>NW_012108286.1:1979130-1981964 GCF_000951045.1 Mandrillus leucophaeus | reverse complement strand
CCCATAATGTTCACTATGACAATGAATAAAGCACAGGGTAGCAGATTAAAGAAGTGACATATTTTTTTCACGTGCTGCACTATTTAATATAGAAATATATAAAAGGTTCTGAACCCACTTTGTGTTTCACTACTTCATGGCAGACATGTGGTTGAAATACAGATGGTATGAATAAAAGCAGTTAGAATACGAATACAATTGAAAGGCAGAAGCTGCGCATTCTTTTGCCACCATTCTAGAATAGGCTTAAAAAAAGAAAAGAAAAGAAAAAAAAAAGACTAGCCAAAAACAGCACCTGTAGAATTATATTTTTTCCACTTTTTTTTTTTTTTTTTTTTTTTGCCTCCTCCTAAAACATTCCTCCCTCAGTGTCAATCTTCAGCTCACACAGGCTTTGGTGAGTCATTTAAAGTGTAAAATCTATTTTATTGAAGAAAGAAAATCTTTAAGTATAATATATTTTTCAGAAAGGAAGACTTTTGTATAAAATATATCCAGACCAAGGGAGTGACAGATACAGTGGGGATGCAGTCACTATCTATGCTTTGTTTACTACTGGAATTCAGCAGTGACATTTACAACAGACGAGGACTGGGGAGGAAAGAAAAGGCAAAATGAAGACAAAATGATGTTTGACTGGGAGCTGCAATATCAGCTCAGGTCCAAGAATTTCCATATGAACTACATGGGGCTACAAGCAGAGGCCCCTCTTACCCTGCGATTCATGGCTTTGCTACTCAAGTGAAAATGTGCTTTGAAGGTTGAAGAATGCATGGATTTGGTAACTGTAGTATGTACATAATGGAAGGGAATGTCAGGAGACAACATCCTTGGCACACATATCAGTGACTTCATAGAGAATGCTATCTTTAGAGGACCTCAAGTGACTATTATCTGTGGCCATCAGTTGGAACTACAGTGAGGAATATGATGGGTTCCATTGGTAGTAGAAATAGTCTTCATAAACCCAACAGAGATTTGTCCAAAGACTCCCAGAGTACAGTAAGAGTTTTAAGAGAACTGTTGATCAAATATAAGCAGATTAAGGTAAAAGTTGGTGACAGACTGGTTACTGCTAAATACATGTTTGGGAAACAGGATTAAGCCCCAGGACAAGCTAGAAAATCCAAGGGCAAATGGTTTTTACTATGGATTTTTTTTCAGATTATAGCTTGGAAAGACAATAGTCAAAGGAAAATAGGAAAATTTAGACTACAAGTGATGGTATCGCTCTGTTGAAATATCAGAGAACTTAAAGCACTAATATACAGCATATCTGATTCAAATACTATAGAAAAAGCTTCAAATTTAAACATATCGTAAATAATAAACAAGGAAGCAATATTTTTTCAATCTTCAGTAAATTGCAATCAAGGTAATGGGACTATAGGTAGAAAACTCCATCTGTGATTTTAGCATATAATACAGAAAATAAAGGATTTGAGCACACAAAATGTTTCCTTTATTTTGAATTATAGCAGGGGTTGCTGTCTCTGCCAGAAATCTTGTGTTTTGAATACATTTCCAGATGCAGTTCGTTGGACTAACTGAACCACAATGAATCATTTCTCTCTGGATAGCCTAGGATTCAGGTGTACCAGGCAGTAATAGTCTGTATGATAATGAATAGAATCAGCCTCCATGTACTGTTTTATGTGCAATCAGAACTTCCGCTAGGATATTCATTTAGTTTAGTATAGTATGGGGTCCAAGAGTCTTGACTTAAAATTTTCATGTTTTGTTCTGACCTCAAACAGATTTCAAAACATGTTATTACTGCCTCCCTCCCTACAGGTCACACATGAAGTTCTTGAGTGTGGCAGTTAGCCCCAACTTCCCCAGATACCTATGATATTACCCTATCTCACTTTTTGATAATCAACTTTGGTTTGGAAATAGAGTCAACAACAACAACAACAAATTGCACAATGCTTACTAATGCATCACTTTCTCATCTTGCTCATAGAGATAGGGACTGCTCACATTTCCTCAAATATCCCATGCCTGACATCAAATCTTCTAGCTTTCTTAAGGCTATTTTCTAAACTACAATTCATTTGCATCATTCGTGTAGGAAAATTTTAATTTCTTCAAAACCACTCTTGCCAAGAAAGGTATGATTTGAAAGTGGCAGCAAACACAGTATGTTTGCTGCTGAACTTAGGCAGGGCTACACAGAATGGCAGAAAGAGCACAGATTCTAAGTTAGAAGACTGCAGCTCATTCTCAACTCTACACTCACTAGCAGCAGAATTTCTGTGCAAAGCACTCAATCTCCTTACACCCCCCATTTCCTTACTTAAATAGGAATTCCAATTCTGCCTATGCCCACTTCAAATTGCAAGGTCCGCATATGTGCCTATTCTATAATCTGTAAAGTGCCATAAAACATATGATTTTTTAAAATACATAATGTGTCCTTAAAAACAGTTCTCTAGGTCAGTAGCCTGTACATTATAACCCCCTCTCCCCAATATGTGAGATTTTTTTCCTGTCATGTTTGTTGGCCTGTGACTGGCAAGCAATTACAATGAGTAATTCCATTTTGGAGAAGATAATAAAACGTGATATCGTAACTACCCACAGAGCCTCAAAAGTATTTATGTTTCCTCTAATAACCTGGTGTGATGCTGTTAATCTTGACAAAGCCTGCCTGGCAGGTGCTGGGGAGCTGAATCTTCATATTCTCTCACTGTTTGCTGACTCTTCCACAGGGAAGACTCTGAGCTATTAAAATGCAATGGCCCTGCTCTATTTTTAATTACGTTTAGTTTATTAGAGGAACAATCCGACGCATAGCAAATACTGGGAACTGACTTCCCCCTATTACCTCA
>NW_012108286.1:1870659-1979080 GCF_000951045.1 Mandrillus leucophaeus | reverse complement strand
AGCTTTGTTATTAGTATATAGAATTTTTATATGTTGAGTTTTTATCCTAAAATCCTAAGTCCTAAAAACTTACTAGAGTGTATCAACTCTCTAATAAGTTCTAAGAGTATGGCAATTATTTTGAATAGTTTATGTAAATAATCATATCATATGCAAATAAGTTCTATATCTTCATTTACAACTGTATTTTATATTTTTAAGGTAAAATGGTAATAATTTCTGTATTTAATAGCTCATTTTTAATGTTTACCTTTATTGTGGTACATAGGACTTATTTCTACCCTCTCAGTTTGTGTTTTCTTTTTACCTTCCTTTATCTCTGCTTATCTTAGTTTGTTCTTTTTTAATTAGTTTTTTCTCCCTCTGTAGTAGGTAGTCTCTATGATGACTTCCAACGATCCTTCTTTCTGTGTTTACACCTTTATGGAATCACTTATCCTTCACTGTCTTCAAGTGAATAGAACATGGCGAAAGTAATAGACATCACTTCCAAGAATAGGTTACACCTGCCTAAAGAGATTGGCTTAAATCACAAATGACCTCTCATTCACAATTGCCACAAAAAGAATAAAATGCCTAGGATTACAACTAACAAGAGAAGTGAAGGCCGTCATCAAGAACTGTAAACCACTGCTCAAAGAAATCGGAGATGACACAAATAAATGGAATAATAATCCATCTCATCGATAGGAAGAATCAGTATTGTTAAAATGGCCATGCTGCCCAAAGCAATTTATATAGTCAGTGTCATTCCCAATAAACTACCATTGAAATTCTTCACAGAATTAGAAAAAAAAAAAAACTATTTGAAAATTCATATGGAACCAAAAATTGCCCAAATCGCCAAGGCAATCCTAAGTAAAAATAAGAAAGCTGAAGGCCTCATGTTACCCACCTTCAAACTATTGAGGGCTACAGTAACCAAATCAGCATGGTACTGGTACAAGAACAGACACATAGACCAATGGAACAGAACTGAGACCCTGGAAATAACGCCACACACCTACAACCATCTGATCTTTGACAAACCTGACAAAAAGAAGCAATAGGGAAAGGACTCTATATTTAATAAATGGTGCTGGGAGAACTAGCTAGCTATATGCAGAAAATTGAAACTGGACCCCTTCCTTACACCACATACAAAAATCAATGCAAGATGGTTTAAAGGCTTAAATATAAAACCCAAAACTATAATAACTCTAGAATACAATTTAGGCAATACCATTTAGGACATAGGAATGGACAAAGATTTCATGAAGAAGATGCCAAAAGTAATTGCAACAAAAGCAAAAATTGAAAAATGGGATCTAATTAAACTAAAGAGCTTTGGTACAGAAAAAGAAGCTGTCAACAGAGTAAACAGACAATCTACAGAATGGAAGAAAAGTTTTGCCATCTATGCATTTAACAAAGTTCTAAAGTCCTGAATCTATAAGAAACTTAAACAAATTTACAAGAAAAAAAATCCCATTAAAAAGTGGGCAAAGGACATAAATAGATAATTCTCAAAAGAAGACCATGCAGCCAACAAAAATATGAAAAAAACCTCAACATCACTGATGATTACAGAAATGCAAATCAAAACCACAATGAGATACCATCTCACACCAGTCAGAATGGCTGTTATAAAAAGTCAAAAGACAACAGATGCTGGTGAGGTTGTGGAGAGAAAGGAATGCTTCTACACTGTTGGTGGAAGTGTAAATTAGTTCAACCATCTTAGAAGACAATGTGGTGATTCCTCAAAGACCTAGAGGAAGAAACACCATTTGACCAAGCAATCCCATTACTGGGTATACACCCAAAGGAATATAAATCATTCTATTATAAAGACACGTGCATGTATGTTAATTGCAGTACCATCCACAATAGCAAAGAAAAGGAATCAACCTAAATCCTCATCAATGATAGACTGGATAAAGAAAATATGGTACATATACACAATGGAATACTATGCAGCCATAAAAAGGAATGAGATAGTGTCCTTTGCAGGGACATGGATGGAGCTGGAAGCCATTGTCTTCAGCAAACCAATGCAGGAACAGAATATCAAGTACCACATGCTCTCACTTATAAGAAGGAGCCGAATGATGAGAACACATGGACACATGGGGGTGAACAACATACACTGGGGCCTGTCAGAGAGTGGGCACATGGGGAGGAGGAAAAGCATCAGGAAGAATAGTTAATGGATGCTGGGCCTAAGATGATCTGTGCAACAAACCACGATGCCACACATTTACCTCTGAACAGACCTGCACATTCTGCACATGTAGCCCTGAACTTAAAAGTTGGAAAAAAAAAAAAAAGAGAGAGAGAGAGACTGATTTTTGTCTTGGGAGTGCTCTCTCACCCATTTTTGGATTGCTCACTTTGGGGGAAGCTAGTTACCATGTCACAAGTTAGCCCAGTTGAGACGCCCAGCCAGGTGAGCAAGTTTAAAAGCATCTTCTGAAGTCTGCTACAGCCATGTGAGTGAGCTTAGAAGCAGAGCAGAGTCACCAAAGATGTGGACAAGAGTAGAAACTATTGACGTGAAAATAGTTGAAATAATGATCTTTGAGTTTGGACTGGGTTGGAAGTAAAATGATGACAGAATGCTCCAGATATTTAAAGAACTGGAGTTTAAAAGAATTTTTAAAGAGAACAGGAGGTACCAAGTGAGCAAAAATAATAAAGGCAATCCACACCCAAGAGCAGGTTCAAAGATGGTGAAGTAAATATAGAGATGTGATATGAAGAAGTTTGGAAAGAACTTTTATTTACCAAGAGAAGGATCTTGCTGTATAGACTAAGAGGAAGGTTATGTGATACAAAATACAATACTGGTCACTGCGAATCAAAAACTTGACATAGTCAAAGTTATTTAGCTGTTTAACTAAAAGCTTTATGTAAATTTTAAAAAACACAACTATTAGAATTCCTGCCTTTTTTCTTTCCTTGAGAGAAAGTCTCATTCCATCGACCAAGATAGAGTGCAGTGGCACTATCTTAGCTCACTGCAGCCTCGACCTTTCTAACCCAAGTGATTCTCCCACCTCAGCCTCCTGAGTAGGTGGGATTACAGCTGTGTGCCACCATGCTGCGCTAATTTTTGTATTTTTTGTAGAGATGGGGCTTCACTATATTGTCCAGGCTGGTCATGAACTCCTGGGCTCAAGCAATCCACCTACTTCGACCTCCCAAAGTGCCAGGATTACAGGTGTAAGCCATCATGCCTGGCCAGGATTTCTGCTTTTTTGCATTTTGTGATAAATGAAAAAGCAACAAGAAGTTTTGCTTATCCTTTACTTACCTTTTATAACGAAATCATTTCCACAAAATTTTGAAGTAGCTTCACAAATTTTAAGTCCAGTTTTATGCTTGCTTTAATGAAAATAATGGTATTCTTAATTTTCCTTTTAGTAAATTATTTGTGAATTAGAAAATATAAAAGGTATGCATGTGTGTATGCATGCATTTGTGTTTTTATACACCATTTTTTTGAATAAAAAAGAAAAAGACTTGTTCTTTTTCAAAGGAATCATAATAAATTATTTCTGAAAACATTAAAATACTATGCAATTTAATGAGATATTTCATTACTGTTAAAGTCAGCTTATCAAAGAATACCAGTGACAGGAAATCAGAAAGTTTCTAGACTAGGATTTTGTACAAACCATTTAAAACCAATCAATTATTTTAACTAAAACAGTTCTTATTTAAATAACAAGTTTTCATAAACAAATACAATGTTTTCCTGCAGTGGTACCCTTCTCTTAAATTTTGCCTAACTTCTATTTCCCAGACAGGTTTGAATTCGGTCAATAATTCAATAGATTTTTTGTTTTTGTGGAGGTATTTTTGCTTTTGTTTTTATTAATAACAGCACATATTATCACAGCACACATTCTTTCCCACATTGAGAAATTACTATTCCTAAAATAGAAAAAAAATAGCGTTCTACTCCATAAACTTTATCATATCTTTTATTTTAATTAACCATATTCTGGATATGTGTGTGTTTGAACATTTCGCATTATTTCCATTGTCCAGGAAGATCACAAATCTAAATCAAAATAAAGCAGGCTAACACCTGTCAGGTTAATGGTAATTGTCTTCAGCTTAGTAGCAGAATAAACAATCGTATACCATTAAAAGCACCAGACAACTCCCTCTCAACAAAAGTGATTTTATTGACTCTGAAAAATACTGGATTCTATTTCTGACCAAACAACTGACATTTTGTATATTCTTGAACAAGTCAAATGACTTGTACTCACAAGACAGTTATTTCTTAATATTGGATAACATTATAGCAAGAATAATAGTTTTGCAGATTTTGGTGGATTATGTGAAATGCAATGCTCTTTTATCCCAAAATAGTGCTTTCCCTATAACTTATATACTTGCTAACCATTATTACAGGACCTAGCGTGTGTACAAATAGAGAGTAATAGGTAAACCATTTATTTAATGAATTGCGTTTAGTAAAATTTGTTTTGCATATTATAGTTGCATAACAAAAGGAATTTTTATCTGTGTTTATGGATGGGGTCTAGAGACTTGTCAAAATGACTGGCAAGTAGTGGTGCTCAATACTTACTGGATAAACAGTTAAATGAAAGATAGTTGACAAGTTGCTTGTGCTAACTTCTTATTCCTCTCAAGATCTACAGTGCTCACTTTAAATCTATACTATCAAACCGAATATTAAGTGAATCTCAAAAATACATTAAAATTATCTAAAACACCAGCTATGAAACACTCACATAACAGCATAACCTATGCATGTTTAACCCTATGAAATGTTGTGATGTTTATATTGTGAAGGTGAAACTGCATTGACATTTGTTATGCAGTGAAGACGGTGTCCTCTCATACCCCAAAAGACTGTGTTCAGTACAATGGTTTGGCAAAATGGTAAGAATTCTTAACTGTTATCTTCCATCAGGAAGATGAAAGGTAAGGTATATTTTCAATTGTGTGCCTCTAAGCACTTAGCCAAAGGTTAGCACAGAAAATGCGTCAATTAATATGAAAGTTGACCTATATTCTTTGTGTTTAAATATGGAGTTTTGTAACATGAAAATTTATACTTAACCATTTTGGAGACAATGCAGCTATAGAGCCTTTAATTTCTATATCTAAGTAAAATGTGAAATTTAGATTACTAAATTAAGTGTAAAATGTTGAAATAGAGAAGGAATTCCTATATACTTGGTGTTTACCATGTGTATGGTCCTGTAACATATACAAACACAGAGCGAGCGCGTGAGCGAGCAAGATAAAGACAACACAGTTTAAGTGTGTTTCCCAAAGGTTCAGAGTTTTCCTTTGATGACTTCAGCTAATCTAATGAAGGGGTAAGCATTCAGCAATGACATGAAAATCATACCTGTTCAAACAATAACACTGACTGGTGACAGAGAGTAACTATAGAATTATGTGAATTCATGAATGTTTATTTACTCCATCAAAGGTTCGAACAATGTAGAAGGGGCAAACATAGCAGAACCTTGGAAAAGAATGCAAAGAAATCAAAATTTTAATACAACTTTAGAGAAGTCATCAATTTGACTACAGACTGAAATGAAATTTGATGACAACAAAGACAGAGAAGACTGAAGAAAAAGCAAGATTGGAAATTGGAAGAGAGCAAAATGCTGTGAATTTAATCAAATACAAGTCCCAGATGTGAGTAATCAACACACTGTAATCAGCATGGAAAGGCACTGCATTGGAAATGCATCACAGCTGCCAGCACTAGTGGGGCTGGACACTCTTGTCACAGGGCACACACCTCATTTCATTTAATGCTAACAACACTTTCATAGTCAAACGAAGGTGATTCCTAGAGGCTTACTCCTTTTAATGATTATCTGTAAGTAGTGGACACAGACTTCTGGCAGAATCTGCTTATACTTACTGAGAGGACCCAAACAAATATATGTTACTATTCCAAGAGTTTAATGTTTAGAGTCCCTTTTCATTATGCCATAAACTGAGAATTTTCAATGTGATTGCATTGGATAAATGAATATAATTAAGGTAATATGTAATTAGTAAATACCAATTGCTTAAATATCTCTGGCATAAAGGGGGATTTTAGCAAGAAAATTTAAGATAATATCGAATTTCTTTCAGCACAACTGTGGCAAAAGCATGGTAGCCTTGACAAAACTTCTTTACTAGCAATGATCATAAGTTATTAGCCCCATCAATTCCACAGAAAAGGACACATTATTATGTAGCAGGGCCAGTGGAATGAGACTCCATTTCCTGAGGATCAACCATAACATCTTATGACACAGCAATTCCACCCATAAGAACATATCTTAAGGGAGAAAATAGATAAAGCAGGCAAAGCCTTTTATGGATACTGTTCCAATGTTGTTTAGAATTTTTAAAAATGAAAAGGAATTTTTCTCCAAACAAAAGAAATGTGATGTTATTACACATTCATGTTATGGATGCAGCTGCTAAAACAAGGTTCTTAAAAATAGTTAACGACATAAGAAAACACACATAAAATTAAGTAAAATTTCATTATTCAAAACTCAATACAAGATAAAATGTTAATTTTATTAAAAATGCAGTATACATTAAAAACCTTAATTTTTTTAAAAATGTGATGTCCTTTTTTATTCTAGGAAATTTGCTTGAATGAGCTCAGTTTCATAAATATATAACAAGTCCCTAGTAATTGTCTTGAAGAAATACATGAAGCCAAATATTTTCCTGACTGCTGAATGGTAATATTTAGGCTGAGAATATAATGTCAACTATGTACACTTCTTAGTAGTTTTGTCTCTAAAGGCTTTTTTGCTTCTTTGGCAAAAGTGTTCTTTGCTGCTTAAGCATTTAAAATATTCTATGCCTGGAAGTTCTGTTTGTTCTCCTGGAGATAAATGTGTGTGTGCATGCATGTGTGTGTACTCATGTACGTGCATGCATACGCACACAGATCACTGTTTGAGCAGTTGCTCACAGAAAATCTGAGATTGAGATTCTGAAAACTAGATGAAAGGCATAAGGAGATGCAGGAATGATCATCTCATACAGGGGATCAGACTGACTAAAGGAATCTCACTGGAAGATGGAGGCTTTACATTTATAGGTTTGTCTAAGGTTTGATAACTCTATACCATTGTTAGATGGAATGTTTTGATTGTTTCGTATGGCTAGAGAATTGGGACCCCACAATGTGTACAAGAAAATTTCCCCTTAAAGGGGGTCCTTGGTTACCCTACATACGCTGTCTTAGCCTATAGATATAGACTAGATATGTATGGCAAACCCTGGCATAGGAAATTAGAATTGTGAAGGTAAACCCAAGGCCATTAGAAAGGAATTCCCTTTGCTTTTTGAGAGATTTTTGGGGGTTTGGAAAGACATGGGAACAATCTTGTTGAAAGGAGAAGAATCATACTTTGGCACAGAGTGACAAAATAGGAGCTGGGCAGAGAAACACCTGACCCCGGTTTCCTTTATCACAGGTAGGCCCCAGAGTAGCCAAACCTAATAGAACTTTATAAATTTTTCTCTGCGTTTGACTTCCTGGCATGCACTCTTGAACCTCAGTCGAGTTTTGTTGTAAGTGTCAAGTCACTACAGTGCCATAGGAGTTAAGGAAAGGGTCTGCCACCCTTGGTGGGAGAGACAATAAATTCTCTCCGCTTTCCCAAGGTTAGTGATGGTAGCAGAAGAGCCAGATTAAACGAGGCGCCTTTTAAGCAGTTGTTAAGGGTTCCAATTTGACCGGGTAGCTAAAATATCACATAAAATGTAGTGAGAGAATGCAAATATAATTAATCAGAACTCTTTTCAAGTAATGTCCTATAAGTATTTGAAAGAAATATTTTGACAATCCACTAGTGTTGAGTTTAAAATCCCCAACAAGCACACTTGTGTACAACGGTGGAATGCTAAACTACCTTAAAGCGCATGGTTAATGGTTACAAAAGTACAGTTACATAGAAGGAAAAAAATCTACCATTTGGTAACACAATAGAGCAACTATAGTTAACAATGATTTATTGTATGTATTTTAAATATTTTAAAATAAACTAAAGGAAGTGAAACTGGAATGTTCCTAACAGAAAGAAATGATAACTGCTTGAGGTCTCAGACACCCCAATTACCCTGGTTTAATCATTACACATTGTATGTTGGTAGTAAAACATCACATGTACTTCGTAAGCATGCATAACTATTATGTGTCCACAATTAAAAACTAAAAAACAAAAAATAATAATAAAGATGAGGCACCCGTTAACTTTCAGGACTTTGTAGTGCAGAGGAGGGTATGTAAGCCTGGGGCTAGAGCTGAATCACTTGGAACAGTATGTACAGATAATCACCTTACCCAGTTGTGGCCAGCTTCTTCTCTATATAATGGAAAATATTTAGAAATCAATATTTCACGTGATGGCTGGCATCACATGGCTAGGCTGCCTACAGTGTCCAGTCCTGGGACTACCCCAGGCAGCCACATGCTGAGTCTGAGTCAGGGGTGTGGTGGGACGAGGAAGAGGCTAGAGCTGAAGAAGAATAGTGAGCGTAAGATAAAACTTGAGTGATCCTAAGGAAAAGTTGTGGGGCATTTGAAGAGAGACTAAAACTAGGATCTAAACCACTATAATTCCTGGCATTGAAAGTTAATGGCTTACTTCCAAATAGACTCTGTGAGGGCAGAGGTTTTGGCTGTCGTTCACTATCAGGTTCTTAATGAGGGAGACAGTGCTTTGAAGATAGTAGACTTTGATGATTGTTTATTGAATATATTAAAATGATCTCATTTTACACTCATATGCTAGAAGAAGCTTATACATGCGCCTAATATAGAAGTGAATATATACATACCTACATATGTATATACATACTACATATATCTTACACAGAGAATAAAATACACATATAATATAAGGAAGTATACTCAAATGCCAACAATGTCTATCCCTGGTTTAAGTTATTGCAAGTGATTACCTTTTCCTTTTTCATACATTTCTGTATTTGTTTATTTTACCTAATTACAATTACTGCTACTAGAAGAAATGCAATTAAAGATCTATACAAATATACCCTAACAAAAGATATTAAATGAAAATACTCAATAGATGGCAAACCATAATCACAAAGACCTTACATTTAAAATTGCCTCATATCACAACCCCTGCTACATGCTTCACAAGCACAGTTCTTTTACATGTTGAACCAGCAAGTACCGTATCAGAAAGCAACACTGCAAAAAGAAAACATTTAAAAACTGATAGGGCAAAAGCGCATCTATTATTTTCTGTGTCCTGTGGAGTGGCAGTTAAAAAATAGGGGTAAAAATGCCCTAGCTAAGGTTTCAGCCCCCATAAATGATGCATTTTCCCCCAGAAAGCAATCAGATGGAAATTGAAAATATATACCTTTGTTTTTGCCAAACACTATACCTCTATAACCCACTATACCTCTGACGGACACATTTCTTTTTCAGCCTTGTTAATACCTTTGACCAGGAATAATTTTATAATTTGGGCTTGAAAATAATTTTATCTTCCTAAACAGGATATAAGTATTGTTGGTCTGACACTTTTTCTGTTGGTTCAAATTTACCTAATTTTCTTTCTTCATAAATTCTTTACTCATGTACTGATCTTCCCTACAGGGAAGAACAAAGAGATCTATGCAGATCGGCCATTTTAATGAAACAGGCTTTTATTCCCTAGTCTGATTCTGCTTTGATATCTTTCACAAATGAGTTAAAGGGCAATAAAATGTCAAAAGGAAGGAGGACAAATATCTTCCAGGATTAATGGCTGTTTTACCTCCCTCCAGACATGCATCTTTTTTAGGAAGGCAGGAAGAATCTGCGCATCGAGGAGCACATAGAAACTGAGCAAACATCAGGGTTGCTTTCATGGGTCCTCATTACAAATTAGCAATTAAAATACTGGAAAAGGCACTCATCCCAGTGATTTCTGTGGCTTTACATTCCACATTCTTTAACTGGAAGCACTTTCCAGAGACACCTAAGACTACTGCTCCAAGAGTGATTTCTGAAGGATGCCCCTGACTTTCCCTAAAACTCAAGCAAATTAACTTAAAATATGTCTCTAATTAAGAATCATCATTTCAAAAACAAAGTTGTAAAAGAACAGGTAAACCTCCCAATCCTAAATTTGTTACATAGAGATCTATTTCTCTGTGTTTATTCATAAGGCCAAAAAATATACATTGATTACCTACTCTAAGCCAGGCATTGATCTACGTAGTATTTGACAAGGGTGGCAAGGTTTATGTTCTAGTATTGTGTACATTCCAATGGGACAGATAGAAAAAAAAGTAAACAAATAATTTATAAAGATGGACTGGAACTGGGCCTCTGGGAGACATGAGCAGAGTGCTATGGCAGGAATGAAGAAGAGTAGTAGGGACATGGCTGATCAGTCATGGCTGCTCTAAGGAGCAGCCCTTCTTAAACCATTAACATGTGTAGGATGGTGGGATTAGGAGTGTCCAGGAGGGAAGAATTGAGAGTGAGATCATTTGGGCATGAATAAAATATGCTTAAATATTGTGTATTAAATGAACACTATCTGTGTCTTCCTTCATACATCTTCATAAGGGAGACCACCAGGTTTTTAAAACCAGGTGGGTGTTTCCCAAATTGAGTCTGTATCATTTGTCCTCCTGGACCATAGGCTTCAATATTTACAGGCGTATTAGGATGTTCCTATGCTCATGGTTCCTAGAGCAATGGTTTTCTGTTTTTAATGTGCATAGGAACATTCTAATATACCTGTAAATATTGAAGTCCTGGATCCCACTCTACAGATTTGATTTCCTGAGTTTTAATAAGGAGGTCCTGAAATTTGTCTTCATGAGTGATTCTGATACAGATAGTCTAAGAACCAAACTTTAAGAAAAACTTCTCAGGCCGGGCACAGTGGCTCACGCCTGTAATCCAGCACTTTGGGAGGCCGAGGCGGGTGGATCACCTAAGGTCAGGAGTTCAAGACCAGCCTGACCAACATGGGAGAAACCCCATCTCTATTAAAAATACAAAAATTAGCCAGGCATGGTGGTGGGTGCCTATAATCCTACCTACTCAGGAGGCTGAGGCAGGAGAATCGCTTGAACCCCGGAGGCAGAGGTTGTGGTGAGCTGAGATCGTGCCATTGCACTCCAGCTTGGGCAACAAGAGCAAAACCCTGTCTCAAAAAACAAAAAACAAAAAAACAAAAAAACAAAACAAACAAACCAAAAAATTCTCTCAAAAATTTCTTCTCCTCAGCAGCATAGCCTGGACTTTGCCTAAGAGTTGACATCATAAGTGGTTAAGCTAAAATTGAGGTTGGTGGCCCAACATTCTTGATTCTGCCTTATCCCAAAGCCACTATTAAGGCAAAAATGCCTTTGTATATGTTAGGAAAAAAACCTCTCTCATCTGAGTAGGGCTTTATAGAAAGTATCCTTTCCTCTAGCAGAGATAACACTGAACTGGGATGCAAAGTTTGGCTAAAAGAGAATGTACTGGATGTTGGCTCCACTATCCCCTGAACTAAGTTGGGCCTGTCAGCAGGGCTTGACCAACTGCAGACTGTAGCCCTACCTTCATCGCAGGGCACACAAATCAAGATGTGCACCAGCAGACACAAAGATGGAAACAATAGACACTGGGGACTCCAAAAGAGGGGAGGAAGTGGGTGGGGGTAGGGTTGAAATACTACCTGATGAGTACTATGTTCATTATTTGGGTGACAGGATCATTAGAAGCCCAAACCTCAGCATCATGTGATATACTCACATAACAAACTTGCACCTGTACCCCCTGAATCTAAAATAAATATGCATCAGAATCAAGAGTGCCAAATTATTTTCCATTAAAGTGAATTCATCTTGTTTTGTCTTTCTCCTAGTTTTCAGCGGCTATAACTAGTTTTACTGGTTTTGTGTTGCCAATCACATGTTGCTTTTTCATTTGGCAGCATAATTTATATGATGTGAGAGACACTTGGGGGACATTTTTTGTATATTCTAATTCTTTTACTGTCCTAAATCCAGGAAAGCCTCAGCTCTTTCTTAGTCTTTTTGCAGGTTCTTCCTCTACCAGCCAACCTCAAAATCCTTAGGATTCAGTCCAAATCCCTTTTTCTCTTGTCTTTCTATGTCATTCCCACAACTATAAGCACCATCAATATCTGATAATTCAGAGATTGATAACTCATAGTCTAGTATGAATTCTAGACTTGCATACATAATTAACCCTTGGATGTTTGTATTTAAAGGTATGAAGACCAGGATTTTCAAAAACGAATTACTGACTTCCCTCTTTCAAAACTATACTTGCCCCAGTTTTCATACCCCTTTGATCAAAGTTGAAACCTGGGTAACATTCTTGTTTCTTTTCCTCTACCCTCTGCATTTATCATGGTCTAAACAGGAAAGGAGAAACCACTTACATATTTACATCCAAGGAAATCTTATGCAGGGAATTGATTACACAGGTAATTAAAAAAAAATGTTGAGCAGCTAAACAGGAGTTGATAAGACAACTCAAAAATTAGCAACAGAGCCAGGGAAGGACATGGTGTTATGGGGGCTTAGAGGCTAGCAACATCTAGTGGAAGCTAGAACCAGAGCAAGCCAGTCTGGAGTGAGTTGGCGCCATGAATGAAATGCTGCACCTGCAGAGATGTGCTCTCTTATTTCAATCTGCAGCCGGTGCCTGTGGCAGTGGAAGCCAGCCACAGTCAAGGAATGCAGCCTGAAACGCAGAACAGAAAAGGTAACAGTAAGGGGTGGATCTGATGGCACAGCCACCAACACAAACAAATATTCCTAAAAATCTATCTCTTATCTTCATCCAAGCTATCTGTATTCTTCCTGCAGGCTTCTAACATGTCTCGCTCCAATTTATACTCAATAGAGCAGCCAAATAAATCTTTTCGAATGTAAATTTGGCCTGTGTGAAATATAATGGCCCACTTTCACTCCTCTGTCTGCTGAAAACATATCAATGGCTTTTTTTTGTATCTAGCATGGCAAACACTTAACTTCTGCCTGCAACACTCTACATAATCCAGGCCTTGCAACCTCATCTTTGACTACTATCCATCTCACCCAATTCATTGCATGACCCTAGCCTACTGTTAGCTTCCAGACCATACCAAACTCTTTTCATTCTTAAAGCTTTAGCAATCTTGCCTCTGTTCAGTTCTTAAATGAATGCCTTCTTTTCATCCTTCAAAGTTGATGCGATGCCACCACATTAGATGGCCTGCCCAGGCAACCACATCTGAGTAGCACACCTGCCCACCACCCTGTTTGTTATGCTCCGAGTTTTTTTTCTCAGTTTTTTTTAATCTGTTGCTCCTATCATCTACTATTAAACTATAGGCACCATGAGATTAAAAGCTCATACTATTCCCATTTTTCTTTATATATTCAGAATTTAGCACAGTGTTTGGTACATTATCTCTATTAAAAATATGTTCATTGAATAAATGAATGAATGTATAAATCTAGAGAAGGCATTGAAGATGAGTGGGAATTTAAATATATTAACTTTAAAAAGAAGGTACAAACATGAGACAAAGGAAAAAAACTGCACAGATGACTGGTATTTTTGTTTTTCTAAATAGTCATTATTATAGAACATGGCAATTATAGTACTAAAGATATTAAGACTATCATGAATGCTATGAAGGAAAAGTTTCCTGGTTGTGTTATGGAAATCTAATAATTACACATACTTTTAGAGGTATAAAAATCACTTTTTAACTTCCTGTAGAGCTGTATTTCTGAAGCTTGTTAAACTACAGTTTCTGATGCAGTAGGTCTGAAATGGGACCTGATATTCTGTATTTTTAACAAGCATGCTAGTGATTTCCAAGCTACTGATCCAGGGGTAACATTTTTGAGTAGCAAGAAAGTCATCAAGTTGATGAGCTGGATTTACATGACTGTTTTCCAATGTCCACACCTTTTTATCTTCTTTGCATTCTGAGCTGGAAAGTAGAAAGAAACTACAAAATCAATACAATGCAATGTTCAATTAGTCTAATCAGTTTCTCAGTTTCATTTTGTTCATCTGAAATTATAGTCTCAACCTCCACTTACTTTACACCAGCATTCTCTAACAGACATTTTAGTTAAAATTTTCATCATTAAAGCATTAACTAACTCATGTTCAAGGACCAACAATTAATGTAGAAATCAATAACCGTAACTTTCATTTGTACAATGCTTTACAGCTTACAAATAACTTTCAGGTACATTATCGTGTTTAATACTCACAGCAATCCGAGATGTAGCCAAGAATCATTAACCTTATACTACAGAAGAAAAAGTTGATGTAGAGAACATTAACTGTGATAATAATCAGCAATACATTCATAATTTTACATTTATAAATCACTTTAATATGCATTAGTTATTTTGATTTGCATAATGATCCTCAAAAGCAAATAAATATCTGTACTTGGTTATTGATCATATGCAGCTGTAATGCCCCAAAACATTTTTTCACATCAGTTTTTGTGCATATCTTCCTCCTTGACTATGTTTAAATAATCTAGACCATGGAATCAGAAAATTTAGATTTGAATTCTTGCTCTATTATTCAATCCCTGTAAAACTTTGTGCAAGTAACCACAATAAGGTTCAGTGATTTTATCTACAAATTGGAAGACATAATAACTTGTTGCAGGAAGTCAGGGACCCTGAACAGAGGGACTGGCTGAAGCTGCGGCAGAAGAACACAAAGTGTGAAGATTTCATGGACATTTATCACTTCCTCAATCAATACTCTTATAATTTCCTATGCCTGTCTTTAATCTCTTAATCCTGTCATCTTCATAAGCTGAGGATGTATGTCCCATCAGGACCCTGTGATGATTGTGTTAACTGTACAAATTGTTTGTAAAATGTGTGTTACAACGATATGAAATCTGGGCATCCTGAAAAAGACAGGATAACAGAGATTTTCAGGGAACAAGGGAGATAACCATAAGGTCTGACTGCCTGAGCGGCTGGACAGAACAGAGTCATATTTTTCTTCTTGCAGAAAAAGCCAATAAGAGAAATATCGCTGAATTCTTTTCTCAGCAAGGAATAACCCTGCAGAAGGAATGCATTCCCAGGGATAGGTCTACAGATGGCTGCTCTAGGAGTGTGTGTCTTATGTGGTTGGAGATAAGGGATGAAATATGCCCTGGTTTCCTGCAGCGCCCTCAGGCTTACTAGGATTGAGAAATTCCAGCCTGGTGAATTCTAGTCAGACTGGTTATCTGCTCTCGAACCCTGTTTCCTGTTAAGGTGTTTATCAATGACAATGCATGCCTAGCAGGACATGGAACCTCATCAGTAATTCGAATTTCACCCTGGCCTTGTGATCTTGCTTTGCCTCTCTGCCCTTGTGATCTTTTATTGCCCTTTGAAGCATGTGATCTTTGTGACTTACTCCCTGCTCATGCCCCCTCCCCTTTTGAAATCCCTAATAAAAACTTGCTGGTTTTGCAGCTCAAGGGGCATCATGGAACCTACCCATAGGTGATGTCACCCCCGGAGGCCCAGCTGTAAAATTTCTCTCTTTTGTACTCTTTCTCTTTATTTCTCAGACTGGCCAACACTTAGGGAAAATAGAAAAGAACCTACATGAAATACTGGGGGCTGGTTCCCCTGATAAAACTTCCATTAAAGGAAACCACATTCCTCTCCCCAGGTTTCCAAAAAGGTGACATCCACTCCATGACCTGGGAAAGAATAGCTTTGGAACAACACTTTGGGACTATCTGTCTTTATACTCCTAGAGCATACTTCCTTCCCAGAAGTAGACACTGACTTATCTAATTGGAGAGATGGGAAAGAGTCTGACATCACTGATCACACCTTTCTACTGAGAAGGGTTAAGTTATTAAATTGATGGTTTCCATCTGGTATTCTTGATATCTTGTGTGCAAGACTAAAGCATTCTCCAGCATGCATTAATACTCCTGTTCAAGGATGAGGGTTTTCATCTAAAAGCAGGTGTAGAGTGTCAAGTGATTCAGAATCTAGACTCTGGAGGTTCTTTGGACACAAAGTTATAGAAAAGACTGAGATTCTTTCATGTAGTTGACAAGGTATCTTCTCCAAGTACTTTATCAACCTGCAGATGGGGACCATGGTTTAAATCCAGGAGAAATGTATTAGACCAGGGGGTTAATTTGTGGTTGTATTATCCAGTCCTGCTTTCCAACTAAAAAGTTTACATTCTAACCCTTCTCAGATACCTGTATCTACTTCTCAATTGGTTTAATGCTTGGAAAGTAGGTAGAGGGAAATTAATTATCATTTTTCAGAAAAAAATCCAACATCTGCATTGAACTAAAGGGGAACTATAGGGGAACTAAAGATTTATTGTGTTGCATAGTTTGTAACACCCAATTATTGGAGCTACCATTGTTAATATTGCATCTTAACTGGCTTGTTGGAATGGGAGTAATAAATTTACATGTTATATAAAAAGTGAAAAGGGACAAAACAAAAAAAAACTGAGGCTATATGATAGATACATCAGCATTTATGAAGATATAAGTACCAATTGTTAATTTTAGCTTAACAAAACAAATTAACAGATCACATTCTTGAATATGGTTCTCCCTCCTTATCCATGGGGGATACCTTCCAAGATCCAACTCCTACCCCTACCATGAATACCTGAAACAGCATATACTACTGAACCCCATATATGCTATGTTTTCTCCTATACATCCATAATAATAATGAACATGAAGTTTCATTTATAAGTAGGAACAGTAAGAGATTAACAATAACTATTAATAATAAATTTAAAAAATTGTAACAATGTACTGTGATACAAGTTAGACAAATCTGGCCCCTCTCTCTCTTGCTCTCAAAACTAGCTTATTTGCATTGTACTCACTTTTCTTCTTGCTGTGATGATGTGAGATGATACAATAAGGTGAACAATCTGCAATGAGTTGAAGTGTGAGGAATGAAGTAGGCATTGTAATGTAACATTAGGCTACTATTGACCTTCTGTATTCTTGAATCTCTGCCATCATCCTTGACTTGCAATAAATGACTTGGTGTCACTGTTTCAGGGGATCCTTTGCTGAAGTCTTTGTATAAGAGCAATGTTTTATGGCACAATATATTGCTGTCAATTGGAGCATGCTTCCTGTTTATGTCATACACTTACAAATTTAATGCCTTTTCCATCTTAACTAAGCACTTATCATGCACTGTGGCTGTAACTTCTGCAGTTTGAGGTACGACAGTAAAGCTAGCACAACTTTCTCTCTCTTCACAATTTTACAGACAAAAGATTCATTCTTACCATAGATCCTAGCAACCTCAGCATGATTTTTTTTTCTTTCTTAAGTCAATAACTTTCATCTTATTACTTAAATGAAGTATTTTATGGCTTTTCCTTGGCATATCTGAATTGCCAGCACTACCACTTTTGTGTTTTGGGGCTATTATTAAGTAAAATAAGGGTTACTTGAACACAAGCACGGTTATACTTGACAATTCATCTGACAACTAAGAGGGCTACTAAGTGACTGATACTAAGTGATTGATGGGTAGCATATCCAGTGTGGATTCACTGGATTAAGGATGAGTCATGTCCTGGCCAGGAAAGTAAAGGATGGTACAAAATTTCATCATGCTACTCAGAATGGTACACAACTTAAAATTTATGAATTTCTAGAATTTTCCATGTAATATTGTCTGATTGTGATTGACCCACAGTAACCAGGGAAGGCAAAACTGCAGATATGGAGGAACTACTTTATTATCTTTAGCTCTGTTTAGCAGTTTAGAGTGTAGAGTCTCAAGCAGGTGATTTGCCCAAGGAAATATACTTGATAAGTCTCAAGGCTTAGGCTTGAAGAAGTGATTTTTTACTTATATGTGTGTTATTTTTGTTATGCTTAATTGCCTCTTATTTCAATTGTCTCATTGATATAAAACAATATCAATATATCAATTGATATAAAACATAACTAGATTATAATCCACAAAACAAAAAAGTATATATACATCTCAGTTATACGCTTTGAGGTCTTACAATTAACCAAATATCATCTGTAGACACTGTAGATTTTTTCTTTATTACATATATAATTTTTAAAACTTTATCTTACCTTACAAATTTCTCACAATCAAATTTTACTATTACTACAATAATTATTACCTATGTTTACATTTATAGATTTTACTTTGAGTCAAAGATTTCAAAAGGAAAAATAACAGCAACTGTTATAACATAGGTTCAGGCCCAGAAAATTAAGTATCTTATAAGATATCTCCTAATATGAGAGCCATCTGCTTTCCAGGAAAAAAAGGGGAATGACCCTGGGCCATTAGCACTGAGGAATGTCCGGAGAAGCAACCAAATATCCACCATGACCAAATTGGTTCAGAGTCTCATTAAGGCAAGAAATGTCCTATTGAATCAGAAATACCATAGTCATCATCCAACTGTAAAAAACTGTGTTGCTAATTAAAAAATATAAACACAAGGGAAAAAAATCCAAACATCTTTCTTCACAAAGGTTTTGACTGACAAATGAAGGACAAAGGAATGTTGAAAATGACCAAAAGATTCATGAAAAAAGTAATTTGGAATAAGAAGTACCCAAAACATATTAGATACATATACCAGGTTTACATACTACCTTTAATTTCATTTGCGAGCGCTTATAGATAAAGGTATAATGACTGCTAATATTAGGGCAAAATATAGATTTTCCACATCTTCCCAAGTTGAGTACAGTCTCAATAAATACTCAGGATTTAGAGGCGCTTCTAAATTTTTGATACACCTATTTGAGTGAGTCCTGAAACTGAATAGAAGGGAAGGGGACAAATAAATAATCTAATCTCATATAATACAATTATATTTTTGAAAACACTTTATAAAAGTGCTTCATAATTAGATTAATGAACTCCCAATTTAAGCCCTCATTTTAATCAATTTAATAAATATATGTTAAGTATTTACAGAATAAACAAAGATGAGCACAATACTATGTTGAGCCTCAAGGGCATTCACATTTATCAGAGTTGAACCCCATAGCAATCATCCAAAATCTAAATAATAATTGCATAACAGAGGTACATAGAAAAATAATGGAATCAACCAGGAGGCTAGAGAAAAGGACATTTCAATGGAAAGAAAGTCAGAGAGACCAAATAAGATCTACACAATTAGGAAAACATAGCTCTCAAATGCTCAACTTTCTTTTTCTGGCTTATCCATTGAATCACATAGTCTCTTTCTCAAAAAAGCCCAAATCACAAAATTCAGTGATATGGCCTAAATCTGGGTGGGGGTTGGAGTGTTTCCTGGTGCATCTAATGCACGGTGTGTCACATAGGCAGACAGTATTCAATAAATGGCTCTTGTTGATAACGACATAACTATAGGTAATTTACACTTTCAGTGTATATAATCACAGCCCACTGATTATCAAAAGATGATTAGGTGAAAGTTTACAGTCACTCACAGAAAAGGTAGCACATAGATAAGAAAGAGAAGAGAAATCTGTTAATCATATGGATGACCTAGGAAATAGAGCAGAAAAGCATCAATGTCATGAAAGGCATGAAGCAAGGTAACATGCTAGCTTCTGTGCAAGCAGTTTCATTAAAACATGCCAGGTCTGGAAAATAGTGAGGAAATTGTTATTTTTAGGGTGCAGAGAACATATTCTCAAGTCCTATGAAATGGTGTGAATACAGCGGCCTTCAATGGAAAAATGTATTACTTTACACAGAAGGCAAATGACAAGAAGAGTAAGAGAAAAATCCTTTCATTTAAAAAGAAATAGAAAGGAAATAAAGGAAGAAATTCTCATTTCCCATGATATAACTGTATTTACTCAATAAAATATAATGCAGACATGAGAAATACTACACATTTCCCGTATTTTCCTCTTCAGGATAAAAATTATATCATTTAAGAAGTCAATGTAGAAAATGTTATTTTAAAATCATGTTCTACATTCAGAGGGAAGAAGGCTCTAACAAGATATTAAACATAAGGAAAAAGAGTTTTAAAGTAAAAGAGAATGTTAATTCAAGGAGATAGTGACTTTGCATTTTCATGGTTTTTTATAGTATGCAAAATATATCACATTATTTGAGGTAGGATGAATAGATATTATTATCTAATTTTACAAAACAGAAATGAGAGGAAGAAATTTAAATGTATGGAATGCTTTCTATTCCTGGTAATATTCCTACAATAAAAAGTTGAGGAGCTGTAGAAATTAAGTTAAAACAATTTTTGATCAAAAAGCTGCCAAATTAGGCAGTACTTGAGGGTCCAGGTTCATTGAGAAAAGGAAATCAGGTTGAAATTAATCTAACATTTGGTGTTGCTGCTTTTACCTCATGGCATTTGATGACTGGTGACTGGCATAAGGCCAAGAGGCTAAAAGGTTGAGTTGAGTTTTGTGGTTGAAAGCCTGGAAATCTGAGCCAAATTTTTAAGTCTTAGAGGGATGTAGGAGTAAAAACTGAAGTATGGAGCTTCCAAAACATCCAAGATTAGAGGCCAAGACACTGGACAGAAAGGAAGTGCAATGAGGTAAATCCAAAATTCTGTTCCTATTAAGATGAGGAGAGCTTTCCACAATCTCCCAGAGCATGGGACACAAAAATTGAAATCCAAGGCCAACCAAGTAAACATATCCCTGAAATATACTTTAGAGTTTGAGTTAGACTCCTGAGAGGAAGACAGCATCAATCAGAACCTCACATCATTTGTAGAATTTTCATACACAGCTCTTGGCCCTCAGTAAAATTACCAGACATGCCAGAGGACAGGAAGTGAAGGTCAAGACCTCAAGAAAATCAGAAAATAGAACTGGTGATTCAGATATTAGAATTACAAGACTTGGACATTAAAATTACTCTGGTTAATGGTTAAAATAAAACAGATCAGAAGGAGAATTTCACCAGATAATGGGAGTCTATAAAAGGTACCAAATAGAAATTTGAAAACTGAAAAAATATATATAACAAAAGTTAAAAATACAGAAGTTGAATCTAACACAGCAGAAATGATCACTGTAACAACTACAGTATACACATTCTTTTCAAGCAAGATATATTTTGGGGTGAAAACTGACACACTGAATAAGCCAAACAGCCAAATTAATCTTGATGATCAACATCAGATGACTTACATAACCAGCTATCAATATCTATCACATAGGTATATTTATTCAGACAAAGTAAACATGACACAACTATAGTCAATGGAATAGAATAGAAAATCCAGAAGCAAACCCATATCTAATTAGATAGTTGATATATTTCAAAAGTCATCGTTCAGTGCAACGTGAATGAATAGTACACTCTTTTCACAAATAGTACTGGGTCGATTGAATATACAGATGGAAAAATTAACATTGTTTATATTTCATAGTATAAAAAAATCAATCCCTGATGGATCTTTTTATCAAAATTTAACAGTTTGCGATAATGTTTTCTGAAGGTAACACAAAAGAATATTTTAGTAACTGGCGAATATCCAAAGTTATCTTAAACAGGACACACACACACACACACACCCTAAACATTAAAAAAATGATAAATTGAACTGCATTAATATTAAGGACTAGGTTCATCAAGAGGCACCTGTAGAAAATTTTAAAAATAAGACACTGGGTGGGAGAAAATATTCGAATACCTGCAACAGAAAAAGGGCTCTTATCAAGAATGTTACAATGTTTAATGACTTTTTTCCCCCAAGATGGCAGATAGGAGGCTTTGCTAGTATGTCTAACTGACTTGGAAAGAGCAAAACAGTGTGCAGAGATACATACTTTGAACTTTTATCCAAGAAGCAACACAGGACCAGGACAGAAAAAGCTGAAAGAAACTACAGACACTTTTCAAGAAGCAACAGGCAGCAGCCTACATGAGCCAAGTGGAAATCTGTGTCTCCAGAGTATGAAAGTGCGAGACTGTCTTGGTGATACACACTCCCACTGGGGAGCTGGGCAATCTAGACCATAGAAGAGCATCTTAACCCTGCCCAGTGCTTGAGCTGATTTGAGCAGATGCTTGCATTAGCTGATGGGAGATGAGAGGACACATCCGTTCATTCCAGCCCCACCCAACATTGCCCCACTCTGGACTTAAGAGCAGAGCCCAAGTCATTACGTGTCCTGCAGAACTGTCCACAGCCTGAGCATTACAGAGCTTCTCCAGTTGGCTGACAAGAGATATTAGTGACAAATCCTCCTCAGAAGGAAGAACCAAAATTACAGGTGAATAATCATAGCCAAAATGGAGTGTTAAGGAGAGAGTAGTACAACATATATGAGAGTTCACTGGAAGAATCTAACACACACACGCAGGGAGAGATCACACTCAGAGACTTAGTAATCAAGGAGAAGGGTAGGTGAAAGTGCTCTTGGCGTCCCTCACCCTTACAGCAAACTTCTGGTATCTGAGCTCAAGGAGAATTTCTTTGCCCTCACAAGCACAGATACTGGAGGGGGCTGCAATTTGGAGACTTCTTGAAGGCAATACCTCGCTTGCACAAGTTTCCCCATTTTTCCTTGGACATGAGCTGTAGTAGCAAGTGCCATACCGGGCGCTCACCCATTGTGGGACTTTGTTCAGCTCAGTGTCCTTCAATCCTTGTATCTTCATGTCACTAGATCCCTTGCAGATATTCCCCAGCACCAGCCTGGATTGTGGCTGCCCTACATGGCAGCTAGACCCAGAGGAGCAGCAAGATTCACAGTAGTCTGGCCCTCAAGGACTGTCGCTTCTAGGGGAAGGGGAAGTACACCACATCAGGGGAGCACCTCACGGGACAAAATAAACCAGAGTGCAGATCTTGAGTCCAAACTTTTCATTTGTTGAAAGTTTCTTTCAGCAGAGGCACAGGTGCAGTGCTGGGCTCAGTGAGAAAAGACTGAGTTTCTACCCCAGCAGTTGGACAGCCCCAGTGCACATGAAGGGACTTTGAAAAGGGAACTCCTTCTCCTCCTTGCCCACCACTGCAAACACAGCTGGGGCTTCTCCCATAGGAGCTTGGTGCAAGTGCACCTGTAGACGACCTTTCTGGAAACCTCCAGGGTAACTGGATCCCCACAGGCAGAGTGCCCTCCAGGCTCAGGCTTATATGAGTCCCAGTGCCTCTCTATATTGAACGTCAGCACTCCCGCAGAGGGAAAGAGGTGCCTATCTGATCTAAATAGCTAGAACATTGGGATAGGAGCATGACAAGGAGGTGGATTGCTTTTCTACCGGCCTAGAAAGGGAGCTGAGGTGGCTCCCTCCCTTCCCCCTGAAAAAATCACAGTGCATTTCACTATAAATATAATTTGTATTAATATATCTTAGGAACAAAACAGAAAAATGAACTTTAACAAATGATACAATGTATAGTAGCATCAAACAAACATTGAATACTCAATACATCTAAAAATGATGTAAATTATACGGACAGCTATAAATTATTATTGAGAAAATTAAAAATCTAATTTAAAAAAGTAAGTGGTAGAATATATAAAGTAGATGAATTGGAAAACTGAGCTTTGTAAAGATGTCAATTTTCATCAAATGGATAACCATTTCTTCAAATGGATCAACTAGCCATCTGTCAAGGTTGAGACCTCTGCCCACCATTGAGGCATTGCATATACCTACTTGCTTCTGCTGCAACTGTTTTTTACCCATGGTTGTCTCCTACTGTCCTGAAGGCTGAACTGTTCAACTTAGTGGAAAAAAATACTCTGGAAAAGTTAAAAAGTGCACACCACTATAGAAGGAGATATAATTTGGATGCTTGCCCTGCTCAAATCTTTTGTTGACGGGTAATTCCCAAGTTGGAGGTGGGGCCTGGTGGGAGGCGTTCGCATGAATGGTTTGGGCCATCCCCTTGGTGATAAGTGAGCCTTTGCTCTGGGCTCCCATGAGATCTGGTCATTTTAATATGTATGGCATTCCCTCCCCAACTCTCATTCCTACTTTCATGATGTGAAGTGCCTGCTCCTGCTTTGCCTTCCATCATGAGGAAAAGCTCTCTGAGGTCTCCCCAGAAGTCAAGCAGATCCCACTGCCATGCCTCCAGTACAGCCTGCAGAACCATGAGCCAATAAAGTCTCTTTGCATTATAAACTACCCAGCCTCAGGTATTTCTTTATAGCAATGCAAGAGCAGCCTAATACAGATTAATGACACCTCTGCTATTCTGGCCCCACAGGAGAGAGTGAACCTACCCACACACCCAACATATTACTACTACAACCAGCACCTCAGAAAGCCATTGCACAAAGATTGTATATCACCAAGGAATTCATACAGAGACTTTGCCACTGAAAACACTCAGAGTCTAAGGTGACCATAAACTAAACACATTAAACTCACATGTTCAAGGGGAAAAATATTCTTTTAACACCCCAGTAAAATAAAAAATAGATTTAATAATAATAAGAAGAAATAGTCTACCCAAACGAGAGGAAAGCAGAAAAGTAATTTTGGTTAAATAAAAAAAACAGTTTCACAACACTGCCAAAAGATCACACACTACCTATCCAGTAGTGGATCCAACCTAAAATGAAATCTCTGAAATACCATTAAATAATTTTAATCGTTGATTTTAAAGTTGTTCAATGAGATCCAAGAGAAAGTTGAAAAAAATCAACATAAAGCGATTATAAAAAACAATTCAGGATATAAATTAAATTTTCTAAAAAGAGAGGTATTTTAAAGAAAAACCAATCTGAACTTCTGGAAATGAAAGACACACTTAGGAAATATTAAAATGTGGTGTGAATTT
Organism: Mandrillus leucophaeus; assembly: GCF_000951045.1. NCBI lineage: Eukaryota > Metazoa > Chordata > Mammalia > Primates > Cercopithecidae > Mandrillus > Mandrillus leucophaeus. Next base: position 1,954,287 of record NW_012108286.1, on the reverse strand, counting down.
TTTTATTTTTTTATTTTTTTATTTTTTAAGACAGAGTCTTGCTCTGTCACCCAGGCTGGAGTGCAGTGGCACAATCTCAGGTCACTGCAAGCTCCACCTCCTGAGTTTACGCCATTCTCCTGCCTCAGCCTCCCTAGTAGCTGGGACTACAGGCGCTCACCACCACGCCTGGCTAATTTTTGGTATTTTTAGTAGAGACAGGGTTTCACCATGTTAGGCAGGATGGTCTCGATCTCCTGACCTCGTGATCCACCCGCCCCGGCCTCCCAAAGTGCTGGGATTACAGGTGTGAGCTATCGCGCCCAGCTAATTTGGTGTGAAATTTTAACAACAGACTAGACCAAGTAGAAAAAGGAATTTCAGAGCTTTAAGGCAAGGCTTTTGAATTAACCAAATTAGACAAAGATAAAGAGAAAAGATTGAAAAGAAATGAATAAAGCCTTCAAGAAATATGGGATTATGTTAAACATCTAAACTTAAGAATCATAGATGTTCCTAAGGAAAAAGAAAAAGCAAAATGTTTGAAAAACCTATTTGAGAAAATAATTGAGGAAAGTTTCCTTGGTCTTGTTAGGTATTTAGACATTCGAATATAAGAAGCTAAAAAACTCCTGGGAGATCCATTGCAAAAAGGACATCACCAAGACATATAATCATCAGGCTATCCAAACTCAATGTGAAGGAAAGAATTATAAGAGAAGTGACACCAAAGATTCAGAAAACTTACAAAGGAAAACCTATCAGACTAATAGCAGACTTCTTAGCAAAAACCTTACAAACCAGAAGGAATTGAGGTCCTATGTTTAGTCTCCTTAAACTGTCACGCAAGAATTTTGTATCCAGAAAAGTTAAGTTTCATAAATGAAGGAGAAATAAAGTCTTTCCCAAACAAGAAAATGCTGAGGGAATTTGTCATCACTAGATCCCTACAATAAATGCTAAAAGGAATTCTAAATCTTGAAAGGAAAGGTTGATATGGACCAGTATAAAACCACTTGAAAGCATAAAACACACAAGGTTCATAAAACAGTAACATAATGGAGAAAACAAAGTAATTATGTAAAAAAATCAATATAATGACTAAAACAGCACCTCACATATCAATATTAACATGGACTATAAATGGTCTAAATGCCCCACTTAAAAGATGTACATTGGCAGAAAGGATTGAAGAAACACAAACCAAATACCTGTTATCTGCAAGAGGTATATCTAACATGTAAAGATTCCTATAGACTCAAGGAAAAGGGATGGAAAAAATATCACATGCAAATGAAAACTAAAAGTAAGCAGCAGTAACTAATTTTACATCAGATAAAGACTTTAAAACAACAAGAGTAAGAAAAGACCAAGAAGGTCATTACATAATCATACAGGGATCAATTAAACAAGAAGATATAATCATCCTAAATATATATGTAACTAATATCTGGAGATATCAGCTTTATTAAAAAAATTACTATTAGACCTAAGAAAAGAGACAGACAGCAACATAACAATAGTGGGGGACTTTAACACTCCACTAACAGCACTAGACAGATCATTGAGACAGAAAGTTAACAAGGAAGAAACACAGGACTTAAATTGGACTCTAGAACAAATGGACATTTACAGAACATTCTACCCCAAAACTACAGAATATACAGTTTTCTCATCAGCACATGGAACATTTTCCAAGACAGATCATATGACAGCCAAAAAACAAGTCTCGATAAATTTTTAAAAATCAAAGTCTTGTCAAGTATTTTTTCTCAGACTGCAGAATAAAACCATAAACCAGTTCTAAGAAGAACATTCAAAATTACATAAATACATAAAAAAATTAAACAATCTGATCTGAATGATCTTTGGGTCAAAAATAAAATAAGAAATAAAAATTTTTAAAAAATTTAAATGAATGATCACAGTAACACAAGTTATCTAAACCTCTGGGACACATCAAAAGCAGTGCTAAGAGGAATGTTTATAGAGCTAAATGCCTATATCAAAAACACAGAAAGGTTACAAATTGACATCCTATGTGATACCCCAAGGAACTAAGGAAACAAGAAAAAAATTAAATTCAAAGCTACCAGAAGAAAATAAATAACAAAAAATAGAGCAGAATTAAATAAATTTGAAGCCAAGAAAATACAAAGGATCAATGAAACAAAAATTTAGCTCTTTGAGAAGATAAATAAAATTGACAGACCACTAGCTAGATTAACCAAATAGAAGAAGATTCTAATAAGCTCAATCAGAAATGAAAATAAAGGAATTACAACTAATACCATAGAACTACACGGGATCATTTAAAAGCACTGTGAACACCTTTATGCACACAAACTAGGAAATGTAGAGGAAATGGGTAAATCCTGGAAATATACAATCCTACAAGTTTGAATCAGGAAGAAACAGAAATCCAGAACAGACCAATAACAAAAAAATCTATTCCAAAAGATTGAAGCTATTCCAAATGAAGAGTGAGAAGGAAGGAATCTTCCCTAACTTATTCTGCAAAGCCAGTATTCCCCTGATATCAAAGCCAGGAAAGAATATAACAAAACAAGAAAACTGCAGGCCAATACCCCTGCTGAACATAGATATAAAAATTCTCTACAAAATACTAGCAAAACAAATCCAATAGCACATTTAAAAGATAATTCACCACGATCAAGTGGGTTTTATCCCAGGGATACAGGGATGGTTCAACATACTTACGTCAATGAATGTGGTACATCACATAAACAGAATTAAAAACAAAAACTATATGATCATCTCAATATATACAGAAAAAGCACTGATAAAATTTAGTATCCCTTTATGATAAAATCCCTCAACAATCTAGGCATAGAAGGAGCCTGCCTCAAAATAATAAAAGCCATATAGGACAAACCCATAGCCAACATCATAATGATTGGGGCAAAGTTTAAAGCATTCCCCCTGAGTACTGGAACAAGACAAGGATCCACTTTTACCACTTCTAATCAGGAAAGAGGAAGAAACAAAGGGCATCCAAATTGGAAAACAGGAAGTCACACTATCTCTGCTTCTGATATGTTATTATATCTAGAAAACCCTAAAGACTTCCCGAAAAGGCTCCTAGATTTGATAAATGAATTCAGTGAATCTCAAGTTACAAAATTATTGTACATAAATCAGTAGCACTGCTATACACTAACAATGACCAAGCTGAGAGTCAAATTAGAAACTCATCCCATTTACAATAGCTACAAAAGATATAAAATCCCTAGGGATATACTTAACCAAGGAGGTGAACTGTTTCTACAAGGAGAACTACAGAACACTGATGAAAGAAATCATAGATGACAAAAACAAAAGGAAAAACACATCCCATGCTCATGTATCGGAAGAATCAATATTGTGAAAATGACCATACCACCCAAAGCAATCTACATATTCAGTTCAATTCCTACTAAAATACCACTGTCATTTTTCACAGAATTTGAAAAACCAATCCTAAAATTAATATGGAACCCAAAAAGAGCCTGATTAGCCAAAGCAATCCTAAGTGAAAAGAACAGATCTGGAGGCATCACATGACCTGACTTGAAATTATACTACAATCAGTATGATACTGATATAAAAATAAACACAGACCATTGGAACAGAACAGAGAGTGTAGAAATAAAGCCAACTACTTACAACAAACTGATTTTTGACAAGAAAGTAAAAGCATACACTGGGTAAAGGACATCCTATTCAATAAATGATGCTGAGAAAATTGGATAGCCACATGTAGAAGAAGGAAATTGGATTCCTATCTTTTACTGTATACAAAAATTAACTCAAGCTGGATGAAGTATTAAATTTAAGATCTGAAACCATAAAAATTCTACAAGAAAACCTAGGAAAAACTCTTCCAGACTTTGGCCTAGGTAAAGAATTTATGACAAAGACCCCAAAAGCAAATGCAATGAAAACAAAATAAATCAGACCTACCTAATTAAACTGGAAATTTTCTGCACAGCGAAAGAAATAATCCACAGAATAAACAGACAACCTATACAATGGGAGAAAATATTTGGAAACTTTATAACTTTGATAAAGGACTAAAACCCAGAATCTCAAACAAAACTGCAAGAAGATGCAGCCTGGGAGACAGAGTGAGACCCCATCTCAAAAACAAAACAAAACAAAACAAAAACTGCAAGAAGAAAACAAATAATCCCATTAAGAAGTGGGCAAATGACATGAACAGATATTTCTCAAAAAAAGATATACAAATGGCCAATAAACACATGAAAAAAATGGTCATCACCAGTCATCAGGGAAATGTGAATTAAAATGACAATGAGATACCACCTTACCCCAGTCAGAATGGCCATTATTAAAAAGGCAGAAAACAACAGGTGTTGGCATGGATGTGGTGAAAAGGGAACACATACACTTTTAGTGGGAATGTAAATTAGTACAACCACTATAGAAAACAGTATGGAGATTTCTCAAAGAACTAAAAGCAGATCTACCATTTGGTCCTACAATCCCACTACTCGGTATCTACCCAAAGGAAAATAAGTTTTTCTATTAAAAAATCATCTGTACAAGGTTGTTTATCAAAGCACAATTCACAATTGCAAATGTGGAACTGTGAATAGGAATTAACCTAAGTGCCCATCAGCTAATGAGTAAAGAAAATAAATGTGGTATATATACACCATGGAATACTATTCAGCCACAAAAAAAGAATGAAATAATGTCTTTTGCAGCAACTTGGATGGAGCTGGAGGCCATTATCTTAAGTGATGTAACAGGATTGAAAACCCAAATACCATAAGTTTCCACTCATAAGTGTAAGCTAAATTATGAGCACACAATGGCATACAGAGTGGTAAAAAGAACACTGGAGACTCCGAGAGGACAGGCTGAGGGAAAGGAATGAAAAGTTACCTATTGGGTACAATGTACACTATTCAGGTTGACAGTTACACTAAAAACCCAGACTTCACCACTATACCATGTATCTATGTAACCCAAAACTACTTGTACCCCAACAACAGCTGTTGAAACAAATAAAATTTTAAGAAACAAAATAAAATAAAATTTGCCCTTCCCATAGAAAAAAAGAATATTTGAGGAAAAGATAATTAAAACAATGACAAAAAACCCAGACAAATTGCTCGAAAAGGTGCTTTACAAAATGACTAACAAACATATAAAATATTCTCAACTACTATATTCATGAGTAAAATATAAAGTAAAATTACAATGAAATACCACCACACACACACTAGAAGGACTAAAATAAAAAGACTGACAATATAACGTGTTTGTAAAAATATAAAGAAACTGGAACTCTCAAACACTACTTATGAGAGTGTAAATTGATACAATAACTTTGGATTTTATTGGTGTCTAGTAATGTTATACATAAACCCTGTCACCCAAGGATTTGAATTTTAACAGATGTACATATATGTTTATATGAAAACAAATATAATAATATTCATAATAGTATTGTTCTCAACAGCCCAAAACTGGGAGCAACCCAAATGTCCAGCAATATTAAAATAAGTAAATTGTTTTATTTTTACACAATGCAAAATAGTGCATAATGAAATTGAACAAATTACATGCAACATAGATGAATCTCAACATGATGTTGAATAACAAAAAGGCAGGCACAGAAGCATACATTCTTTATAATGTCATTTATTTTTTAACAGAATTCAAAAATTCTGTCAAATGTCAGAATAGGGATTACTTTGGGGAAAAGAACCTAAGACTGGGCATGACTGGGACTTCTGGGCTATCTGTGATCTTCCATTTCTTGATCTGGTTAGTGAGTATATGAATGTGCTCATTTTGTGAAAATTCATTGAGCTGTATACTTATAACATGTGTACCTTGCTATATACATATTACCCTTCAAAAGTAGCTATATTTTTCAAAAATATGTTAAGCATTGTTAGGTGCCAGGCACTATGTACAATGCATAAGGTTGGCATTTTTTTCAGAGCTTTTTCATACTAGAACTGAAAAATATCTCACCCTTCTTCCTTGTTGATGTCATGTGTTAAACCCTAACTAATAAAAGGGGACATTTGTAAGTACAATCTCAAGTGAGAAAATGCATACAGGATATTTTAGCATAATCAACACAGAGACGTGGAGAGAAAACCATTCTGGCAACGGAAAACGTTTGACTCACAAATATTCCACCTAAAATATCTTGTAGGGCTATCACCCCTCAGCCCATCTAAAATAAAATATGATAGAATTGAGTGAGTGGTGACTAAATTGAAGAATTAACAGAATTCAACTCTACAAGAAAAGGATGGAAGAGTGGTTGAAAAGAAAATATGCCAATTCAAAGAGAGAGGGATTTGAGTTCACAAGTGATGACAGACTCAGCCCCTGAGACCTGAGACCTGAGAGAGAAGAACCCATGCCTGCCGAGGATCTCAGTGACACTTTTCAATTCAAAATCATGAATCTACAACAACCACTTTCTATGGATGTGCACGAGTTGGTAGATACAACTGGAACTCAAAGTAATAGTTATACTAAGCTCTGAATAGGTATTTGCCTAGCAGATAAGGGCATTCAATAATGCACTGTACAAACCTTCCCAATTACCAGTTAATGCACTGCACTAGGATTATCCTGCTAGGGGAAGGGGTATGGAAGGTACTACTATAGCGCAGGGTAAGGCTGCGCCTGAGTCAAAGTAAGCCACGGAACTGAGTCAAAGAACAAACTGCCTGGAGTGAAAGTAGATACCAAATGAGAAGTAATTGTGCTTAGAACACCCTCATCAAAAGAGAAGGACATGTTGAAGTTAGCCATGTTCTTGGCCCTAGAGTTGCTAGGAAAGCAGGCCATTTAAGAGTAGATACTTAAACTAGATTACTGGAAACGTACCTTGATATGGAAAGATAGTTTCTGCATGTTGCTCAGGGAAAATGCCAGGAGTAGAAGACCTAGGCTGGGCAGTGTATGTAGCCACATCATTCATAAGATAATTTTAAATAAAATCTGTACTGTTTTTTGCAATGCAGGAAACATCCATCATCAAGATAGAAGAGCTGGTAGAAAGTCCAAAGAGAACTGTGATCTGTATTATAGTCCCAGTCATAGGACCTACAATAGAAGATAGGAGAAGAAATGCAGCCATGTGGGAATGCTATTAAGGTACTGTAGCCGAGGACTTCTAGAAGGTCTAGAGTGGGTGCCGGGAAGGAGGAGTTTGCATTGTAGATTAAACAAGATGAATAACTGTAACAATAATCTCTTAGAAAATAGAAGTGGGTTATGGAGCACCCTTGGGATTCTTCCTCCTAGTGATAGGAGGTTGAAAGACCCAGGATATATCAGCCTTAAAGCAGGACTCCTGGTGTGTCTTAAAACCAGTTTTTAGGAGCAGAAAAGGCCAAAAAGGCAAATACCAAATCCTTTTACCACAAATAAATGAGAAATAAAAATAATTCTGTTCCTGAGGTAAGACTGGAGAAACATGTAGGGTGTAATAGAGAAGGAAGATAGGGATTCAGTCAGGAAACCAGCATGGATCAAATGAAAGTTAGCAGGAGCCATTGAAAGTGGGTTGGGGGCAGATCTAGAAATTCAGTTTTAGATAATTTGGACATTAATGATACCTTAGGATCTGAGCGATGGGAGGAAAAATTAAAGGGAAGCTAATGCTAAACTGTTTTTTCCTTCGTAGATCTGCAGCCACCATCCCCATTTGTGTTTTTCTTTTCTATACAGGTTCCATTTGAAAGGCAAAGGCAGACTTCCTGGAAACAACTTATCTTCCTATCTTAGGGATAGCCTAACTCATCGAGGAGATTGTGTTTGGAGTTTCAGAGAAGAGGGAGGAAAGGAGAGTGACAGGGAAGGGAAAGATTTCCATGACACAAAAAAGGAGAAAATGCCTGCAGATTATTTCCAGACTCTTTCTCAGTGTTCTGAGGAGGTGGCTTCAACTCTGGGGGAAATGGATGTAAAGTAAACCTAGGGATGTTGGATTCGGATTTCCAAGCCCTGGTGCATGGACAACTGAGCTATGTGATTTCAAGTGTACTCTTGGTCCCCAACAGCAATGTGTATCTGCATATCATGGCTCCTACACATTCCTGATATTGCTTCAGTACTATCAGCTGTGGAAAATGCCAACCTGACTCAGTATAAAGCAAAGGAATCTGTACTGTTGTGCTATGCTTATAAAATACCGAGGGAGGGTGTCACACTATTTAAAATCAGATATGGCACAGGCATCTCTATATCAGGCACTGGCCCTGAACAACATGCATGAATATCAGACATAAATATCTCAGCCCTAGGCATATGTCTTAAAATATATATGATTTATTTTATTACATGGGAAGATAGACATGTGTTCAAGTAAACATTTAAATATTTTATGATTTTAAATAAAGTTAGACTCTCATCTGTACATACCTTCTGGTTTATTATATAGGTGACTAAAGCCTAGTCGTAATAATTACTGGAGAAATAAGGCTCTGGCTTATAAAATAATCACACACACACACCTTGTGTCAGAAATGTTCTTGTTAAGATACCCGAGTTGCAGATGCCCCAGCTCAGCTTTCAACAGTAAAACCTAAGTCAATTTTGTAGCTCTGGGACCAACACAGCAGGGCTTCACTGCTACTCACAGTGTGCTCCATGTATTATTGTGCAGAATATCAGTCTTCTCCCTCCGCTGCCCCCACAAACATTAAAGTTTGAGAAGCACAATGGCATGAGTTTGTCCAATTTAAGAAAGTGCATGATTTAGCCTCTATGATCCCCCACTGTTTCAATTCAGTTTGGGCAGTTTAATTCAGTTCCTTCTAAGTGCATTAGAAACTCCTCTTCCCACAGTAATGCCCCAAGAAAAGACCTGATTCATGGGGCTTAAAACATACCCACATACAGCTTTAATAGCTAAAGACTTGCACAGGCTTCAAGGACATGGACTGCTAGTGATAAAAGACAGAATGCATTTTGGATTTTCATTAGTAACATAAAAGTAGCTTCATGTCCCAAAGTTTTCATCAATGCTTCCACAGAGAATAACATTTAATGATCAAAATAGGTCAACAGTGAATAATTCCTAATCATTGTAAGTATGACCACTAGGTCTGTAACATACTTAGGGCCTTTGTTTTATGAATTCTACCTTGTTTTCCACCATATCTACCCTTTTCAAATTCTGTAGCATTTTTATAAAAGGTAGGAAAACATAAGTTTATGAGTAATGCTATTGGTGAAAAATTCTAAGAATTTTGGTAATGCATAAGACTAAACAAATTAGCTGGTATAATTCTAGATTATTAGTTTTTAATTTTACTTTAACTTCTAGGATACATGTGCAGAATGTGCAGGTTCTTTACATAAACATGTGCCATGGTGATTTGCTGCATCTATCAACCCATCACTTACCTATTAAGCCCAGCATGCATTAGCTATTTATCCTGATGCTCTCCCTCCCTCTGCCCCTCCGACAGGCCCCAAGTATGTTGTTTCCCTCCCTGTGTCCATGTGTTCTGATCGTTCAGCTCCTGCTTATAAATGAGAACATGTGGTGTTTGGTTTTCTGTTTCTGTGTTAGTTTGCTAAGGATAATGGCTTCCAGCTCCACCCATGTCCCTGAAAAGGACATGATCTCATTCCTTTTTATGGCTGCATAGTATTCCATGATGTATATGTACCACATTTTCTTTATCCAGTCTATCATTGATGGGGCATTTGGGTTAACTCCATGTCTTTGCTATTGTGAATTTCACTCACTTTTCAATTGCATCTTTTTTGTGTGGGTACCTAGCAGTCTTCATTTTTTAAATATAGAAACTGAGGCACAGAAAAAAACTAAATAAGTAGCCTAAAGTTACATAAGAAACTTACATAACTTTAGAACAAGAACAAGAAACAGTAAGGTCAGGATTAGAAAGCTCATATTCTTTGTATACTACAACATAGTTTCTTCTTTCAGGATTAGGTTGAGGGCTTTATTTTAATAAAAATATAACCGTAAACTTCAATAAATTCTCTAAGAAGCTGATGCCCTTCTTAAACTATAGCATTGTTTAGATGCCATGTCGGTTTGCTGCACCTATCAACCTGTCATCTAGGTTTTAAACCCTGCATGCATTAGCTATTCGTCCTAATGCTCTACCTACCCTTGACCCCACCACTCCAACAGGCCCTGGTGTGTGATGTTCCCCTCCCTGTGTCCATATATTCTTATTGTTTAATTCCCACTTATAAGTGCTTAATGAGTGAGAATATGTGGTGTTTGGTTTTCTGTTCCTGTGTTAGCTTGCTAAGAATTATGGTTTCCAGCTTTATCCATGTCCCTGCAAAGGACATGCACTCATTCTTTTTTATGGCTGTATAGTATTCCATGGTATTTATGTGCCACATTTTCTTTATCCAGTCTATCACTGATGGGCATTTGGGTTGGTTCCAAGTCTTTGCTATTGTAAATAGTGCTGCAATAAACATACATATGCATGTGTCTCTATGGTAGAATGATTTATAATCCTTTGGGTATATACCCAGTAATGGGATTGCTGGGTCAAATGGTATTTCTAGTTCTAGATCCTTGAGGAACAGCCACATTGTCTTCCACAATGGCTGAACTAATTTATACAGTGTAAAAGAGTTTCTATTTCTCCACAGCCTCACCAGCATCTATTGTTTCCTGATTTTTTAATGACCACCCTTTTTTTTTTTTTTTTTTTTTTTTTTTTTTTTTTTTTATTGTGTAGAAGTTCTTTAGTTTAATTAGATCCCATTTGTCAATTTTGGATTTGTTGCAATTGCTTTTGGTGTTTTAGTCATGAAGTCTTTGCCCATGCCTATGTCCTGAATGGTATTGCTTAGGTTTTCTTTTAGGATTTTTGTGGTGTTCAGTTTTACATTTAAGTCTTTAATCTATCTTAAGCTATTTTTTGTGTAAGGTGTCAGGAAGGGGTCCAGTTTCTGTTTCCTGCATATGGCTAGCCAGTTTTCCCAGCACCATTTATTAAATAGGGAATCTTTTCCCCATTGCTTGTTTTTGTCAGGTTTGTCAAAGATCAGGTTGTTGTAGATGTGTGGTGTTATTTCTGAGGCTTCTGTTCTGTCTGTTCCACTGGTTTATGTATCTTTTTGGTACCAGCACTATGCTACTTTGGTTACTGTAGCCTTGTAGTATAGTTTGAAGTCAGGTAACGTGATGCCTCCAGCTTTGTTCTTTTTGCATAGGATCTTCTTGGTTATATGGGCTTTTTTGGTTTCATATGAAATTTTAAGTAGTTAATTCTGCCAAGAAAGTCAACAGTCACTTAATGGGAATAGCATTGAATCTATAAAACACTTTGAGAAGTATGGCCATTTTCATGATATTGATTCTTCCTATTCATGAGCATATAATTTTTTCCATTTATTGTGTCCTTTCTTAATTCCTTGAATAGTGGTTTGTAGTTCTCCTTGAAGAGGTCCTTCATGTCCCTTGTAAGCTGCATTCCTGGGTATTTTATTCTGTTTATAGTAATCGTGAATGGGAGTCCACTCGTGATTTGGCTCTCTACTTGTATATATTAATTTATTTTGAGCAGAAAAATAAAATGATTCACACTGAAATAAAAATTATTCTGGCAAACATATGCAGTGGTTTAAGAAGGCATGTTTTTGTCAATTCCCCATTAAATCCCTTGGTTTCTAAGCCAAAGCTATGGCTAACATAAATAACAGTTAACATTTATTACTTTGTGTCAGGTGCTATGCCATGGCAAAACTGTTGTCATCCTGGGTTCTTGAATGATTATGTGGCACAGAGCCTGCCTACTAGCTTGTTATACAAACAAGAAATAAACTTCTATTTTATTTCAGCCATTACATTTTTGCATCTATTCATTACAGCAGTTTGGCATACCCTAAGACAAGTAGGTATCATTTATTATTCCATTTGTTACAGGTATGGAAATGAAGACTTGGGATACTTGCTCAATGTTTCACAACTAGTAAGTGGTAGAATTGAGATGGAGTTGACATTGTCTAAGTCTAGAGCAATTGTTCCCAACCACCAGATCACAATGGCCCAAAGTTATAAGGCTCCATGAAGGGTTCAATTTCTTATGTAATATATATGGCTCTACATTTAATCCTAAATTCATAAATATAATTCCTCAGCATTTTAATGTTCCTGTACCTTTGTCTTTAGTATTTTCCACCTTGGAATGCCCTTTCTGTCATTGAAATCCTTTCAGTTTCCCAAGAATCTGCTCATATGTTACTGCCTTAATGACTGACCTGACCCCCTAGCTGAAACAATCTCATCCTCCCATAGTATACTTTTTAACTTTGTTAGACTACATGATAATCTGTCTTGCTCAATGATTTACTTCAAATTATCATCTCCTTATTCAATTTGGAAGGCTTTTGTTTTCGCCTTGTGAAAGGTGCTCTTGTGTTCTCTCCATAACCATTTGTCCTTTTTTTAATCCAGATGTACAATCTTGTTCAAGGGGCAAAGTGTCTAGCTCCAGATGAAGAAAGATAGTAAAGGCATGATGGTCTTCTAAATCGATTACACCTATCCTTTGACCCATTTTCAGATACTTTCGCATCTTTCCTGCACCTAAGAGTTGCCCAGTGACAGGGTCTAACTAATGAAAAATAAAGGATAATCTGCTAAGAAAGCAGAATTTTTTCTTCAAGGAAAATATTCCTTCTGATGTGAGAGAGACAGGGAAAGAAAAAAACAGACAGAAATCAAAGAAGAAAATCTGCTTCCTCCTTCCTGATTTGGGGTGGACAAATGAGGATTTGATATTTATAGCTATAGAAGTCTTCTGAAAACCATAAGATGGCCAGGCTAAGGACAAAAATTCATGATTCTGGGAAAAGTAGTACAGATATATGAAAAAAGCCTAATCTTGTATATCACATCCTTGAGCTCCTATATCAACTTTTAGACTGCCTATCTATAACCTTTATTATATGAAACAACTGAATATCTTTATGAGCTATTCTTAGCCATGTTTTAAAGCTGAAATCATTACCGATATAGAATAACACCTGAAACAGTGCCTGATTATGGTCACCAGGACTATTCACAAGTATTCCACTTCCCCTCCTTCCACATTCATATTCAAATTACCACTTCCTCACCCACTTCGCAGTTAGGCGCATGGCCATGTAACTTGTATTAGTTGACAATATGTGAGCAGATGTGTTGTGGGACACCTCTGGGTGGAAGTTTTAAGAGCGTATACAACTCACTGTAAGTATCCTTTCTCCTGGCACAGTCATCATGGTGCATATGTACAAATTCAAGTCTCAGTCCGGATTCTCTAAGAACTATGAGGTACAGAGCTCCCAGATTCACACATGTTAGACATGTAGATAAGCAACAGATGAGCCCTTGGTTTATTAAGCCACTGGGATTTTGTAGTTGTTTTATGTGTAGCGTAATTGAGCCTACCTTTACTTATCCTGACAGAATCAATAGTCATAGGCTGAGGACACATACTTTCTTTCTCCAAGATCTGCTACATCAATTCCACTGAAACATATTAAGTTTGAGAAGTATTAAAACAAAGGAATGATAAGCACAGTTTAAAAACAAAATTATTTAGAAGAATATTTTTGTGCATGTGAAGATGTATTGTTAGCAGAAACTCAATTTTTACTATAAGTAGAGAACTAATACTCATTAAATGCCTATTAGCCACAAGACAATAAAATATAAATAAAAGATTAAATAACATAATGAATAATGTTACCAACACAGAAAACAATGGTAGTTTCATTTAAATAAATCTTTAAACAAGATATTTTTAAAGAAAATGTATGTGTAAGTTCCCAGAAATATTATGAAACACTAAGTATCATTTAACAAAGAATAGTTGTCTTTCTTATCACTGTGGAAAGTTGCCAATCAAGGTTTTAGCCTCGATATAATTAGCTATAGTACTAGCAAAAGTTAAACTAAAAAAAAAAAAAGCCTTACTTTATAATAATCACTAACCCCAAAGAATTTAAATTTATAATTTAATACTGTAAACACTGTAAAAAAAAGACTAAATTTCAAAATCAAAACCTCTAATTTTAGGCTAAGCTGTATTAGCTTGTATATGCATCACAAAGTCTTTGGAATTTTATCAGGACAACATTTTTTGAATCAAATAACACCAATTTTTTAAATAAACCAATATAAAACATTACAACCCAGTTGTGGTGATTAATTTATCTGTTCACTTGGCTGGGCAATAGTACTCAGATGTTTGGTCACACACCAGTCTATATGTAGCTGGGAAGATATTTTTTAAATGTGATTCAGCTTAAGTCAGTAGACTTGGAGATTATCCTACATAATGTGGGTGGGCCTCATCCAAACAGTTGAAGGTCTTAAGAGAAAAAAACTGAAGTCCCCCCAGGGGAAGAAGGGATTCTCTCTCCAGATTACCTTTAGCCTGGAGACCAACATCAATAGGTCACCAAACTGCCAATCTGCACAGATTTTGTAGTTTCCAGCCCCCATAATCATGTAAACCAATTAAAATTAATCAATTAGTATCATTATTTCTCTCTCTCTTTGTGTGTGTGTGTGTGTGTATATATATATATATGCAGAAATGTATACACACATAATGAATATATATCCACACAATCAGTTAATATCTCTATATACAAGTACACACACACATGCATAAATTTTATTGTTTATATGTATTGATTCTGTTTCTCTGGAGATTCCTGACCAATATACCCATTATTTTAAATTTTTCATCACATGGCTTCAAAAGTCCTAGGGGTTAGAAATTATGTCAGTCAAAATTAGAAGCTATGTAATATAGAAACTTAATAACATGTATAGCTCACAGAGTGTAAATTAGTCCTATTTTGGAAATACCAGTGTTACAAGGGTGTCAGGTTTTAAGGTTTATAGATACATAAAGACATCCACAAGCAGAATTCTTCAGCATGTAAAACATTGTATAAAATCTTTCACCAGGCTCCTAGATCATGCTACCAAATTTGATGACTAAGGTATCACTTACAAATCTGTTATAGGTAATTTATAAGCACTAAACCAAAAGTTGAAAGAAATGAATAAGAGACATCATGATATACTGAAGCTTGCACATTCTCTTCACAGCAGAGAAAGCATCAAACTGAAAAGATCGCTGTTACACAATAGATTAGCTTCTGGAATGACATTGCTAAAATATGTTATTTTTAGCATTACTATCATTTAGAAATCACATTGTTGTGTGCCTGGACATGTAAAAAGCATTCTTCCAGGATCAGTGACAGTGATAGGAGAGACAAATTTTAATAGAAGTGCATGTTCAAAGTCAATCATTTCTTCTGATACTCTCTAGACTAGTTCCAGTATAAACGTCACTTTTCTAAGTTTGGCTTTGTCTAGTGGAAAGAACAAAGGCTTTCAAATTAGGAGTCCTGAGTGTTTTTCTCTGCTCCAAGTATTTAGACCACGTAAGACCATGGGACCACATAAGACCATGGGACCACATAAGACTACTGCACTTCTCTGTTCCTCAATTTATTACCTCAGAAATAAGAGAAGTATTTTTCCTTAAAGTAATAAATTAATTAGTTAATATGCAAGAAAGCAGAACCCATGAAAGATATGGATATTGAGCACAGTATTGAATAAAATCCCAGGATGACATCAATTATAAGAAAGTATCAAGTATCAAATACTGTACTTCTGTTTCTTTAAGTATTGTATTTTTCACGCAACGTTTAAACTTGTTTTACAGGCAATAAACAGAAATTATAATAAAAAACAGGCTGGGAACCATAGCTCATGTCTGTAATTCCAGAACTTTGGGAGGCTGAGGTGGGCAGATTACTTGAGGTCAGGAGTTCAACACCTGGCTGGCCAACATGGTAAAACCCTATCGCTACAAAAATATAAAAATTAGCTGGGAGTTGTAGGGCACACCTGTAATTTCAGCTGCTCAGAAGGCTGAGGCAGGAGAATCACTTAAACTCAGGAGGCAGAGGTTGCAGTGAGCTGAGATCGTGCCACTGTGCTCCAACCTGGGAGACAGGGCAAAACTCCACCTCAAAAAAAAAAAAAAAAAAACAAAGTCAAGTCATGTCATACAGAAAATAGTATTGAATGAAAATAGTTTTGAATCTCATGGTACAAAGTAAAGGTGAACTATATGAGATTTAGTAATTGTGATTTGAGAAATTATTGAATTGTTGAAACAATTATTTTTCTAGCTGAAATTGACAACACATACTAAGGTGTCCATGTTATAAAAAAGATACGTGGGAAATATCAGAGCAAAAGAAAGATACCCTATGAATAAAGAAGCTCATGCCCTCCTAGAACAACTAAGAAAAGTATTGAGCTTCAGAATAGACGCTACAGAAATTAGAAATGTTCTGGTCTTTATTGGTTACTTATGCATGCCCTACGGAGGAGGTTATTTGTGCTTCAACAATAGACTTCATCTGGGTACCATCTTTGATTCAATATTACTTAGAAAAATTAGCCAAATAACTGGAATATAATTTAGAAAATTACCACAGAAAGTGTCAACACACTGGGTAATATAGATAATAGTTTAAGAAGAAGAGAAAAATACGTGCAAGCTCTAATTGTGCCTGGAAGTATACCAATAACACAACCATTGAGTCATCTGTTTATCTTATGGTTCATCAGCAACCTATACTGACAAGGATATCTGAAAATTGGACCCATTTCAGAGAGAATGGCAGAAGGAATTAAGGTTCAAGGTAAAATATGCCTTGCTAAGCAGGAAACTGTTAATTAACAAGGCAAGCACAAAAGGCAGTTAGTAAAAGAATGGAGACTGAGACATGGGTGAGAGCTTTACCAAATAAGACTCCAAAAAGAACAGATGTTTTTGCTTTAAGTCTATTCATAAATACAGACAAGAAAATGAGGATGTTTGCTCTGAACATTTTACAGTTAGGTTCAGATCATGGGAGTTAATTGTCCTTCACACCCATGAGCCCAACCATTTTAATAACACTAAGTGAGAAATACCAACTTAGAAGACAATGCAGTGTCAATGATAATAGCCTATGTTTATTCAGAATGTATTATATACCAGGCACTCTGTAAAGCACTTCACATGCATTCTTTCAGTGAATTCTTAGCAATCTGGTATGTACATCTTGTTATTATCGCTCCTCACAGGATTAGATTCTGAGGGTAGTAAAGATCTCACAGCAAATTAGTGGTAGATATAGGACTCCACTGGTAAATCTTTATTTTTTGCTTTTTTTCTTAATTCCAAATTCTATATTCTTAGCACTATGCAATCACTATATCATCTCTTGACACAGAAATTACACAATGGACATGATGATATAAAGAGAGCTTTAATATTCTTTATTCTTTTTGTTGATGAAAACCTATCTTACAGGAAAGCAGAATGACGACATTTCTCTTACACCATTCAATAACTGCCTGGCAAACAACAGCCTAGGACATTATGTTCAATTAGTTCATGTCAATCACATGCATATTGTCATCCCCCTTACAAATCTGAAATGTCTTCATCAAACCATTTTTCAAAGCACAGGCTAATTTGCATAAATCTGAGAGAACTAACTAGTACCTTGACTACATGCATATACACAAACTACAAATACATATGCATATACACATATTGGTGTTTGCCTGTTGTAATGGAACTGTTTCTCCCTAACCACTTTTCACACAGGCAGATAGAGGTCTACTTCTCTCCATTGCTCCTGTCAGGGATGATGCCTGATTGCCTTGTTCTATACCTAAATTATTATTTAAAAGCACAGATACCAACACTATGAACTCCAGTTAAAAGGTTACAGAGCTCCACTCTCTCACCCTGCCATAGTCATTATATTGTAAAATATATTAGAGATTAAGAAAGCCTCCTGCAAAAATCAATTCCCAGTTGTCAAAGCCTGCCTTTTGAGAAAATTTCTAAAGCAAAATCTAAGCCCTAAGAATAACTCACTAAAGCAAAAAGCCAACTTCTCAGTACAGATAAGATCACACAGAAGGAGAACAAAGAACCCTCGCTGTAGCAAGGCCAATCCCTTAGTCACAGCAACTCAAGGCCAATCTCTTAGTCACAACAACTAAGGGTATGATGCAAAGAGAAACAGGAAACTACTTAAATATCTTTGATAATTTGTTATACAGATAAATATGTACAGTAATCTCGGTATTGTTCTTATTACACACAGTGGTTCCAGTCATTCTCAACAAATCCTATTGTCATCCACAGAAAGTTCATAGGTAAAGAATATTGTCACAGAGTGTTGAATCAGGGAGAAACTACTTCTCTGTTACAGACTCAGCAAAACTTTTTATACCACATGTCTTGCAAAAGGCAGTAGTCACCTGTGAGATACAAATATATGTCAAGTGTTTTTAACCTGAATATCAGAAACTTTCATTTTTAAAAAATCTGTAAACCTCTTGAAATTACTGTACATGCAAAATTCATATGTATATTAATTTTTTCTGTAAAAAATTTTTGGCTTTCATCAGTTTCTCAGAAGTATCTGTGACCTCAGAAATGATTAAGGACTACTATACTATAGTATGATATGTTAGGAAAACATGCATGTACCACTTTAAAAGATAACATTGTAAAGCAAAGATCCTCTCACCTATCATCTGGGGTAAAGAAAAAATAACAGCAAAACAAGCATTCATTGGGGGAGAAAGCAAAAAATAAAAATAAAAAAGTAATACTCCAGGAATAATAGACATAGAGAAATGATTCTTTCACTTCTCTACAACGTCTAAAGCCCAAATTATATTATTCTCAGATTTTCTTGATGCTATTTAAAGGGAAATAATTCACCTAAAACTTGGAGACAACAAACAAGCAGCAATGATGGGTGTGGGTTTATTGTAACTTGTTTTTATTTACAAATGTATTATGAATATCTTTTTCTTTCAGCATAAGGGTGGACAGATTGTCATCTCTTAATTTTTATGGAAAGATAAAGAAGCAATAGCTGATTAAAGCACACATATAGTAGAAAGGTCAAAGAATAAAGACCTATGGGCTCACCCCAAAATTCAAAAACAAAAAATAAATAAAACAGATAAAGAAAAAAAAAAGAACTGAGAAAAGGTTAGGCATTTACATTGCAGGGTTAATCTAAATATAATTAGGCCTAACTTGGCCTTTCTCCCAGAGTTCATAAACCTACACCAAGAAGCTCTCTGTGGAGCAATATAGTCAAATGTGTCTTCTTTTAATGGCCCACTTAAATGGCCAGTCTTGTCCTACCTGCTCTCAATTTTTCTGTTTACGCCATCTACTGCTTTTTTTTTTTAAAGTACTTGACTATTTGCCTGTATATAAGCTGTTTATTACGGCAACTTGAAACTAAAGCAAAAAGAACCTGTACTATAATGTCTATTCTGTCCATTTCAGCCCAGTTACACCTAATTTCCCATTTTATTTAAGGTAACTATGGACAGTTACATGAAACTCACATGCGTCTGTGACTCAACTCAGAGAGAAAAACTAGAAATGTAAGAAAATGCCATTTTAAAAATGTTTAACTAGAAAATCAAATCTTATTAATGATGGGATTTTTAAAAATTAATGAATCATTGCATAAAGAAAAAATCTAAACATCCAGGTCAGGCAGATCCAGGTTTAAATCCCAGCCTCAGACTTCAGGTTTCAGTGTTCACATGAAAGAGCTTAGGAACTGTCATTCTCATCCTTACAAAAAGAAATAAACAGCAATGACAACAAAAGAATGAAGTGAAAATAAATGATTTTCCTTGGATTCAGACAGCTGAGGTCTCAGGGCAAACTTGAAACTTGGAGAGACAGACAAGACCTGCTTACCTGGAGGAGAAGCTGCTAGAGCCATTTACTGTAGAATATTTAAAATGATCACTTTGATGAATTAGTAGAGGCTGAATGCAGACAGTCTTGAAAGTGAGAAAGTACTGGGGCCAAAAGTGTTCAGAGGGATCCCACATATTCACGGGTTTTAACCTCCGGGTACCTCATAAAGTTTTCATGGTGAAGAGTCAAGAAAGATTTTCTTGTAGCTCTTGCAGGGGAAGGAAATGTAATCATTGTGAAATAAGCCCTAAAGATTCTTCATAACACAGGCCTACTCTCCAGAGAAAAAGACTTTACCAGACCTACGGGAAGGGCATTTCTCCCATTTTAGCCCCCTCCAGCCCTCCTGTCTAGTCTAAAGGAGAAACAGTGTAGCCTAATAAAAACAATTGAAGGTCACAGTCCAGAAACAAGTCCACCAAAATTATAAGATGACAGAACATTTTTTCTTCTCTATGCCTTACTACCATGCCAAGTCTCAAGTAGATTATAGCTGAAAGAGCTGCAAGACAACTGTTTGAGGAGGGAAACTTAGAGAAACTCAAAGCCAAAAAAAAGAAGAGAAAGACACGAAAAACTAACACTTACACTTACAGAAAACACTTGAAAAAGCAGATTAACATAAAACTTTACACTAAAGCCCTATTTACTTCAGTTATTATTACCCAATACAGCATTCTGGTTTTCAACAACAACAAAATAGAAGATATTCAAAAGGCAAATAACACAGATTGAAGAGACAAAGCAGATAGCAAAACTAGATTCAGATATGACATAGACATTGGAATTATTAGACAGAAAATATAAAATAACTGTGATTAATAAGCTAAGAACTCTAATGGAAAAAGTAGACAACATTCAAGAATAAATGGGTAGTGTAAGCAGAGAGATTGAAATTCTGAGAAATAATTAAAAGAAAATGATAAAAAATTTTAAAAACACCATAACAGAAATGAAAAATGTCATTGATGGAGATATTAGTAGACTGGGCACAATGGAGAAAAGAATTAGTGAGCCTGAAGATATATCACTAGAGACTTCCAAAGCTAACATGCAAAGAGAGAAAATAATGGGGAAAATAATAAAACAAAAACATCCAAAAACTGTTGTGGAAAAATTTTTAAATGTGTAACATAAGTGATATTGGACTATGAGACAGAATATAAAAAGAGAGCAGAAAATTAAAATAATAATTGCTGAAACAATTTTAAAGTTAATGACAGACACTAAACTATAAATTCAGAATATTTAAACATCTAGCAGAATAACAACAACAACAAAATTAAATCTAGACACATTAAACTGAAACTGCAGAAGGCTGGGTGCGGTGGCTCACGCCTGTAATCCCAGCACTTTGGGAGGCTGAGGCAGGCAGATGACCTGAGGTCAGGAGTATGAGACCAGCCTGGCCAACATGGTGAAACCCCGTCTCGACTAAAAATACAAAAATTAGCCAGGAGTAGTGGTATACGCCTATAATCTCAGCTACTTGGGTGGCTGAGGCAGGAGAATCGCTTAAACCCTGGAGGTGGAGGTTGTAGTGAGCCAAAATCATGCCATTGCAGTCCAGCCTGGTTGACAAGAGCAAAATTTCATCTTAAAAACAAAACAAAACTGCAGAAAACCAAAATTAGAGAAAAAAAAAATAATTTTCCAGTGGTAGAGAAATAAGGATACAAATTACAATGGATTTTTCATTTTCTATTAGAAACTGAAAAAAAAAAAAGCAGTAGAAAAAAATAAAGTGTCTTTTAAAAAAAAATCTAGAATTATATAACTAGTAAAATTATTCTTAAGTAGATAAGCGAAAATAACTACTTCCTCATACAAACAAAAACAGAGAATTCATTACCATAAGACTTACTCTACAAGGAATGTTAAATGAAGTTCTTCAAGGAAAAGAAAATTCTTCAAGGAAAAGGAAAATTATGTAGGTCATAATTTCAGATCTACACAAAAAGAAAGTGTATCAGAGAAGGAATAAATTTTTAAAAATATTCTTGCTCTAAATTCATCTACAAGAAGACTTTGTTTAAAATAATAACAGTAATAAGTAAATAAATGACAGAAGTGTCATAAGGAAAGGGAGGGAGATATAGGAAATACTTTATAATAAAGAACCTTACATAAGAAGTGGTATAGTGTTATTTATAGGAAGACTTAGATCAGTTAAAAATGTATACTGACTGTCAACAGTAATTTATTGTAAACTTTACAATAACTAAAAGAGTATAATTGGATTCTTTGTAAAGGATAAGTGCTTGAGGTGATGGATACCCCATTTACTTTAATGTGATTATTATGCATTGCATGCCTGTATCAAAATTTCTCATATACCCCATAAATATGTATGTATACTATACTATTTACACACAAAAACTAAAATTTAAAATAAAAAAAGTATACTGAAACTCTAGAGAAACCACTAGTTTTTTTTAAAAGAACTATAATTTCTATGCAAAGAGAGAGAACAAAATGGAAGCATACACAATAGTCAACTAAAACAATAGAAGACAAAGTGTGGAAAGAAGAAAGAAAAATAAATGTAATGAATAGAAGAGAGACATGGTAGATATTAACCCAACTATATTAATAAGTTTTTAACGGGAGTGGGGTAAATGTACCAATTGAAACAGAGATCAGAGTAAATAAACCACATACTGTCTACATACTATTTACAAGAAACTATACTGTATGCTGTCTATAAGAAGCCTACTTTAAATATAAAAATACAGATGGACAAAAATTAAAGGGATGGACAAAACTATACCATGATGACACTACACAAAAGAAAGTTCAAGAACTACATTAATTTCAGACAAAACCAACCTCAGAACAATAAAAAGTATTGAGGATAAAGAGTCATTACATAATGATAAAGGGATTGATTCTCCAAAAACACTATTAAAGGAATGGACAAAACTATACCATGATAACACTAAGCAAAAGATTTGGAGAACTACATTAATTTCAGACAAAACCAACCTCAGAACAATAAAAAGTATTGAGGATAAAAAGAGTCATTACATAATGATAAAGGGATCAATTCTCCAAAAATACATAACAATAATTAACATATATGCACCTAAAAAATAAGCATCAAAATACAGGAGGCAAAAACTTACAGAACTTAAAGTAGAAACAGATGAATTCACTATTATAATTGGCGATTCAACACCCTTCTTTTCCCACTTAACAAATTAAGCAGTCAGAAAATCAGTAAAGATAAAGTTGACCTGAAGAGCATGATCAGTTAACTTAACCCACTTGACATTTATATAACACTCCATCCAACAACAGCAAAAAACACATTTTCTCAAGCTTGAAAAAAAAATTCACCCAGATAGACCAAATTACAGGCCATAAAATACACATGAACAAATTTAAAATAATAGAAATCATACCAGGTATATTCTCAGACCCCAATGGAAAGAGAATCCAATAGCAGAAAGATCACAAGTAAATTCCAAAATATGTGAAAAGTAGGCAACACATTTCTAAGTATCATATAAATTACCAATAAATCTCAAGATAAATTTTTGAAATATTTTTAACCCAATGAAAATAAAAATACAACCAGTTAAAATTATAAGACAAAGTGAAAGTAGAGCTTAGAGAGAAATCTATGGCTATATATATTTGAACAAAAATCAATCATCTAAATATGTACCTTAACAAACTAGATGAAAAAGAGCAGTCCAGTCTAAAGCAAGCAGAAGGAAATAAATAATAATTCATGCAGAAATAAATTAAATGAAAAATAGAAATACAATAGAGAAAAATCAATAAAACCAAAAGCTGTTTCTTTGAAAAGATAAATTCCAGCCTCACCTTTTAACAAAATGTAAATTACAGTAAACAACATGCTTTCTATGTTTACTCTTTTTTTTTTTTTTTTTTTTGGTTAATAAAAGTGAGACAGTGATGCCTATTTTATAGATAATTATGAAAAGGCAATTGACAAGGCATCTGGTACTAAGAGTTCAATAAATATTACTTAGGAATTATTAAGTTTATATCTCTCATAATAAGAGGTATACCAAAGGGCATATGTAAGACAAATAAACGAAATAAAGAGAAAAGGGAAAGAAAAGAGAGTTAGTGTAGATCTGAAAACACATCAGAAGCAAGTTGAACCTTACAAAACTAAGCAGTGCCAATAGTGTTACTATTACCTTCTTAATAAAAGGTTTTCCTAATTGAATTTCATCCCACAATATGTTCTGGATAAGCAGCATGAATTAACACACAGGCTGAAGCTGAAACTAAGCTTCTTTCTGTTTCCATTTTCTCCATTCAATCCTCACTCCCTTCAAAATGCTCAGCTATTATCCTCTAGATAACAGTCAGGTTCCTACTTGGGTCTCTGGTTGGAAATAAGATTGTAGTTTTCAAGTGTGTTCTTTAATCTTTTTTTTTCCCCCCCATTGGATAAGGAAACCAGAGCTTGAATTACAGAATGCTGTTATCATCAAGAAATTACATGTATTTTCTAAATATTATAATTGTGAGGTTGTGCTCTGATAGCTTGCTATTGACACATTTTATTTTGGAAAATTGGAAGTATGAATTAATACAATTTTGGGTGTCCTTTGTTATCTCTACCATTTCTGGGGAAAAGGACTCAGAGCATATTTGCTGGCAGAAACCAGAGAGCAACCAGGCATCTATGTAGGATTCCTATGGCTGAAAATGAGTACAAAAAAATAAGGAATAAATGATACCTGGATTTTAAAATTTCTTCAAAAGAGAAGATATTTTATACTATAAATTAACATATCTTTGGTAATTAAATTTTTTGATTTGCATTTTAATTTCCATTATGGAAATTAATAACAGAGGGTATTTATTTTGTGACTGTATATTTTTAAAACAATACTGTACAATACTTTTTGCATACTCTCTTTGATGATCTGGATTGGCTAATATAACTGACTATAGTTTGAAATGAGAAATAAAATACTGAGTGAATCCTCAGCAAAACCCATGATATTTTTCTAGTTAAAATGAGTTATTATGAGCAAGTAATCCAAGCTTTTGCAGGCAATATCTAAACTGTTCATTCTATTAGTACTATTTGGTAGGTTGTGGCTATGACCCAGCTAGGTTCACTGAAAGCTCAAGTATACCAAATGACACAGCAAGGAATAATTACGGATACATGTAACTGTGTCACCGCAATACATTCCTTCTATAAGGATGAGGTAGGGCCTTGAGGGTTAACATAACCTCACCACAAATAGTACAAAGGCAGTGAATCTACACTGTTGAGTTTCTCTGAATTGGTAGATTCCTCACTCCATTAAGATCTCCATGAGAATTAGGGAATGAGCTGGATGCTATATTTTATTACCTGAATGCATTAGCCAATTGTCTTCCCATGATAACAGGTGGCAAGATACATCTACATCTTCTGAGGCCACCTTTCCCAGGAAGTTGTATCCTAAAAAATACTCTAAGAACTATAATTTCTTTTTCATCAATTTCTATCATGTTCCGTCTCCCAAAGATTAGATGAGTGTCTAATGAACTTATTCTTTAGCTTGGAAATCAAGTTATCATATTTATGTTACATTTGTAAATTTTGTTAGCTGATAAGACAGCAACAAATAACCAGTGCATTTCATGTGT
This sequence comes from Mandrillus leucophaeus, assembly GCF_000951045.1. Taxonomy (NCBI): domain Eukaryota; kingdom Metazoa; phylum Chordata; class Mammalia; order Primates; family Cercopithecidae; genus Mandrillus; species Mandrillus leucophaeus. The sequence goes on along the minus strand of NW_012108286.1, from coordinate 1,928,842 downwards.
CTTTGACTATTTTAACAAAATAAGGTATAGGAATTAACCTATACACTGTTAATGCTTTGGAAATTTTGAGAATTCATTCAAAATTTTTCCTTTCTAAGTAACTAGTAGTTTTAACATGATTTATACAAATAATTTATTCAAATAATTTTAATTCTGATTTGATGTAAATTAGAAAAAATTAAGTACTGATCAGGTAAAAATATATTAAATTTAAATAGCAATTATAATCCCAAAGAACTAAAATAGGAAAGAGTGCTTATGACAGAAGATTATAGAATATTATGTTTTATCTGGGAAAAGAGACCACTCTTCAGGTAAATTAATAATAATTATGACCTACATGATAGATTATGCAAGATGTTGGCCAGCTGTTTCTCATTTCCACTGAGTATTGACTATGAGAAAATATGTTTCAAAACTCAGCAGAATTTAAAAAAAAAAAAAAACCTGAAGAAATATTTTGGAAAACTCTTTTTATGGTAAAGAGTGATTATTAACATAGAAAAGTGTAACTATAAGTTCGATTAAGATTTCTTTCTTAAGGGATGTGTTACATATTAGGATACAGACTAAGTATAATATTCAAACACTTGATGGCCAGTAAAGTACTTACCCTCTAATGTTAAAGTTTTTCCTACAAGACTAAACATGTTGTAGTTAAAAATAATGTGACTTACTTTAATTAGCAACGTTTGCAGATGTGTTATTCTCCTTGAGTGTTTCACTGTTGCTATCACATTGCATATGTTTGAATCTACTTGCTATTTTAGTAAATAAGTGGGGGGAAATAACTTATAATGTCACACAGAGCCCTACATTGTCTACCTGCTGGCCCATGTTACCTTCATAACCTCCTATTATTAGTCTTCTTCTTCCTTAGTCCTCTCCAGTCAAAGTGACCTATTTGCTACTCCTTCTGCCTGGAACTCTCTTTCCCATATATTTGTGTGGCTAAACCCCTTATTTCTTTCAGGAATTTGCTGAACTATTACGTTCTCATGAGATGATCCCTGGTAACTCCATCTAGCGTTAAAATCTGCTCCCTCTATTACCATTAGCCAGGACACTCTCAATTCTCCTATCCCTGTGTTTTTTTTTTCTTATAACACTTGTCACCTTCCAATATATTATATAATATTTTTATTATGTTTACCATTTACTGTCTCATTTCTTCCCACTAAAATGTAATCCCCATACATTTAGAAAACTTTGTTTCATTCACTGAATTACAGGTATACAAAATGTCTAAAACAGTGCTTGGTACTCAGCCCATATCCATTGAATAGTGAGTAAATCGGTGAATAAAAAATCTAGATTCAACTGAGTATCCAAATTGAGTCACTGAATACCTGATTATACATAATTCCAAAATGTCTTGTCTGCTGTTAACCCATGAGGATTCTGTAGTTCAAGTGCAATGAATTATAGGCACAAGAAATAGATGGAGATATACATGTATACAAACATAAAAGTAGATTAGATGTCCTGGAATCAAAAGATAATGGCAGGAACTACCTATATAGATTTTATAGAGACTTGAAACCCCAAATACCTTAGAATTTTATGTCAGTCTTCATATAATTATATTTGCTGAGTTCCTGATACCATTAATCTTATCTCAAATATTGTGATAGCTAATTGGCAAGTAAAATGAGTATACTATTTTAAAACTTGGAAATTTTAATTCAAAGAAAAAAAATTGCAAGTTTGTCACATAAGAAAGGTGCCAAACTGAGTTAACCTACTCATCCAGTGCTTGCCTTCTGTAACTTTCTCTAAGCCATGACATTTACTAAATTTTTTTCTAAATCAAGAAATAAGGTAGGTGCTTTACATTAACTACTTCTGATCCTCTAGTAATTATTGTAAAATAGGTATTGGTGTACTGTCTTACAGGAAAGACAAGATTTTAAGAGGTTAAATTCTGCAAACGCACAGCTAAAATGTAAAAGAGCCTGGTTTCAGGCCAAGATGGTCTCGCTTTAAGACCCATAGTCTTTCTACTAAGGAAGCAGCTCCCTTACTTATGATTGTTTCTGTCCCTTTCCCTAGAGGGTAGCATTGTTACAGGTCATCAACTCAGCCAGTATTCTGGCTCCATGGCAGCCATCATGAGAGGGAAGCCAGGGATGTGGAGAAGAAACTTGTAAACTCTCAGACTCTTTTGCCCATAACATATTGCGGGCTTTTGCAAGACTTCAGATCATCAAATCAGTTCCTTCGTAACTCTTCTCCTCTGCACTCTACACTCTACTTTTTAGGCAGAATATTTAGTGCTACAAGCAAAAATAAAATAAAATAAAATTGAAAACCAACCATGAGACCTATTCTCAGAAGGTCTGGTAGATCAAGTCTTTGGACTACAGCATAGCTTGTGTTTTTTAGCTCTAGTTGGAAATTATTCTGTTTATTTGTTTCAAACTAACAATATATGATCTCATTAAATAGAAATTGACATTTCAAGACCATATAAAAACTGTCAGAACATTATACATAATATTTACACAAAAAGTTTTAATGTGAACTTTTTATAACTTATTTTTTTTCATTCTCTCCCCTTCACGCACTACATTTACCTTTTCTGTACCTAAAACCTGTAAATATCACTCACTGGTAGAACACAAGACTCAAGCAGTGAAATTCTCTTAAGCAGAATTAATTATTCTTTCATTAATCAATGAATTAATCACTCATTCATGCTCACTTTCTACCTAGGAATGTCTGAAGCACAATAAAGAATAAAAGCCAATAGGCATTTGAAGTTTAAGTGGAGTCTACCAGTTGAATCAGATACCATTTATTGACAAATAGCTATCTCATTTGCCAATGAATGAAGGTAATACTTGGCCTCTGCTTTCAAGGAGTCTATGGCTTATGAATTGCGGAATTTAAAGTCAACTATGTATATAGTCACCATGCACTATACAGTTGGGTGATGTTAAGTCATTTCACCTATCCATATCTATAAATATAATAATAGTGGTAATTATAAAATGATACCAGATATATAATACACACCTTTCAATGTTTTAGAGTTGTAGTAAAGGATAGATGAGCTTGCAAACTGAAAACATGCAACAGAGACATTTGCCATCATTCTAAACATCACATGCTCCCCACATTTCCCAGCAATGCTTGCAATTAGGCAGGACCATGTATTTCTTGCCAATGGCTTATCATAAGTGTTATGAGTCACATTCAGACCAACCCATTTAAGAAGTGAATTTTCCCTTTGCTGAAAATGGACACTTTGTCTTTAGACATCAGAGCAATGAGATGGGTAACCCTAAATCACTGAGTCATTGCACTGGTAAAGGAATCATAATAAAGTTTTCATGTGTTAGAAATAGCCTCTCTCCTTTGCTGAGCTACTAAGAATTTCAGTTTGTTTGTCACTGCAATATAAGTATAGCCTTTCTTGAAAAACAGAAATATCCTGGTATAGTGAAATATCATGGATGCTCAAATTTTTGCTGAAAAAAAATTCCATGGACACTACATTCTACAAGACAGTATGACACTTGGTGCTAGACTGTGCAGTAAAAACCACAACTGGGAATTTATCTGGGACAGAGGAATATCATCAATGTTGAATGGGATTTCATGAGGCAAAGTAGACAGAAGAGTTATTTATGCAAATAAGAAAAATTACATTAGCAAAGGAAAGGTGAGCTGGGATGAGCATGGTAAGTTTTTGGTAGAGAGATCTGCATGTCTTGAGCAGATATGTGAGTTGTAGAATGTTCATTGTGAGATAATGAACATGCTGAAAACTGGACAGAATTTAGATTTCATTCAAAGGCCAATAATAAATTAGAAGAGATTATGAGTCAGTGATAAAAGTAGTGATTAAGGAAAATGTCTAGCTTTACCATTTATAAAATATAAGTCAGAAGAGGTTTTCCCAACTGTGCCTGTGCATTACAATCACAAACAATCCCATTACTGGGTATATATGCAAAGGAATATAAATCATTCTACCATAAAGATACATGCACATATACATTCATCACAGCACTATTCACAACAGCAGAGACATGGAATCAACCTGAGTCCCCTTCAACAGTAGATTGGATGAAGAAAACGTGGTGCATATACATGGAATATCATGGAATAGTACACAGCCATAAAAACAAATGAGATCATGTCCTTTGCAGTAACATGGATGAAGCTGGAGGCCATTATCCTAAGCGAACTAACATGGGGACAGAAAACCAAATACTGCATGTTCTCACTTATAAGTGCAAGCTAAACACTGAGTACACATGGACACAAATAAGGAAACAACAGACATAGGGGGCTACTCGAGGGTGGAGGGTAGGAGGAGGGGGAGGATTAAAAAAAAACTGTCAGGTACTATACTTATTACCTGGGTCATGAAATAACCTGTACACCAAATCCCCAGGACACATAATTTACCTATATAACAAACCTGCACCTGTACCCCTGAACTCAAAATAAAGGTTGAAAAAAGAATCATATGGGAAACTATTAAATGACACCAAGGACCCTCCCCTTATTCCTGATTTAATGAAGGAGTCTGGGGATCAATGTGCTTTTAAAGCTGAGAAAGTGCTTCTAATTATTCTAAACTGCAACAAGCATTGAGATACTGGGGAATCAGGGGATCTTGTCTTCTTGAAGGCCAGTTATAAGAATGATACAAGACACCCTTATAAGTATAATAATACCAAGATTTTGCTTATTTTATGCAGGATTGAAGTGGGTGTCATAATGAGGAAGTAATAATCTGTATCTTTGCCATTTTTAATTCCAAAAACATTGGAGCAAGAACAAACTGCACTGGGGCCCTTCTATTCTTTTCTCCATTTTTTAAAAATCTTACTCTGTAAATTCAGGGTTCTATTGCACAAGTTGAGAAGCTGAACTACACAAATTCCTCTCTGTATTCCATCTCAGCAACCCAACATTCTAAGTCCTGGATCTAACCATCATATGAAACACTGAAGATTAAATATTTTGTTTCATTTACTTGTTAAAGATTTATCCAAACCTCTAAGTGGTTTGACCAGGATTTCTGTCTCCGATGCTTTAAATTTTTTAACTCCGTAACATTAAAAATTAATGTGGTCCTATCACAAATATCACCTATTTGTGATCGGTCCTATTCCAAATCATATACCCAAATTATAAGGTACCAATATAGTGATTTCTATCATTTATTACATAACTTCTTGTTCCCAATTCCTTTTCCCACACTCCCTACAGGCACCCAAACACATATCCCAGAATATGCACACAATATTTGAGGCTGAGTGAGCTAAAAAAACCAAAACAAAAACAAAACAAACAAACAAAAAAACTAATCAGCTTTTTCAAAACATACAGACTTCAGCACAATGGAACATTTCCTCACCAGAGACTTTTATGATGGTGGTGATCAATTTCTTAAAAGGCTAACAGAATTCTCTTTAGCGTTTTAACAAAATTATCCCAGTCATTCAGACGTTGTACAGGCCAGAGACTTTAGCATGTTCAGCTTCATAATTTTGCATAAAATGTTTTAAATATCTGAGGACCTCTTACATAATGACACTTATTTATTGGCCCCACATAATATTATGTTTGTGTGTTTGTTGATAGCTTTTTGTTTTACTCTGTGGTTTGCAGGCTTTGAAAACCTCTCTGCCCCCATAGGAAGCCATTTTGATCTAAAGGAGTCATTCTCCAAAGAGCACGAAACTGTTGCGATATTTATGAAATCTAAAACCTCTACTCTTGATCTTTTTAATAAAGATCCCAGAGGAAGGTGTTGAGGCTAATAAAGAAGGAAGGAAGAAGGAAAAGCAACATATAAAAAATCTAACAGTGTGCTCTCAGCAGACTGCTAAAATGTAAACAGAGTGATCAATGATAGACTGTTTCTAAATTAAAATCTTAAAATGCATATTAATGAGTGCTTTTTGAAAAAGCATGTTATATTGAGAATGGCACTTAGGCAAATAGAAACGACTTTTATTTTAGATTCCAGTTCTCATTCAGCTGAGTTTCCTGACTAGAAAATACTTGCCTAGTTAGTGCACAGAGTTGTATGGTTCATTTTTAAAGTAACCTGGAAAGATTATTTTTAAAAAATACCCCAAACATAAACAGGTCAAAATGTGGCTCTCAACTTATCCCTGAAGGGTCTCTTAGAAAGCCTCACAGATGCTCATTTTTATAAGGCCACCTGCCATACTGATGAAAAGGATGGGATCGCTTTGAATAGCAAGGGAAAAAAGCCAACCACCTGGAAATAAGCATGAAAAACTGAAAAGATTAGAATTCAGTATCTCGATTCTAGGAAACAACTGTGCAACATAAAGCAAATTCATGAATCCAAGAAGAAACAAATTTAGAATTGGCCTAATTCAAATGGAATATTTTTCTATGGTCAATGGCATAGTAAAACCTCATCTTTTTTTTTTTTTTTTTTTTTTTTTTAATCAAGTAAGTGTTTAGATGAGTGTGATGAAGCATAAATTAAAAGGCAAGAGGGTTTTAAGGGATTGGGCTGACAAGTTGGTCAGTGGGGAGGCAATGCAGACTGTTATCACAGAGGTTGGTGGCTTTCAGACTTTGTTAAAGCACTCAGTTCCCTCCCTGCCCTCTACCTCTTTCATCCATTTACCTAAAAGAAAATGCTTTGTGGAACTAAAATATCCAAAAGGATACAAATGGAACTAGTCTGGTTAAGCAGGGAAGTACAGAGTAAGAGTGCAGTGAGAAGACATAAACCGCTTAAATTTCCCCTCCTAGCCCCATCACCACCACAGGGACCCTGAATTACTTCCAATAATCCTTAAGGCTTTCAGAGAGCCATTTTGAACACTACTTAAATAGACAATGATAGATACTTTCACACTTTAAGCAAAAGGTGAACATGTCCAGGTTATTATTCAGATGCCAAGCACCATTCTGAGAGGATGGGTTTGAGCTTGTGAGTTTGAGGGCAGGGAAAGAGTTGGGAGACTATTGCATTTGTCTGGAAAAAAAAAGGCTAGGCATCTCAACTAAGATAGAAGTGATCAAAATGGAATGGAGACATATTTGGGAGGTGATTTCAGAAGACTTGGTGATTGATTACACATGGGAAATTCATGGATAAGGTAAATTCAGTAGTATACCCTAAGTTAGTTCCAAGCACCATGACTGGTGAAAGGGTACAGAGAATTTAAGAGGAAAAGGTAGATGTTTCCGGGGGAAAATAAATTGTTTTCGCTATTACCAGGTTGGGGTGTGTGAAATGTTTAGTTGGCAAGAATATATATGAGTCTGAGTCTTGAAAGACAATTCTAGTCTGCAGATTTTTTATTTAGGGTAACTAACACATACACGGTAACTAAAATCCTAGCAAAGAAATAGGAAAGAAGAATCTATTTAGACTCGAAATCTATGGGCCAACAACACTTACGGGATGGATAATGAAGAGAAGTATATGATGGAGTCAGAGAAGACAGTGTGAGAAAAGAGAACAAGGAGAATTCCTATCAAAGAAACCACCAGAAAGTTCTAATTAGAAATAAAATGTCAGCACTGTGAAATGCAGCAAACAGATCAAGAAGGATGAGGATAAATAAAATATATTGAGTTTAGCATTTAAGAAGCTATTCGGGGGCCATAACAATCAGAAGTCAGGCAGGCTACAATTGGTTGACGAATGAATAAAAGTCTAAAAGGAACAGGTGATGACTACCAGAAGAGCAGGAGGAAAAAAGAACTGGACAATGGAAAAGGATTTCTAAGCCAAGTGGTCTAGCACACAAAACAATGGCGAATAGTACATATACAATCAACATTTCTTGAAGGAATAAGTGAGTGAGTGACTGCCAGAATGAATTAATTAGATAAGTGGGCAGAATAGTGTAACAGGTAGCATGAAATTGGAGAAACATAAGGTATGCTTATAGGGATTATTTTAATTTATGTTCATCAAGCTCCTTCAAATCCTTTTGGGAACTGGATGAGAAATTAATTATTTAATCAATAAGGAATCCTTACAGTATTCAAATTTGCTACAAGTCTGGCCACATTTTCTAATCCTGGCACTTGTAAGAAAAGGAAGGGAACTGCGCTAACATCTATTCATTGAGAGCACTTTGCCGGCATTATAGCATTTGATCTTCAAACAACCCTGTGAGGCAAGTATTATTATTTCATCATCCTACAAATGAGGAAACTGAAGTTCAGAGGGGTTAAGTGATTTGCCTCAGGTCTTACATCATTATTTATATGGTACTATTCTCAGCTATCAAAATCAGCGGCTATAAATACTGTATAAAAGAAGAAAATAGGTCTGTGAGTGTAATTTAAAAACCATTCTGACTGGAGAAATTGAGTGGCAACAGAATATGTTTAGAAAAATCGAATGGAAGTCAGGAAATTCTTCGAACATTGCACTATATAGAGGATGAGAGAGTAACAGTAGGTTTTGGAATCAGATTGCCTGTGTTCTATGACCTTGGGCAAGTTATTAATTCTCTTAATGCCCCAATGTCTTCATCTGACAAATGGGCATTAGAATTCTCTCTCCCTAATGCATGAAATAATATATGCAAAATACTTAACACATTGCCTGCCACATAGTAAATTTGAATATTTTATCATTTGTAGCATTATTATTATCACTTTCTTATCTAGTACTAGAGTGACATAGAGGAAAATTGTAACTGTGACATTCTTTTTTAAAAAAAATGTGTGGAGATCCTGTGATACAAAGTACAAAAGGGGATCCTAACAAAACCTGGTGTCAGAGTATGTGCTAACCAGAAAAACTCCAGCAGCATCTCACAGGTGAGAGATGTAGGTTTGCTGCCCAAGGGAATGAGAGTCAGGCCAGATTTATCCAAGCTCTATACCTGAAACCCATGAAAGAACAAAAATAATTTCCTGATTTGTGCTGTATAGATCATGGAATAAAAACATCCTTTAGCTCTGTAGCTGAATGATAAGGTGACTTGATTTGGAAGAGTGGATATTCATAACATATGACAGGCAGCCACGCCAACATGGTGATGCTGCTTCTAAAAGGTATACCCTGCTATGGAATAAACCAGCCCTCTGGTAGTAGAAATTTTTTTTTCTAAGGTGAGAACTCCAAGAAAGAAAAGGCAATTCTGTTTCTCTGGATGTTCTGGTAAATAACTGTCCTTGAAAAAGTGCATTCGTGCTCCATCACCCTGAAGTTAACCACTGAATTCTTTGTCATCACCCTGTTGCATAGCCTCCCCTTAATGCAGCTACCCAACTCTGGATAAATCCAGTCCTGGAAAGGGGGTTCAGTGTTGAAGATACTCTTCCCCCTCATAATATTGATGACACTAATTGATTGAAAGGAGGTAAGGAGGTTTTGATTCTAGAAATGAATGTATGAAAACAAAGTGACATTCTGGAGCAAATCAGGATGACAAAATAAAGTTATTTATCAAGCTTGGCCTTTGAGTGCCAGAGTTTTCAGGGCCCATGTTCTGTAATGGAAACAAATTTCTTAAAGGATGCCTATGGGAGTCAAACAGCACATAAGGGTAAAATACAGCTGAGAGCTGAAAACGATGAAAAGATGATCTGTGACCCTTGGGCATAGCTTTAGTTTAAGGAAACATTTTATTAGCTTGGGATAAAAGGATCAGCAAATGATTTTCTCTCCCTCATTTATGTTCTTGCTATCTTTGAATATAAATATCATCTATGGACGGTGAAGATAAATACTACCGAAGGGCACAATGGATTGGAAGAATATGATTGAATTATGTGCAAAAATGTAATAAAAACATAATAATACAAATGCAAGATGTCCCTAGACAATACTACGAGAGGAAATATATTATCGTGATAAAGAGCCTACGGGCACTAGCATCAAACTGTCTAAGCCTGAATCCCAGCTCTATCATGTATTATTAAAAATATGCTTTTTGGGGGCTGGGCACGGTGGCTCACGCCTGTAATCTCAGCACTTTGGGAGGCTGAGGCGGGTGGATCATGAGGTCAGGAGATTGAGAGCATCCTGGCTAACACAGTGAAACCCCGTCTCTACTAAAAATATAAAAAATTAGCCGGGCGCGGTGATGGGCGCCTGTAGTCCCAGCTACTCGTGGGGCTGAGGCAGGAAAATGGCGTGAACCCGTGAGGCGGAGCTTGCAGTGAGCCAAGATTGCACCACTGCACTCCAGCCTGGGCAACAGTGCGAGACTCCATCTCAAAAAAAAAAAAAAAAAGAAGAAGAATATTCTTTTGGGGGAGTCATTTAACTCCTGGTGGTGTCAGTTTCCTTATCTGTAAAATGAAATTACATTGGTACCTTTGTCCTGGGGGCCAGGTAAAAAATGTTTCTCCTCTTACTTAAGTATGTAAGAGTTTGTTTAGGTCTCAGGGTTTATTTCCTGTATTCATATTTATATCCCAAATTCCTGAGAGTATCTGGCACATAGTAGGCACTAACATACTTGTTGAATAAATATGGAACAAATTATCTGTTTAACGTAATCACTGGATCACCGATGAGTTTTCCTATGATATATTCAAATTTATGTGTGGCTTAATGCCAAACAGAATCAAGGGTAGTTTACATGATCTTAAACGGATAGTTTATATAATCTGAAAGATTATTTAATAAAAAGTGTAAAGATTATAATCAAATCTTGGTAAGCCACAAAAATGAGGGGCAGTAAAGAACTGCTTATTAAAAATATTTGAACACGGAAAAGCTTAATAGACATTCTAAAATCACATTGCTTCTTAGTGTTGTTAGTTATATAAAATTAGGCTGTCAAATACTGCTTTACGAATAGTCAGTAAGGAAAGAAAGAATCGCAAGGGACAAATCACTGTCATTCACAGAAGACTACCTGGCAGACTCAGAATTAAGTTCACTCTTCAGGGCACGCTATCCTCAGCTGTTGTAAATACGCTGGAATGTCTCTGTCAGCAGGCTCAACACACAGGCTGCCTTCACCAATATGGTGCTTGCAAAGAGCAGTCTGTTGCTCAGAGGGAAAGGGAACAAAGACATTTTGTTTCCAATTATTGTCACTTTGCCTTTTAGCTCAACTGAGCAATTTTAGGACCAGTAAGACAGAAAGGATTCTGAACAGAAGAGTAACTAAACAAAATCCTTCTAATTAAATGCCAGTTGGCTAAGGGCAGAGGACACCTACAGTCTAGTTTGGAGGAAGTTGTCTCTACATGGAGTCAGTAGGTTAGAATTTGGGGATTAGAAAACACTTACATTTGCAGACTACTCCACTGCCTCTCTCTGACCCACGTTTAGTCCTTAGCTACCTATGAATTTTCTCAGGGGCTTGCTGATTTATAGATTTTCATGATATATCATAAAATAGAGGTCTTGGGTATGACCATTGTCTTTTATAAGTGATGCACAATAGCAGTTTCTTGATCTATTTTTCTGCCTGCTGTTTTAAGCATATACAACCTTATCTATCTACTTGCATGCCTGACATTACTTAAGATTCTCATATTTACATATTCAGCTGAATTAGTAGAAGTCAGAGAGCTGGTTTGTACACTGTGTTCAGGAAAATCTCAAGATTTTCTTTGTCAAATGATGACCTGTGCAAATCATAATAGAGTCAATCTGTAGCTATCCTTTTAGTTCCAGTTCTGAAGTCACAGAACCTTCTGGAGCTCTAAGGTCTAAGATATTCCAGGGGCCAGGGCAGGAGGTGAATGATGATACCTGACCAACAGGTCTTCATGGACCACTGAATGAATGAAAGGAATATCATTGTACAAATAACAACACAAAATGTTAATGATTCTATTCTTATAGTCATTTATGGAATATATAACTGTTGTTCTAGAATCTTCTACTGGAAACCACAGAGTTGTAACCTACCTTGGGGGCTATGAATCCCTTGGAGCCTCTCTGGAGTAATCAATGTTCTTCAAATCCAAATGTAAAGGAGGCATTGTTAGAAGAATGAATAACCATCTCTTAATACATAAATGTACTTTGCAAATGTATACTGAAATAAATAAATACATCAAGTTAATAAAATATTTCCTAAAAGCATAATATCTACTCATTGGTACATATTTTTACCATTAACTAATTTTAAAAGTCGAAGATGGAAAGTGACTGCAAAAAAATGTTGATATTCAAATGAGGTCCTCTCATTCAAAAAGATTAGATGCAATCCCAAAGAGCAAACAGTAAACTTGATAGGCATCAAAATGGGCAAGAAAAAGGAAAAGTGTCTCAGCTATCCAATCTTCACCCAAAGAAGAGATCTGGAGTTACTGAAACTTATTTTAGGTGCACTAAAACCTATCTACCTTCATAGAGTATCAGCATTATGCTGTAAGATACACATTAATGTGGCTCTCTAATTAGCACTGTGATATTTTCTCCTTCTTCTCCTTTTACATAATAGCTAAATCTAAACACTAAATTTGCCAGTCTACTATTACAGCATAAGTTTTATGAGACTTTCAGTAAGCCATTATTCTTGATTATTCATTCTTTCCATTTCCTCTATCACCTTCTATCTGCAGAGATCTTAGTCATAGATGAGTGGCTTATGCTGACATACTGAGATTTTTAAAAACATTTATCTTGTGATAGGTGAAATGGTCTATATGTTTTAATATCTAAATATATGCTCCAAGTCTGACTCAATTCCCCAAGCAGTATAGAAGGGGCAATCTAAACACTTCAGGTAGAAGTGAATCATTTACACTAAGAAATAGTTCTTGCTAATAGCATGTACAATGATTTCTACTTTACTCACTTCTCAGTGAGATGAATGCTTTCCTCTACTAATGACCTTCATATTATGACAGGGATCATATGGAAGCCAAAAGTGGAATTATTAATGGTTGGTTCTCCAAGAGCAGAAATTTAGTTCTTTGTTTTTTATTTTATATTATACCATTACCTCCTAGCTTAATAATTGGTATATTGAAGATGCTTATTAGCTTTCAAATGAATAAATGAGTGAATTATATCAGCAAATTAGTAATTCAACAAACTCACTTTGGCCTGAAATAATTAACTCAGTAGTAAAAACAAGATGTAGATTAGAATAGTTGAGCAGGGGTTTAGAATCCATACCCCCACTAACTCTTCCTCAAAGTCATTTTAAACAAGTAATACGCAATTTGAGTGAAAACAGTCTGTTATCTTTCTTGGCAAATCTTTCTTCAAGGTAGCTTCTTTGGCACATCCTTCCAACAAGACTACATCCCAACCCCAAGGTTATCTTATAATATCATTCTAGAATTGCAATGGAATCATCGACTAAGCCAAATGCATACTTTCTCCTCATTTCATTTTCCTGCCAAATATTTTTGTTGAAATTTCCAAAATTCTGTACAAGCCAGCCATGGCGTTACCTTTCTTGATTATTCTGAATCATTTGAATATAAGCTCCACAAGGACAGGGATCTTTAGTCATTTTGTTCAATAATTCATTCTACGCACTCAGAACAGTGACATATAATAAAACTAAATATTTGTTGCATTTGTTAATGTTCCATCTATCACACTTAAACACACCATAGCCTTTGAGGCTCTGTGCCACTGTAAAATTCTCTGCCTACATTGATTTCTTATTATCTGCCTTGATACTTTGTTTTCCAAATTCTGTTTCCTTTACTCAAAAGCCAATTATGAGAAAAAGCACTATAATGATACAGTGGAGACATTTCATTATTTACTAGACTTCTACTTAGATATTGTTTTTTGGGGATGTTCACTGGTTCCACACTATAAGACGCTACTACTAAAGTGACAGAACAGGAAGGTGTCAGATGAAGGGGGTGAAATAATCTTTACACACATCAACAGTTACAATTTGTAAAGCACTCTGTATATGCCACCTTATTTAATCTTCATAACTGTATAGTAAAGAAAGGAAGGTCTTATTTTCTCAGTATTCAGAAAGAGACACTGAGGTTCAGAGAGGATGCCTGGCCCAAAGCACACACAACTAATAAAAGTTTGAGCATTTCTGTATCCCTTCCCCTTACACATTTGCTTCCCATCTAGCACTTTAGGTCCAAATGCATTCTGGAGGTGTATGCATAGGAAGTTAAAAACAAATGAATGAGAGACAAGCATACATCTTATGTTTGCTACTCTAGATTGCTGTGTGATGGCTGTAATCACACTATGTGAGTAAAATGAAAGACTGAAGAACAAGCCTTAATCTCTTAAAAACAAGCCCTCCAGTGGAACAAATCTATGTGCAGTAAAAATTGGAAAACTGTGCGGAAGGTAGAGAAGTATGTAATGGCATAGGTGGACAATCTTTCAAAGTGAAAGAGATAATTGTAATTCTGCAGGGATGCACACCCTCCAGACCATGTGGCAGCTGCTTTTGAGACCTCTGTCACACTCTGCTCTGCATGTCCCTGAAGTCAGTGGGGGAAGGTGGGCTTCTTTCCTTTCTCACTAATCATCCTTGACATCCAGTTGGCACACCCATGAGAAATAGTCTATTTGCGGCTTACTAGGTCAGCCTGGCACTGTGCAAGGAGAGTGTCAGTATTTATAGGTAGCCTAGGATTGTAATTAGAGTTACTCTGCATAGTTTGGGGAGCTCTGTGATATCTGTGCTGTCCCTGGGATTCAATTTGCCGATATGTTTCTGTGTCCTTCGAGGGAGGCAGATTCAACCTGAAGTTAAAGAATCTTAAGCTTTAAGGTCCTTCACTTTCATGGGCCTATTCCAAGGCCCTAAGAAGAGTCAAAGTAATATCTGTACATAGCCAAGTATTTTGTTTTAAATTAACAAAAAGTGCTGTGTTTACTTATTCTGTCTACTCTTCCATTACATTTTCCTCGTGTCTGGTGGCATTGGAGTAGCTGCTGGTACTTATTAGAGAGAGCTAAAGGTGGTTTAAATTGGAGATACATTTTTTATATATATGTGTGTGTGTGTGTGTGTTGTATTTACTATGGAATATATAGTGGGATACATTACATATATATGTTATTTATATATGTGTGTGTATATATATAGTGGGATATATCTATTATACATATTACATATATATATATATTATTTACAGTCACTTCCCTGAATAGTTCAACTGTTGATATCAGGATAGTCCAGCTGGTAAGTATAAAAGATGGTACACAAACTGAGCTTTGTCTGGCTCTAACCCTAATAAATTTAGCACTACAGTACATTGCCCTTCAAATGCTTGGTGATCTGTCAATAGGTGTTCAATTCCTTAAATTAAAGGCAAGAGAGGAGAGGCTTAGCCATTTGACATTTGACACTAGATGCCATTTTTTTTACCTGGCCCCAACACACTTGTCTCTTATTGCTAATTGTTGCCTTCTTGTACACACCAAAAATATGCTACATTTCTCTATATCCTTATCTATATATTCTTGCATATGCTCTTTCCTTGGCCCGAAATGGCCTGAACCAATAACATTTCTAGAGGTTCTAAGTAAATTCTGGTTGATTTAACATGAGGTACTGAAATTGATGGATAAAAAAGTCGTAATATGCCAGTATTATGAAGATGCTAATAATTGTTTAATGAATGTTGTCAAATAGTATTTTAAAATTCTTATGGTACATGGAAACTTGTAATGACCCAAAATCTTACAGTTACATAAGAAATTTTTTTTTAAATTTGACAATTCCAAAATCTCATGACGACACCAAAAATGAGTTCTGAAGATAAAAATAACTTTTCTAAGTTGTCTATTATCCAACGTAATTTTTAAAAATCAAGCCTGGTCAAAAAGACTTAATTGTGTTTGTCTTTTCTCTGTAGAAAATGATTATTACAAAACTGTTGTCAAAGATTATGTGGTAAGAATGTAGGTAAAAAGTTATTACAGACGTGTCAGACATCGAGTTAATAAAAAAGTGTGCCTTTTTAGATTTTGTTATTTCTGTAGTAATTTTTACCTTTTTAAAATTTGTACTTTGATATTTTTTCATCCTATATATTTATTTTGTTTTGATAATTTTACACTATTTTCCATAAAGAAGACCATCAAATTTTATAAGCTCTTGGCTCTTTGAAACTTGAGTTTGGCTTTACTGGTGGATTTTATAGATAATACAGATTAAGGATGTGTCCTACAGACCTGAGTTTAGATGCTCTCAGGACAGCACAATGGGCCTCCCTGGCAATATAGAGTAAGATGAAAGTCACCAGGAGCTGAAGAACTCAAGGACTCCTGCCCTACCTCAGGACTCAGCAAAGGAAGCCCTTGGGAGTCAGGATTGCAACATTCTCTTATGTTCCATAGATTCGTTTCTTTAGGCAATTACAAACAATACAGGGAGAATTCTTAGGAAAGTTGCTCTCAGCAGACCTGCATGTGAGTGGTGTTGACGCTGCACAGCTGAGTAGGAAGATGATTTTGCATGTCCTCTAGGGAGGTTGGGGGAGAAGCCTAGGGGAGAGCCTCTAGGAGTTACTATAAAGGACTTCTGGAACCAGGATATCTGAAACCCTCAAGGGCTAGTCAGTGGTGACAAAGGGTCAAGAAGCTTTCTTTTAGAACTACTGATTCACAGGATGTGAAAAAGCAGAATGGGTGAATGCAGAGAGCAGCAATGCTCAGTGGGAGCCATATCGCACTTACAGGATGTTTGGAAATATGTAGAGATATATTTTGTTATTGAAATGATAATGAAATGCTGCTGGCTTTAGGGAGCAGGGATTCCGTATGGTCTTCATTGTGCAGAATGGTTAAAACCAGTAAATTCATGCTCTGCACTGGTTTATAGTCCTCTGCTGGATATTAGCATTGAATGGGTGGTGACCCCATTTAGAGTTACTTGCGTCTTTTTATATAAACACAAAGTACCTTTATACAGTTTTAATATACACTGAATTTTATGCCATGTAAATGATAGAAATTTGTTTATAATTCCCCAGGCTTGTTCATCTCTTCAAACTATGATGACATTTATTTTTGGCAAAGTACAGTGTGTCATTTCATTATTAATATACCCAAATTATTCTCTATGTGTAGTGTTGCATATATAGGAACTGTATGTATACACAGAAATATATTTACAAATCAACTTCAAATTGTCAACAGTATTTTAAAGTCTTATAACCTATCCACTATAAGTATGTGTAAGCACAGATTTCATTATTTATTCTATTGTAGTGGTACCTGAAAACATATGACCAAAGAATAATTCAAAGATATTTACTTAGTTATTTTTCCACAGAAAATTGGTATCTTATATATGGAGGAGTCAGCTGATAAGTTGAATCAAGTAATAATGGCAAGGCAGACTATATGAGAGAGAGGGTTAAGTTGCAGTCTGGAGACAGTGAATTTTGTTCATACAAAACTTTAGGTAATGATATTGGCTGGCAGCAAACATGGAAGTCAAGTTAATGCATTTTGACTTCAAGTAGGATAGTTAGGTTACAAAATAAAACAATTTCAGTTATTTATGGATTCTCTAGGAAGCCTTGAGGGTTGTTGACATGAGCATACACGACAGGTTGCCTGTGTTGTATCCCCTTAGTTAGGTCTGCATCATTTCCTTCATTACAAATATTAAGTCTTAACACATTAATAGTTTATTTTAAATTATGTCTTTTAATTCTCTTTTATATTAAACTAAAGATAACATTTAGTTTTTAGGAATTAGGTAAATAGAGGGTTCACATCATCTATGACTTTTATACCAAGACAATAAAGGGGTTTTATTAAAATATTTGCTATAAAAAGTTGAGCATGATAGGGTTTGGGACTGTTAGTGCCAAGCAAAGTGGCAAGCAAATTCTTAGAGGCTTTAAGAGTCTCCCCTAACTCACAGGTGTCTCCCTCACACAGAAAGGGATCTCTAGCAGAGTATCTTCCATATGAGAGGAATCCAATTCAGGTCTAACAAACAGACGAATGCATTTAAAATAAAATTAGATTTCACAACCCTCATGCGCCTGCCTCTGGAAATAGAATGAAGGAATTTTTTTGTTTTGTTTTGGGTTGTATTTAAATGATCCACTGAATAGAAAGGTGACTTGAGAAGTTTGGTGTCTCCAAAAAATTGTAAGAAGAGAAGTAGAAGAAACTCAATATTTCTCCTCAGAAATCCTTCAGATTTGGCCTGGGGAAGTTCAATTGAGTATCTTCTAAAAATGAATAATTTTAAAGAAAATTTTATGAGAAATAAAATCAGAAGGCTTCTAATTACCAAAACAGTGAGGCCATGTTAGATATGCTTGCAGCTAAATAATTTTATTGCTTCATGTAATAAATGGACAAACCAACCTGGATATTGCAATTTTTTTCAGGAAGAGTGTTTCACATATCAGAACGCAGACATATCAGCACTTTATTCTGATACGAATAGTCACATCACAATTTTTCTGAAAATGATGGAGATTGTGACACACATGTGTGTACATACATGTGTACGCATATGGGCAAATGTATATATACACACACATACCTATCCATGAATTCTTGCTTCCCCTCCCAATGCAACAGCTAAATATACTTTATTTTATTTATTTATTTTTTTTGAGACAGAGTTTCGCTCTTGTTGCCCAGACTGGAGTGCAATGGCGTGATCTTGGTTCACCACAACCTCTGCCTCCTCAGGTTCAAGCGATTCTCCTGCCTTAGCCTCCTGAGTAGCTGGGATTACAGGCATGCTCCACCACGCCAAGCTAATTTTGTGTTTTTAGTAGAGATGGGGTTTCTCCATGTTGGTCAGGCTGATCTCAAACACCCAACCTCAGGCGATCTGCCCGTCTCGGCCTCCCAAAGTGCTGGAATTACAGGCGTGAGCCACCGTGCCCGGCCAACAGTTTAATATTCTTAAGTTTGTAGTAGATTCACAATGATGTTACCTTTGTAATACTTCTCAAAAATTATTCATTTTGTTGTATTGGTTAAGATTTCAATTGTCATGATACAGAATAATTAAGCATTTAAAACTAATAAGCAAAATGCCATTTAAGAGTTTTGCTTATTAAAATATATCATAATAAACATGATATAACAAATCAAAAACTGGGAACAGATCTTTGCAAAAAATACAAAGAATCTATATGTTAAATTTAACTAACAAAATACTGGGGAAAAAATCACAAAATCCTAAGAAAAAAAAAAGCAAACTTCTGAATGAGACTATCATAGATGAGCAAATATGAAATATCATTCCTTATAAAAAGTCAAACTCTTAGGTAATCACAAAAATGCAAATGAAAATCAGAGTAAGTTACCTTTACAAAGCACTAGCTTAGCAAAGATTTGAAATTCTGATAATATTGAAAATTAATGAATACATAGAATAATGGAAGTTAGTAAGCATTAAAGAAAAGCACTAATGTTTAAATTATGATTTTATACCACCAATCTAGAAAATAATACAGCATCAGTCGTTAAATAACAGGTATATATCCATCAATACAACCTAGAGATTTTACATATAATCCAAAGAGTTTTAATTTCAATAAACAGAAAGAAATATGAAAAGGAAGAAGGAAAAGAAAAGAAAGGAAGATAAAGGAGAGGGGAGAAGAACAATCTAAGTGTGTCTGTCAACAGAATAGATCAGTGTTTTGCTATTTCAATAATGGACTACTATGTAGCAGTGAAAATGGAAAAAACTGCCACTATACTCATCTGTGTAAATGAAGTTTAAGCATTATGTTGAGAGAAAAAAGTAAGTCACAGAAGAATACATAATACCATTTACATATGTTCAAAAAAGCAAAACTAAAAAAATAGATTTAAAGATACATATGTAGATCACAAAAATTTAAAAACAAGGGAATGATAAACTTTAGAACAATGTCTAGCTCCTGAGAAAGGCAAAGAAATATGATTTAGAAAGACATTCAACAAAGTTTTGGAGGCATTAGTAATGCTCAAGTTTTTAAACCAATCAGTGATTTTCTTATTTAAATAATAATGAAATTATTGAAATAATTATATTTTCTATAGTAATTATAACTATATAACATACATATGTTACATGTGTATGTTTTGCACATGAAATATTTTAATTTTGGGGAAGAAATTAATAAGCCCCAATTTTAAAAACCAAAATTTAAAGTATAACATATAGAAAACCCTTCACAGTCAACATTTTTTGGGTAGTCTTCATCTTCTAAACCCTGGATATTGGTGCAGGAGTGGAGCATCACAGTCGCATCTCATAAATAGCACTGCTCCAAGTTTAAGTCTAAGGCAGGAGAGAACTATGCATAGAAAATAACTGCAAACTTCTTTAGGTTTCCTCTGGCTCCCAACAACTGGCGGAAGGATATCAAATATTAATACAAGTGATGTTGAAAGTAAAAAGTCACATGTGTAAGAAGAATAGTTGAATCAAGAAACAGCTCATGAGAAAAACTGACATTAGAGACTTTCGTGATATATGGGATTTGGACATGAAAAATGTCTTCAAAAACTTCATAGGCTGACATCTGCTGCCAGGAAGTAGGCTCCTTGACACAAGACTCTTTAAATTGTCTGCTAAGCGTGGCATGTACTGCAGTCTCTCACTCAGGATGAGCGGGGGCATGGTTTTGTCTGGGCCTTTACCCTGTGCCTGGCTCTATTTCACTTGCTTGCGGAGAATATATGGGCTAGAATGGCTCTCCCTTAGATCCAGTTTTCCATAAGAGTAGGTACTAAAAGAGAGGCTGGTGATGATAAATGCTCTCTGAATTTGATATTTATGAGTCAGAATATGAGGAACTTCTGTTGTCATAAAGTGTGACCATATTCAGTACAGTATTTCCACCAGTACTCTACCTCTATCTCCACTATCACCGCTTACCTATTAAGTGGAGGAAGAGCCTGTTCCCCCTACAGCTCCAATTCATGTCACTTTATGAAAGCAGAGCTCATACTACCAAAAAAAAAAAAAAAGGAGGCCACCATAAAAAAACAAAAAAAGCTCTGAATCCAGAGATGGTTCTGCTATAACAGGGAAGGAGGTACAACCACACACGCTGACAAGCAGGAAAGGTCTAGTCACAGGATTTGGTGATGAGCATATGTTACAATCAGATATGCAAGGGTAGCATGGCCCAGAGAAGGTTAATGGTAAATAGCCAGTGTTTGGTTCCAAGAAGTCAAAAAGCAGGTAATTTGTGAGGCTGCAGTGAGGGAGAAAGGCAGCATCAAGGAGGTCTGAGAGCAGATGTTTGGGTTACTTTTGTGCACTGAGCTTCTGAGGTGAAATTCAAGGGCCACAAACTGGCAAGAATAAGGCAAGACCCTAGTCTCAGAGGAACTGTGAATGGGAAATCAAAGTAGAGATGAGAGATGAGAGTACAGGAAAATGGAGATAGCATTCATTCTCAGAACCTGAAGTACACAATAAAAGACGTGTTAGAAGAAATAGTAAAAGTCAGAATGAAGTCGAAGCAGGAATCTGGTGAGAGGCTATCAACAACAAAGCTGGTAATGCATGCATACTCTCTCTGCTACAAGGCTGGGGCTTTTCAAAATCCCCTTCAGATAAGGAATCCCAAATCCAAAGCAGATTTGAATTTGCAGATGGAAGAAGAGTTTCACAGCTCTAAGGAATGAAGTGATGAAAATGCTAGGCGTATGAAAGACTCTTGTTTCATTCCAGCAGACAAAAATATTCTACAAAACTAAAGAGTAATATAGAAATTGCCTGACCAAAGTTGGACATTAAAGCTGACTAAGGAGGGAAGGGGATCAGAAAATATGATCCCCAATCATGCCTGTTGACTCCCAGAGCATCGTCTTTGTACCCAGCAGCACCTAGAACACGTGCTGGCAGGTACCTAATAGACTTCATTAAACACTGTTGAACGGATGAATGCACAAACCTGTGGGCATAGGTGGGCTTGCGATTTCCCATGAACACCTGGAAACTTGATATCTGCTGTAACACCCTCCTTCAAAAATCTAACCAGGTGAATAAGCCAATCTGACACTTGGCAATTTCCAGTTGGGTGAAATTATGTTTCAGGTACTCCAAAATTATTCCACACATCTATCGCAATTTCTTCACTGCAAGTAGCTCCTCATTCCTATACAAAAAGAGCCTACTAAAAATACCACATTCATACTATTTTTTAGTCTTCCTTCTTGATTTACACAGGTCAAGATCAAGCTTTCTAAGTACAGTTTGAACTTTTTCCCTAAGTTGCAAAATGATGATATTCATACAAGCAGCCAATATTTTATAACTGGGTAACCAAGTAAGTGCCAGTAAAGACTTTGATGTTCTATACATACAAAATTCAAATGGTATTCTGCTGGTTAAATTGTTTCCAATTGCAACTCCTCAAAATACTCATTTCCAAAGTCATCTGTCCATACCAACACCTACAAATACCTTTTCTGAATAATATTGTCATCTTACACTTCCCATAGACATATATCCCAGATAAACTCTCATCTTAATTTTTTCCTGTATCTAAGCGGTGCCTCTATTATAACAGACCTCAAAACCAACTTTCTTTCTTAGACTCAGCCTATCTTGCCAGCTCTTGGCTCTTAGTGGTGCTTTGTTCCTTTCTGCAAATTACTAGCAATTCCAATGATAGTAATGGGTTGACAGTGAAGACTCACTAGGAATTGCTATATTTCTGAAAGTTTCTTAGTATTCACATATTCAAATACAACACAGGTATGATATATATTGTACATATTTATGTATATTACATAATATTACATATATATATAGGTTTGTGGGTTTGTTCATGGTTTCTGGCTCATAACTCCCATAGTCCTTGTTAGAGCAAACAGAATCCCCCTCTCTGCCCTCCTTTTCACCCGCCCACTGAAGAGCTCTAATCTGATTGTGGGTCATAAAACCCCTATTCCAGAGGGGGTCCTGCCCTTACTCTGGAGGAAGGAACATTGCACAGAGAGGCCAAGAAGAGTCTGAGCAGACAGGCCTTGTTGGGTTTAGATCATACCCCTTTGTCTAAACACATTTGTACATGGCTGACATGACAATTGTGTCTATCCAATGCATTCTCCATAAAAGGCCCAAGAGAACATGGTGTGGGGGCTTCCAGAGAGCTGAACACATGGAGGCTGACAGGAAGGTGAATAAGAAGTCATCCACATGCTGAGATGTGGTGCACCCCAACTCCACGAGGACAGAAGCTCCTGAGTTCTTGGGACCTTTCCAGAACTCACCCTATGTATGTCTTAATTCAGCTGTTTATATATATTTAGAATATTGTTTGTAATAAACCAGTAAATGTGTTTCCCTAAGTTCTATAAGCTGCTCTAGCAAACTAATCAAACCCAAAGGGGGGGTCAAGGGAATCCCCACTTAAAGCCGGTTGGTCAGGCTTGCAACTGGTGTCCTTAAGGGACAGACTTGAGGACTGAGTCTTCAACCTATGGAATCTGATGCTCTCTCCAGATAGACAGTGTTGGAATTGAAATGGAGGATGCCCAGCCTGTGTTCACTGCAGAGCACATTGCCTGCTTGCTGGTGGAGGTTAACATATTTTAGGGTCATAGAAGTCTTCTCTTGATTGTCGTCATTGTATGAGAGTAGAGGAAAATGGTTTGAGAGTTTTCTCAACAATAGGATAGCATAATAATTATTTCATTCACTCATTCATTCACTCACTCACTCACTTACTATTGGACGAGTGGTTACATTTTTCTTTGGGTACCTACCGTGGCTTCAAGTCTGACACTGTATCGGCTAGTGCAGAATGAACACATTGCCATCATGAGGCCAAATATTTTCTATCGTTTGTCAGACTGCTGCCAAGGTGGCAAAAATCACTCTCTGTATCTGACAAGGCTCTTTAACTGAACAAAGAACTCATATGAGAATGATCGATGACTAAGAGTCACTAAAAATACTTTTCAGGCTTTTGGAAGTCAAAGAAACAATTTGTGATTTTTAAAATAGAGCAACTTAAATCTTTTCTGAGTCTTTTCATTAAAACACTGTGAATCGGAGTTCATAAATAAAACTCTAAACTTTTTTTCTGAGATGTAAACTGTGATGGCTGTGGCTTAGAACTACAACCAAATGAGACGACATCCCAGGCACTAACACAATGCAAGCAGGGCATCACAAAACATTTGACTAAGCAAAAAGTAATACACAATCTCTATGCTACTTTTAATTGATATGTTTTTAAGATTTTTTTTTCTTGATCCTAAATATGGCAACCCTGCCTAACAACATTTAGGCAGGATATTACTGGCTATTACAAAAAAATTAAAATTAAGGAAAGGAACTGAATTGGATTATTTGACTTAAAAGTGCTTTTACTACTCATCTTTCTTTTCCAGCAGCAGCTGAATAAAGGCAGGGACAACACTATGCTTCAGTTCAGCTATTCTTTTCAGCCTGGCTGGCTCCAGATGCTAGGATTGCTGTGGAAATGTAATTAGTTTCAATTAACTAACATCTGTCTAAAAAAAAAACAATATATTTGGAATTCAGGTAAAGGAAAGCACATTTCCACCATGCAAGCTTGTTTACTAAACAGTCTGAAAAAAGAAGGCTAAGAAATCCTGTTCTGGCCATTAAGAGCTAATTTATTAGAAATGGATTTTAAAACATATTATCTGAGACTTTCTTCATTTTTAGGTTTCTAGGTTAACCTCCAACATAATTACATGAGTCAAAATCTGTATACATAATACTAAGCCAAATCATATTCCAACAAATACCAATTCAGCTGAAATCTCAGCATGTCTCAACTCCAGCCAAGAGTTCATCTAGTCCAAGGAAAAATGTAAATCTAGCTTCAATATGACAAAAGAAGAGTCCTCTTGGAATTGGCTGTAGCAAAATTTGAGTGGCTTTTCCATGGAATGACATGCATGAGGGAAGAATTTGGCCTCATGATAGTTACGAGTGATTCTTTATATAGGAGCTATACATAATAATAGAGACGATAAATCTCTAATTTGATGTACCACATGGAGAGATCATACTCAACATTGTCAGGCTTAGTGGGAATAAAACTCGTGCTTCATTAAAGAGAGCTTGTGCTTCACATGTGCTTATGGAGCCATTAGCATGATACACTTCTATTCAAATCTGAGACTTCTGTGAATGCAGAATTGCCCATGACTGAACATTGTAAACACAGAAAACAGATTTTAACCTGACTATAAGATGGTAAATAATTCATGTCCTATAAGACCTATGTGGAAAAACACTTGGTGACTTGCTCATTCTCATATTTGTAATACATAGGTAGAATTTCCTTTAATCATCATCCATAACAAAAATTCAAATCAAAAGTTATGTTCAACTTTAAGGGGTTAAAAATTTGACGCTACTAGCTTCAAGCCTCTACCAAATGAAGATTTGTAAAGCACGTTGGCACTTCACTGCCATCCTGTACCAGAGGAAGAACTAAGCCAATGCAGACACTACGTTTGACCTTCTAAAAGTAGCTTTTTCACATTAACTATTCTATGTGTAGAATGAGATTGTCAGTGGTGACACATTTCAATCTAGTCAGTCTATTAGCATCATGGCTATATTTCTCGCAGCCCAGTTCAGTTACATAAATCATACACTTAGAATAAACAATACTAAGAAACAGATACTATAGTCGTAAGATTAAAGTCACTAAAAAACAACTTCAGCCGGGCGCGGTGGCTCAAGCCTGTAATCCTAGCACTTTGGGAGGCCGAGACGGGCGGATCACGAGGTCAGGAGATCGAGACCATTCTGGCTAACACGGTGAAACCCCGTCTCTCCTAAAAAAATACAAAAAATTAGCCGGGCGAGGTGGCGGGCGCCTGTAGTCCCAGCTACTCGGGAAGCTGAGGCAGGAGAATGGCGTGAACCTGGGAGGCGGAGCTTGCAGTGAGCTGAGATCCGGCCACGGCACTCCAGCCTGGGCGATAGAGCGAGACTCCGTCTCAAAAAAAAAAAAAAAAAAAGTTCACATTTACTTCTTCCCTTTGCATTTATACATACTAAATCTTCCCATTTGGGAAAAAATCCAACATAGACACACACACACACAAAACAAAAAAAAAAAAAGAAAAAAGAAAAAAAAATCCTTAACACTATATACTTCTAATTCATGACCAAAATTCTTGGTGGAATAACCTACATTGATTCTCCATTTTCTCATTACTCATTCATTCTCAAACGATGCTCTAGTTTTATCACTTCACTAAAAAACAAATATCTCTCAACGTTCTTCTTACATTATCTTTATGTTGAGTTTAACACAATTAGCCTTCCATTCATTTGAAAATATTTTGCTATCTACCAGACTCTTGCTTCTATTTTCAGTTTCCTGCTCACTCCTTCCCTGTCGCCTTTGTTGGCTCCCCTCCCTCTGTGTCCACTTTAAATGTTGGTGCTGCCTTGGGTTTCATCTTAACCCTCCTGTGTTCCCACGCTATGCAGTCTCCATGGCCAATCCCATTTATGGCTTCAACCACCATCTCTCTGCTGACAACTATATATTGACTCCATATCTCCTTTCTAAGCTCTAAACCTGAATTTCTAACTGCCCACTGCTTAGTTAACTCTACATGCTTGTTCTCTATGTCCAAAATGAACCTGTTCAACTTTCTTCATCAATTGGCTCCTCCTACTAAACTCCCAATGCAATGTATCTCATCATCATCCACACAGTCTCCCAAACCAGAAAAATGAATATTGTCCCAATTTCCTCTGTCTTCCTGACAACCACTGTTTCAGGTCAGGCCATTATCTTCTCTCATTTGGATAAGTACAACAGCCTCATAACAGCCTCCTTGCTTTGAGAGATCACCTCCCTACCTTCAACCCCAGGCCTTAATAATTCATCTTTCACAGTCTAGATGCAAACTGACCATGTTACTTTCTTAATTAAAAGTTATAATTGGCAATTAAATGTCTTACGGGTACAATTCTTTCACTTAGGAAATAAAGGCTTTTTTATTAGGTTAATATCAACTTTTTCACTTAGAGTTACATACCACCAAGCTCTGGTGTGCTAGATATTCTGTTGTCAAGTTGGCTACACTGGGAACTACATTTTCTAGAATCCTCTTTTTCTATACAGTTTCAGGTAAAAATGGACTGAAGGCAAGATCATGAGGCATTTAGGAGTGAGAAGTAAAAAACATTATTACATTCTGAAGGTCATCGATAGTTAGAGGTGATGACAGACAGACGCACAGGTGCTGGAAAGTTCTAGCTTAGTCTCTCTCTATTCCATGTCAAGCTCTCACTCATGACTGCCAACTCTGCTAAGTGATGGAGGCCTCAGGCCCCACAGCAGCAATTCCGCTGCAAATTCACTCAGGTGGTAGCCACACAAACTAACAAATATCTGCAGCCTTTTATACCAGCCCTCCCTTACAACTCTACTCCAGAAGCTGCTGCTACCTCCCAGGTTTTCTTGGCAGCTTCATACCAAGAAGACATTTTTCTGATTCTTCAACTCTCCTTTTTGAACCTTCACTTTCCCACATCCTCCTATAATTGTGTAAGTCTAATCCTTATAATAAATTCCTGATTTGGTAATATTCCCTGACTGAACCCTGACTGATCCATGAAGATTGTGCATCAGATGTACCATACTCATGTACTTGAGATCCTCCAAGCAGGCTTGTGCCCATGCTGTTCCTTTGGTCTGCTGTCTATTTTACTCAGGCTAGCTCTTTTCTCCCCAAGTTTCTCTGATTAATCTCATATTAAGCCTCATATTCAACATCATTATAATTTCCTGTCATGATTTCCCTGCTATGAACTGCTTGCTTTCCCCTGACATTATATCAATTGCCATAACATATCATAATTACTAAGTCATCTGTTGTCACCTTCCCTAGATGGTGAGACTCCTAAAGGTAGGTACAATACTATAATATGTCTATATTTTTAAGGCCTTGCACAGACTTTGTGAATGAGATCTGAAATAGTAGCCAGATAAGAAACAACTTCAGTCAAATTCCCTGACATCCAGATATATGGAACACATTTTTTCTTTATTTGCAAAAATTTTGGCCTCAAAAGACCCACACTAATAGAAATGTGACCTCAGATAGCAACTACAAATATTTTGTAGAGTTCAAAATTCAAATTCAATGCCCAAAGGACTGTTATCTCCATTCCCATTTCATTTTATAACGTGTTAAAAACCTTCCAGGTAGGCCGGGCGCGGTGGCTCAAGCCTGTAATCCCAGCACTTTGGGAGGCCGAGACGGGCGCTTCACAAGGTCAGGAGATCGAGACCATCCTAGCTAACACGGCGAAACCCCGTCTCTACTAAAAACACAAAAAATTAGCCAGGCGAGGTGGCGGCGCCTGTGGTCCCAGCTACTCGGGAGGCTGAGGCAGGAGGCTGAGGCAGGAGGCTGAGGCAGGAGAATGGCGGGAACCCGGGAGGCGGAGCTTGCAGTGAGCTGAGATCTGGCCACTGCACTCCAGCCTGGGCGACAGAGCGAGACTCCGTCTCAAAAAAAAAAAAAAAAAAAACCTTCCAGGTATACTTCATTCTAATGTAGTAGTTTTCTAATGAGGTTTCTAAAATCCCAAGATTTCCTTGGAATTGCTACAATGTTCCTTGTAGAGGAGAGGAAGAAGCTGGTAAACCCCAGATAGGAGAATGGAGGTGCTTAGCCCAGGCACTGACATCATCAGTGTTCAATAAGTCATTATTGAATGAAACCCTTCCACATATAAAGGATCACAATTCACTAACAATTTTAGACTAAAGAAAAAGAATGAGAAAAAGAAATAGATGGTGACTCTGTTTACTTAGCTCCCAGAATGTGCTAGTCTATTTTTATACATTTCCTATTTGACTCTCGCAGACATTATTTGAAACTGATACTATTGTTCTTACTTTACAGGTAGGAAATTGTGGCTTACAGAAGTTAGGTAAATCACATGGAACTGGGTGTATAGGAAGTGAGTAAAAAGAATTAGATTTCAGTGTTACTTCAAAATCCATGTCTTTATGCTAGAATAACATGTCAATACTACTAGCCAAGGGTGTGAACTTCTGCTCTGTGTAAGTCCCCCATAGTATTGCAGTCTATTTGGTTTTTCCAAATTTTCCTTGCAATCAAGATTAAAAAATAAAACATGCCTTTCAAAGAACACAGTCTATTTCTAAGTATATGACACCTACTTAGTCAATTTAATAAACATTTATTTAGTACCAACTAAATGCAAGTCACTGCATACAGCCTTAGGAAAGATATAAAATGAGAAAGGCATGGTCCTTGCCCTTCAGGAGCCCATAATCTAAAAGCATACATTAACAATTCTGAATGGAGGCAGATGGTGATAAGTGCTGTAACGGAGGCACTTACAACGTGCTAAGGAAGCATAAAGCAGGGAGAGACTGATTCCAACCATGGCGTAATAAAACACCTTGGTAAATGTATCTTTCACTCTGCACCCAAGAAAATCTTTTATGACCCAAGCCAAAGGATGCATTTCTTTGTAAAATACCAGAGCTTATTCAAGAAACTATAATAGACAGGACTTTTGTTAGCAAGAATAGAATTTAGTTACAGTGGGAGCAGACCTACCTATATGCGTTTTCCATAGTAATTGGAGGAAACCCACAGGTCTATTTATTTGAAGGGCCCTCAGTCTTTTTAGAAGAAACTGTACATGGTTCTACCTACAAATTCCGGTTCATTCATAGTATTTCTTTTCAGTTCAGTTATACTCTTAAAATGAGACTAAATAGTCAATCTTGATGTAGGAAATGTAGGAGATTTCAAAGGAGGCAGGTCATATCTAACCAGTGAAAGATGAAGGTAAATAATTTTATTTTCTTTTTAAATTTTAACAAGAAGCAACTATAGCATCTTAGCTAGTTGAAACTTCATTTCAAAGTGCTTAAATAACTGTGAATGAGGCCAAGAATGCTAAATGACTTCCTCTATGTGTCAAGTCGATTCATTAGGTGCTGGCACCGCTGTACCAGCTTAAATTGGTTAGATTAGACATGAAAGTGAAAGCACAGAAAATTCATACAATTCCATTACTAGAGGATCAACTTATGGAATTTGCCCTGTTGTTTAGAAGTCAGAAGTATGCTCTATACACAAAGGAAAATAGATCATACAAAGTAATAATATTTTAAAATAAGGAGGCCCTTGTGTAATGTAACAGTGCATCATATAGAATAAGCTTGTTAAAAAAATAGTTTTCTTAAGGTAAATATATGCACCAAAAAATGTATATTAATAAAAGGTCACAGTATTATTATTTCTAAAAGCTGTCTCTCTGGTAAAATATTCGTACCATATAGCAAAGAACAAGTAGGAATTTCCCGAATGCCAATGGATCAACGAAAGGTTTTGCTTGTGTGAAATCTTGAATTTGCTTTAGACAGAACAAGGAAATTGAGGGGAAGTTCTATGTTTTGAATTTGGGTTGTCCTCAATACTCATGTTGAGGCTTGGCCCTCAATGGAACAGTGTGAAGAGGTGGTGGGACCTTAAGAAGCATGCAGGTCATGAGAGAACCTCTCTTCATGAGAGGATTAATACAGTAGTCTTTTTGGAATGAATTTTTGCTCTTGTGGGAATGAAGTAGGTCCCACAAGAGCAGGTCATTATAAATTAACCTCTGGTGTTTTGCCTTTTTTCACACGTCCCTTCCAATTCTCCACGTGTTTTTGAGGAAACACATGGTCCTTACCAGAAGCCACCAGATGCAACCTAAATTACCTCATCTCAGATGTTCTGTTATAGCAACAAAAATGAACTTTGACAGTAAGAATTCATGATCTTATTGCCTTCTAACTTTTTGAAGCCTTTCTACTTCAATTATTCTCTCTCTCTAGCATCCTCAATCTTTCATTCTGTAATACTAACTACCTCTGTAGTTTCAGAGTTGAAAAGAACCTTCTTATATTGGGTAAAAACTCCATTCCTACCAATATATTCTATTATAGTAGATTTTTTTCTCTTTTCTTTAATTGTAACAAGGAGCTTATAACAGCTGCTTCTACTTTTTCACTAGTGTTTTTTTACTTAGGGCATTTAACCTGGCATTTGTCCCAACTCTGGCCATTATACTAAAATAGTCACAATGTGTATCAATTACATACTCCAAATTTGATAGCCATTTTCTAGTTCTTATAATAATGATAGCTTTCTTTAATCTAATTCCAATACTGCTTATTAGGTGGAAAACACTTCTTCCCAACTCCTGACATCTTTTTCCTGTGAAGAAGGCTCAGTTAATATAACTCAGGGCCTTCCATTGTCCCTTTACTCAGTCTAATCTTGGAGAGATGATGCGACTTACCTGATTTGTAAATTTGGTAGGAAAACTGCACATGTTGGGCTCATCTCCAGCTTCTTCTTAATCTTGGGGTGAAGGTGCTGTTAGTCCATTCTCACACTGCTATAAAGAAATACCTGAGACTGGGTGATTTATAAAGAACAGAGGTTTAATTGGCTCACGGTTATGCAGGCTGTGCAGGAAACATGATGCTGGCATCTGCTCAGCTTGCAGAGCAGCAGGGAGAGACAGCAGGGAGGTGCCACACACTTTTAAACAACCAGGTCTCATGAGAACTCTATCACAAGAGCAGCACTAGGGGGGCAGTGCTAAACCATTAGAAACTGCCCCATGATCTAATCACCTCCCACCAGGCCCCAATTCCAGCTTTGGGGATTACATTTCAACATGAGATTTGGCTGGGGACACAGATCCAAACCATATCAGCTGCCTACTGAAAGCTTGCATTCTTTTCTGCTTCCCTATACCCCAGTTTTATACATTCAGTCACCCACATCAGCCTAGATAGAGAATTGAGTGTGATCAGATAAGTTAAACTGGTCTAATTCTAAATTCCTATTAACAGGACTATTTAAATCCCATTTGGCTCCTGGCCTCCACCAGTAGTAAAGTTATCTTTGTGTCCTTAACTTTTCTTTACTGAGCAAAACCTAGGTATAGAAGAAAGGTGTCTCTTCTAAAAACCAATAACATTTTGTTCTTGAAAACCCCTCTCCCATGACTTCTGTTTTTCCTCCCACCTCTCTTATGGTTCCTCCTTTATTGTTCTTGTATTAATAATTCCTTTTCCTCTTCACAAAGATGTCATGTTTAATGTACTGTTCCTCTCTTCCTTCCCCCTTTTTCCCCTCTCTACACACACACACACACATATACACATCTGATACATACATATACACATACGTATATATACACACACGTGTGCACACACACCCATATATATAGCTGTCCCTTCATATCCATGGGTTCTGCATTCATGGATTTAACCAACCCTAGATGGAAAATATTTGGGGAAAATATTCCACAGTTTCTAAAAGCAAAACTTGAATTTGCTGTGTGCCAAGTACTACATTGAATCTACAAAAATGAAGTGATGTGTAAGCGGCATTGTATTAGGTATTATAAGTAATCTAGATATGACAAACTATATAGGAGGATATCATTAAATGATATGCAAATACTATGCCATTTTATATAAAGGACTTGAGATTTGTGGATTTCAGTATCCAAGAGGAGTCCTGAAACCCATTCCCCATGGACACTGAGGAACAACTGTATATGTTCTCATTGAACACATGGGGGAAGTTCAGCACTTTCTTCTTCTATTGAATAAATCTTCAGACTGCTCCTCCTACAGTGTCCATTGTTTTTGTGATTAAAAATGACCATTAGGCTGGGCGCCATGGCTCATGCCTGTAATTCCAGCATTTTGCGAGACCAAGGCAGGTGGATCACCTGAGGTCAGGAATTCGAGACCAGCCTGGCCAACATGGTGAAACTCCGTCTTTACTAAAAATGCAAAAATTAGCTGGGCGTGGTGGGGTGCCCCTGTAATCCCAGCTACTTGGGAGGCTGAGGTAGGAGAATTGCTTGAACCCAGGAGGTGGAGGCTGCAGTGAGCCAAGATTGCACCACTGCACTCCGGCCTGGGTGACAGAGCAAGACCCCATCTCAAAAAACAAAAAACAAAACAAAAAAAATTACCATTAAACCAACCATTCTGCCTACAAAAAGGGAGTGATCTTAGACATCTTTTATCTAATTTCCTATATCCAAGCATTTGCTAATACCTGTCTGTATATCATCATTAACTTTTAGAGCTTTGTTTAAATATTCTCAATAAATTATTATCAATAAATTTATATTTATGAAAAATTTACAACATGACATGCATAATATTAGATAAACAATAGTAATGAACAAAACAGACATGGACTCTACTCTCAGGGAGCTTACATTCTAGAAAAGAAGGTATATAATAAACATCTCTAAATACCAACTGTGACACATTATGGAAAAAAGTGCTATTATAAGAAATAACAGAAGGAACTGATTTACAGTGACAGATAAGGGAATGCTTCACTGATTGACATGTAACCTGAAACCACAAGAATAATTTAGATTAGGTGAGATCAAGCATAAATCATAATTCTTAGATGGAAATAGATGCTTATTTTACTATACTTAAGTGACACACATACAATCTTCATTCAATTGCAAATTATAAATGTTATAAAATTAAAAAATCAAATATCATTGGAAGATGTGTTTTTTTCTAGATTATAGGAGAGATATTATGTTATAAGGTTGTATATATAAATATGTATGTATAGATATACACATAAACATGCATATTCTTTTTAAGTTCTGAGATATATGTGCAGAACATGCAGCTTTGTTACACAGGTATACATGTGCCATGATGATTTGCTGCACCTGTCAACCCATCATCTAGGTTTTAAGTCCCGCATGCATTAGGTATTTGTCCTAATGCTCTCCTTTCCCTTGCCTCTCCACCCCACAACAGGCCCCAGGGTGTGAACTTCCCTTCCCTGTGTCCGTGCATTCTAATTGTTCAACTCCCACTTATGAGTGAGAATATGTGGTGTTTGGTTTTCTGTTCCTGTGTTAGTTTGCTGAGAATGATGGCTTCCAGCTTCATCCACGTCCGTGCAAAGGACATGAACTCATTCTTTTTATATGGCTGCATAGTGTTCCATGGTATATATGTGCCACATTTTCTGTATCCAGTCTATCATTGATGGGCATTTGGGTTGGTTCCAAGTCTTTGCTATTGTGAACAGTACTGCAATAAACATACATGTGCATGTGTCTTTATACTAGAATGACTTATAATCCTTTGGGTATATACTCAGTAACTGGATTGCTGGATTCAATGGTATTTCTGGTTCTAGATCCTTGAGTAATAGTCACACTGTCTTCTGTAATAGTTGAACTAATTTACACCCCCACCAACAGAGTAAAAGCATTCCTATTCCTCCACATCCTCACCAGCATCTGCTGTTTTGACTTTTTAATGATCACCATTCTAACTGGCGTGAGATGGTATCTCATTGTGGTTTTGATTTGCATTTCTCTAATGACTAGTGATGAGCTTTTTTTCATATGTTTGTTGGTCCTATCAATGTCTTCCTTTGAGAAGTATCTGTTCAGCTCCTTCACTCACTTTTTGATGGGGTTGGTTGTTTTTTTCTTGTAAATTTGTTTAAGTTCCTTGTAGACTCCAGATATTAGACCTGTGTCAGATGGGTAGATTGCAAAAATTTTCTCCCATTCTATATGTTGTCTGTTTATTCTGATGATAGTTTCTTTTGCCGAGCAGAAGCTCTTTAGTTTAATTAGATCCCATTTGTCAATTTTGGCTTTTGTTGCAATTGCTTTTGATGTTTTAGTCATGAAGTCTTTGCCCATGCCTATGTCCGGAATGGTATTGCCTAGGTTTTTTTCTAGGGTTTTTATGGTTTTAGGTTTTACATGTAAGCCTTTAACTCACCTAGAGTTAATTTTGGTATAAGGTGTTAGGAAGGTGTCCAGTTTCTGTTCTCTGCACATGGCTAGCCAGTTTTCCCAGCACCATTTATTAAATAGGAAATCCTTTCCCCATTGCTTTTGTCAGGTTTGTCTAAGATCAGATGGTTGTAGATGTGTGGTGTTAATTCTGAGGTCTCTGTTCTGTTCCATTGGTCTATATATCTGTTTTAGTATCAGTACCATCCTGTTTTGGTTACTGTAGCCTTGTTTGAAGTCAGGTAGTATGATGCCTCCAGCTTCGTTCTTTTTGCTTGTAATTGTCTTGGCTATATGTGCTTTTTTTGTTGTTCCAAAATGAAATTTAAGGTAGTTTTTTTCTAATTCTGTGAAGAAAGTCAATGGTAGCTTGATGGGAATAGCATTAAATCTATAAATTACTCTGGGCAGTATGACCATATTCATGATATTGATTCTTCCTATCCATAAACATGGAATTTTTTTTCCATTTGTTTGTGCCCTCTCTTATTTCCGTGAGCAGTAGTTTGTAGTTCTCCTTGAAGGTCCTTCATGTCCCTTGTAACTTACATTCCTAAATATTTTATTCTGTTAGTAGCAAATGTGAATGGGAGTTCATTCATAATTTGGCTCTCTGCTTGTCTATTATTGGTATATAGGAATGCCTGTGATTTTTGCACATTGATTTTG
Source organism: Mandrillus leucophaeus (assembly GCF_000951045.1). NCBI lineage: Eukaryota > Metazoa > Chordata > Mammalia > Primates > Cercopithecidae > Mandrillus > Mandrillus leucophaeus. Next base: position 1,893,470 of record NW_012108286.1, on the reverse strand, counting down.
TATTCTGAGACTTTGCTGAAGTTGCTTATCACCTTAAGGAGTTTTTAGCCTGAGACAATGGGTTTTCTAAATATACCATCAGGTCATCTCCAAACAGAGACAATTTGACTTCCTCTCTTCCTATTTGAATAACTTTCCTTTCTTTCCCTTGCCTGATTGCCCTGGCCTAACTTCCAACACTATGTTGAATAGGAGTGGTTAGAGAGGGCATTCTTGTCTTGTGCTGGTTTTCAAAGGGAAGGCTTCCAGGTTTTGCCCATTCAGTACAATATTGGCAATGGATTTGTCATAAATATCTCTTATTATTTTGAGATAGTCTATCAGTACCTCGTTTATTGAGAGTTTTTAGCAAAACATTCATATTTTCTTATGGAAATCCATTAAGCTTCATGAATGCCAAGAACCAAGTTAGCCAAAGACTCTTGGGCTCAAGTTTTTTAAAAAAAAATCTTAATCTTTGCCCAGTCGACATGTTTTAAAATGGACCTGCACCAATAAACGTAACATATATGATTTGCACATCAGTCACACTTTAGCCACTCCTTTAAAAATGAACTTAAAGTAGGAGGTTGACTCCAAATTCATTGATTACCCATCCTGTTACCCTCAAAAATGAAGATAATGATGATAATGATAATGATAATGACCGCAGCTACAATTTCATAAGGCCAGAGCATGAACATTGTACTCAGATAGGCCTAAAATTATATCCCAGATATAATTTTTCTTTCCTTATAAAACTGAACTTCTAAATTTAAAGAAATTATAGTACTATCATAGCAGCCTATAGACTATATTCTTATTTCCCAGAATAGCCCATTCCAGCTTAATCTCTACATCATCTGACAGGTGTATAGCCATGAAGTCTTATGTTGATGGGGATTAGGCAAATTCCTGAGTTTCTCCATGTAGCATTTTATGTTTTAAAGCAGAGGCTTAATTACTCATATAATTATCACTGCTTCCTGCTAGGACATTTTTGTTTAAGTTATAAAGTCTTCTGACAAATAATAAAATTATTATGTGGAAACTACTTCAAAAAAACTTAAGATATTTGTTGGAGTTAAGATATTCAAAGAATATGTTTAAAACATGATTAGATAAATATTACACTTTTATAGCTCAGTATATATTTTGTGAATTTAGTTTTCTAATGAATATGTGCAATTGCTCACAGGTATAAAATAAATAGTAAATGCATTTCTCATTTTTGTTAAATGGATATTTCTAAATTTTGAACCCAGTTGTGACATTGCTTGCTATTTAGGCAATTTCCAATGTTGCGTGCTTAGGATCAATTTTAGATGTTGAAAACTACAGCCCAGGTTTCCATCTAGATTTCACACCCATCAGTACCGCAGGCTAGAGCTTAGTCCTAAGGGTACTGGTGCTCAGAAAGTATCGTTCATTTTCCTTACTAGTCATTAAGGTTTCAAATACACAGTTAAGAATGAAAAATGAATAAACAAATTGGACTTGTCAGAGCTTGCATCGCCCAGAGAGGCAAGGAAGGAAAACAAAGAGAAAAAGTTAATATGGTCTTGTTCCATTGGCAGAGCAGCGCTAAAGCACATAGTTCAGAAAAATTCCCTTTGCCTCCATTTACCCAACATGGAGACAAATGTAGTTCTAGTAGTGCGGGGAAATACATGCTTGTGCAAGGAATCTGATAGAAAAGGACTTCCGCACAAACTTCCCAGTGTTCGCTCTGCTCTCCTCGAATGCAGGACTGTGTAGAGACTGCTGACAATATCACATGCTAAATTCATTTTGTGCTTTGGTGGGCATGATTTGTTCTCCTGACAGAGACGGAAATTCACTAGAGACACAAATGAGACTGTGACACTCATTCCACTTGTGTGCTAAAACAAATTGAAATGCCACAGTTGGCGGAGTGGGGGTTACATAAAGAAGTAGTTACTGGACCCCCTCAGCCTTCTTTCTTAGTGAAATCAGAGCAGAATAGCTGAGGCAGGCATCTTTCTCAGCTCTCACTAGGGAGAAATCCTCAACAAACATCGCCAAATACAATGTATAAAAGAAAGGACACCCATCTTGATTCTTTTAAGTTTAGGTTTAAAATGCATTGGGGGACTTTGAGTTGTTATTTTAAGTAGAATCATCCTACTCTGTAAATGAATATATATTTTGACTCCTTTTTCTGTCTATCCAACTCCTCTTCACAAAATACCCTCCCACCTTTCACCGCCCCATGCATCCCCACATCCTCTCCTAGGAAGAGCAATTAAACCCCATTATCCTTTAGGGGTGCCACTCAAGCACAATGGTTACTGACAGCCTGTGAAATTGTTACCAGATAATCACCATCAAGGTGGCTCAGAGCTTCTGTCAAGAGCAGCCTGAGGAATTCAGCCTGGAGCCCTGCAAGCTGCTCTAGCACTATCAGGAGTCCTTCCCACTCTCAGGGAATCCTGTTTCAGGAGCGTCCTTAATGATCAGTTCCCACTGGAATAAAATCTTCCATGGGGAAGAAAGCTGCCTGCCGGGTCATTTTTCCAGAGTATTTAACTGCCACCAGTATGGTAGTCCTTAATGTGGCCAGTTCACATGACCCTGGAGGGAATAAGAGCTTCCTGTCATTTACATATCATTAAAGAAAACCCCAGGGCAAACCACAAGATGTCATCAGTAGCAGGCAAGGTGACAGTCATGTATCATCCTATGGCAAATCCCAGCCTTGTCAGTCATTTTGTCCTTGGACACCTACAAGGTCCTTTCCCTGCTGGTCTGAGAGCAGGATTTGAAGGCTTCCATAGCTTCCATAGTGTTTTCTGTTCAGTGCTCCTTCTTTACTCTCAGACTGTACTAGGTATAAGCGCAGTTTTCATAAGTCATGTCAGTCTATTAACCTTTAGAACATTGCTATTTTCTAGGCTTGATGTGAATAAATCTTGTAAGAACTGGAGATAGACAATCCCCAGTATGCAACTCTGAGAGCAGCATTTAAAGGCATCTGGCCTGGCTTAGAAAGGGCAGCTATCTCCAGCTTCCTTAGTACACCTTTCAACAGGCATCCCATAGAAAACGCTTATGTTGCCTTTGCTCCTCAGTTCATAGAAGTACAGGGGAGTCAACCAATGGGGTGCCGATAAGAAATATTCACTAAATGCTTTCTTTAGGTAAGTTTTCCATAGAAGAAAAAGGTGAGTTATAATGTGCTCCTTCCTATAAAATTAAAAAGGAGAGAAAAAGAAAAAAAAAATTGAAGGAAGCAAAACCATACTTGTTTTGCATATTTAGATTTCATGAAGTCTGTGGTTTTTTTACCAGCAATAAATTACTTTGGGATAAAGCTTTTATGAAATCAGAATTTATAAATATTTAGTGGTTAAAAAAAAAAAACAAAAAACCTAAAGGTAGACATCATCGAGCACTTAGAATAGAAAACTGGATGGACCGTAGAGATTATTTTTATTAACCTTCTTCACTTGCTGATAAGGGAAACAGAGCCCTGGTGGGTAAATGGCTGAGAGCTAGCACACTGTAGTTTAAACACTGTATAAATACTCTGTGAATAAGTAAATGAACAGATTGGCCCAAAATTACCCAGAAAGTCAGTAAGGACAAAAAGTTAGAATGACTCTGGATTCTGACGCCTGTGTTTTCTTGCCATATTTCTCTGTATATTATTCAGCCCATTTATGCAGATGAAAAGTCAGGAAACTACTATATGGTAATAGTAAAATATTTATTATTGAGGATAAAAGGACAATTAAAGACAAAAAGAAAAGCAATAAACAGGCACTGTAAAATCAGTAATTCTAAGTTCCCGGAAGACGGCAGGGAGAACTGCCCTGCTTAGGTGAAAGCCAATTTTATATACTTTTCAAACTTTCAAGAACATTCAAAAATACAGATAGTAAATTGTGGTCTCAGGAAGCTACTTCTGAATCAATGTTCATGAAAACACACGCACTTTGCTTCATGTGTGGATATAACTTCTCAAAAGGTATGTGATGGGGATGATATTTTGAAAATCCTCCAGATACATTTTATTTCTTTTTAATACAAATTTTCTCTTCTCCATAAGCCCTTGTACTACCACAGGTGGGCCAAGAAATGTACTGCATAGAAGATGGAAAAAACAAAATTCAGTGTAGAAAGCCATCCATCACAAAAGAAACTACAGGGAAAAACCTCCTTTGGAAAGAGTATGGGGAAATGATGATGGAGCCTGGACAGGAAGAAAATAGTCAGATCAAAGGGTGTGATATCACTGTTTTCACTTCCTTCCTTAAGCTCAAAGCCTCTTAAGAAGACCTGGGAGAAAGGGAGAAGTTATAGAGGTAGATACAACCAGGCAGATTTGACGGAACCCACAATTACATAGGCTGGGACCCTACTACTCTGCACATAAACTGGAGGGAACTGTGAATCTTAGAAAGTCTTCATTTTGGCATGGTACTCAATCCAACATGGCATCATTGTCTCTGTATGAAGTGGCTGTGGCTGAGCAGGTGCCTGAGTGCAGTCTCCCTGAGCCATGCCCATTGCAAATGAATATGCAGAGAAACAGTGAAGAAAGGGGTGTGTGTGTGTGTGTGGTGGACAAGCATATCCTGGGCTTATAGGTTCTAAGATAAATAGTGGACTGGAGTCAGCCTGGAATAAATACAGGGAGTCAGTGGAGGCCTCTGAAATCCCTGATTTTTCACATGTAAATGAATCTCTTACATTCACAAGTTTGTCTTCTTTCACTTGGTTGCTCTGAGACCTAGCTCATTTTTGAGGTAACTGTCTCTAACTGCTGGTGGTTTTTCCTTTCCTATTCTTCACATGGCTGGTTTTGGAGATTGCTTCTCTCATCTCTTCAACTGCCCATTCTATCCGACTGGACCCCTCCTGCACTACCTTATCTCAGTAACCCACAGACTCAGAGTGGGCTGTGGAGTCACTTCTTTCCATGTCTTGAAATGTAAGACCCTGGTTCACTGACAATCTCACAAGCACCACTTGTTTCACAACTGACATTTCCATTTCCACATAGTTACACACAAAATGTTCAGATGTACCGGCTTTTTAATTCCTGGCTTGGTCCTTGATCTGCTCTTTAATGGTCTTCCAGGTTTTTTCTGCAAATAAAACTAAAAGCCATCTTTCACTCTTTTTTTTTTTTAACTCCCACTGGCCTGTCAGCTTTTGGGGCATCTACGTCACCTCCAAGTAGCCCATTTGCTTCTGAAGATGGTTCTGGGGACGAGGAGGTAGCGGAGTATCTTGCTAACTTGAGCCAAACTGCACACCCCTGCCACAGTGACTGGTTCAGAGAAGGGAATATGATCCACATGGCTCAGTAACTATAAGGAGATGTTTGTGGGGAGCTTTTGGAAAAGCATCCTTCTTGATCATCTGAGAGAGCTACCTAAAGTTCTTACTCTTTCTGAACAACATGGTATAAAAATGTGCCATCTCTGCTGCAGACAGTTCTGCTATGATGTTATCTGCTCTGAATCAAAGCATACCTAAAATTAAGTGAGCAAATAGACCTCGTGGTCTATTCTAATGCACTAAGGCAAAAAAAATAGTCTGGGAAAAGAAGTGGCCAGAATTACTAAAATAAATAAATAAATAACCAAAGCTTTGATTGGCTGAGATACACCAGCAAATTCTTCAGAGAGTTTCTTGAATCTTGAGTTGGTAAATTCATTAAGAAACAGGTAAATTACTTAATTTTTCAGTATTCCCTTAGAAAAATTTAAGACCACTCCAAAACTGTTATTGTGTTAACCACTGGGAGGCTTGTCTGTTAGAGCAGCAGGCACTATCCTAACTAGTGTACCCCTGAAAACTCTGGCAAGAAGTTTGAATTCTATTCTGCATGCAACAGGAAAAAGTCAGAGGAGGGTAAAAAAGCAAGAGAGTGATGTAAGCATTCTTTCTAACTTTTCTCATCTACTCTCTAAAATTTCAAGTCTCAATAAACAGATTCTGACTGAAAAGTGGGCCCTCATATATAGACTAGTGCATTTTTAAAGGCTGTATTCACATAAAATGATGATAGCTATCACTCTATGAGGCTTCCTTATGCACTATAGGTCTCTCTTGAATTTGTTTCTTTCAATTTTTCCCTAATAGTCACTTAAGTCAGTAATATATTCAGAAACACAAGGAAGGCAACTTCAATTCTACCCAAATAATTGTACATTGCTCTGGCCTTTTATTTAACATAGGCCCTCATGCTTTCTATTGCTCCTTGCTTGAATCAGCTGTATGGGCACACAACCTGTGTGGTCAAACAGCCCACAGATTTAACAGGGCCCAGTGCTTGATTTAATTTTTTTGTTGCTATCTTCGAATTATTGATATTTTGAACAAGAGGATCCATATATATTTTCATTTTCCCTGAGTCCCTCAAATTATATAGCCAATCCTGCTTCCACTCATCACCATTACACATACCACACACACATATACACACTGACAAAGACTCTCTCCTTGACCTAACTTTAGTCAGAGTTCCTCTAAGCCCACTTTTGAAATAGGCCTTGATCTTGGCCCCCATTCTGTCTTTGACCTGCCCAGCCAAGTAAAGAATTCTGCTTAAATCATTTTGGAGATAATCTTCCACCCTTGATACCTCATCAAGATATTTATCCCTCACTTTTGATGTCTAAGTCCTTGGTCTGTCTTTAGCAATGATTTTCTTAGAACAGTTTTGCTAGAATCCCCTTACCTTTGATGTCTCCTTTTAGTAATTTTTCATCAATTGATCCCCTCACTCTGCTCATTGATTATCAATCTCCACCTGTCTTACCTGTCTTTTCCATTTTTGGAGTTGAGCCTGATCTTGTTCCTCCATTGCAATACTTCTATTGCAATAGCCTTGAATAAAGTCTTTCTACCATTTTAACAAGAATCAGTGATATGGTTTGAATTTATGTCCCTGCCAAAATTTCACGTTGAATTGTAATCCCCATTGTTAGGGGTGGGGCCTGGTAGGAGGTGTTTGGATCATAAGGGTATATTCCTCATGCATGGTTCAGCCCTTCCGCTTGGCAGTAAATTCTCTGAGTTCTCACAAGATCTAGTCATTTAAAATTGTGTAACACCTCCTTGCCCACTCTTTCTCTCTTGCTCCATTCTCACCATGTGATGTGCCACTCCCCATTTGCCTTCTGCCATGATTGAAAACTTCCTGAGGCTTCCCCAGAAGCAGATACCACTATGCTTCCTGTCCAACTTGCAGAACCATGAGCTAATTGATTCTTTTTCCTTATAAATTACCAGGCTCAAGTCTTTCTTTAGAGAAATGCAAGAATAGCCTGATACAGAAAATTGGTGCCAGGAGTGAGGTATTGCTATAAAGATACCTGAGAATGTGAAAATGACTGTGGACCTGGGTAATGGGCAGAGGTTGGAAGAATTTGGAGGGCTCAGAAGAAGACTGGAAAATGAGGGAAAGTTTGAAACGTCTTAGAGACTGGTTAAATGGTTGTGACCAAAATGCTGATGGTTATATGGGCAGTGAAGTCCAGACTGAGGAGTTCTCAGATGGAAGTGAGAAACTTATTGGGAACTAGAGCAAAAGTCATTCATGTTATGGCTTAGCAAAGAGCTTGGCTCCATTCTGTTCCTGCCCTAGGGGTCTGTGGAAGTTTGAGCTGGAGAGTGATAACCTAGAATATCTGGCAGATAGAATCTCTAAGCAGCAAAACATTCAAGATATACCTAGCTGTTTCTAGCAGCCTATGCTTAGATGCAGGAACAAAGGAATGGCTTAAAGTTGTAATTTACATTTAAACAAGAAGCAGAACATAAATGTTTGGAAAATTTGCAGCCTGGATATGTGGCAGAGAAACAAAAACCTTTTTTAGGAGAGTAATTCAAGCAGTCTGTGGAGCAACCACTTAATAGAGAAATTTGCATAACTAAAAAGGAGTCAGGTGCTAATAGCCAAGACAATGGAGAAAAAGCCTTGAAGGCACTTTAGAAACCTTTGCAGCAGCCCTGTCTATCACAGGCATAGAGGCCTAGAAGAGAAGAGTGTTTTCATGGGCTCGGTTCAGGGCCCCACTGCCCTGCGCAGCCTCACAACACTGCCCCCCATATCCCAGCCATTCCAGCTCCAGCCATGGCTCAAAGGGGTCCAGGTACAGCTAAGGCTGCCACTTTGGAGAATGTGAGCCGTAAGCCTTGGCAGCTTCCATATGGTGTTAAGCCTGTAGTTGCACAGAATGCAAAAGTGAAGAATGGTTGGCAGCCTCCACCTAGATTTCAGAGGGTATATGAGAAAGCCTGACTACCCAGGCAGAAGTCTGCTACAGGGGCAGAGTCTCCACAGAGGGCAGTGCCAAGGGGAAATGTGAAGCTGGAGCTCCCACACAGAGTCCCCAGTGGGGTACTGCCTAGTGGAGCTGTGAGAAGGGGGCCAATATCCTCTAGACCTGAGAATGATCTATCCACTGACAGCTTGCACCCTGGTCCTGGAAAAATCTGAAGGCACTCAACTCCAGCCCATGAAAGCAGCACTGGGGGCCAAACCCTGCAAAGCCACAGAGACAGAGCTGCCCAAGGCCTTGGGAGCCCACTCCTTGTAGCAGTGTGCCCTGTCTATGGGACATAGAGTAAAAGGAGATTTTGGAGCTTTAAGATTTAATGACTGACCTGCTGGGTTTCAAACTTTCATGGGGCCATTAGAACCTTTCTTTTGGTCAATTTATCCCTTTTGGAACAGGAATGTTTACCCAATGCTTGTAACTCAATGCCTATAATGTATCTTGAAAGTAACTAACTTGGTTTTGATTTTATAGACTCACAGGTGGACGGGATTTGCCTTGTCTCAGATGAGACTTTGGACTTTTGAGTTAATACTAGAGGAGACTATTGGGAAGGGAAGATTGTATTTTGCAATGTGAGAAGGACAGGAGATTTGAGAGGGGCCAGGGGCTGAATGATATGGTATGAATATATGTCCTTGCCCACATTTTATGTTGAATTGTTATCTCCAGTGTTGAAGGTGGGGCCTACTGGGAGGTATTTGGACCATGGGGGCATAACTCTCATGAAAGGTTATCTGATTTCCTTGGTGGTAAGTGAGCTTTCTGAGTTCTCAAGAGATCTGGTCATTAAAAAGTATGTGGGATGGCCCCCATCCTGCTGCTGTGATCTTGCCATGTAATGTACCTGCTCACCCTTTGCCTTCTGCCATGACTGGGGCTTTCTGGGCTTCAGAAGCAGATGCTGGTATGATTCTTGTACAGCCTGCAGAACCATGAGACAAATAAATAAATGTTCTTATAAATTACCAAGTCTCTGGTATTTCTTTATAGCAATGCGGGAACAGCCCAATACAATCAGAATAATTTTTTCCTCAACGCACACACATACACATGCCACATGTGCACACAAATATACAGTTTCACTCCATTGCATCCATTCTTGAATAATAGCACAAATAGCTAAGTTTCAATAGGTTTTATTCCTGTTATTTGCTAAGCAGTGAACTTAGTGTTTCATACACATTACCTCACTTTGCTTTGATAATTACCCAGTAGGAATAAGGTTTTTTATTTTGCCTATTTACAAGTGAAGCAGGAAGAGATTCAGTCATTTACCCAAATTTGCCCATCATTTAAGAGACTGCACTAAGATTTGAACCAAGGGAGTCCAACTTTTAACTGCTTAGAAATCTTTTAAAGTAGACTTTAGGTTCTGTATTTAAAAGGGAGAGAAGGAGGAAAACACTGCATCTGGTTTTACTTTTCCCTGCAAATCACCTCTGCTACTTTTATTCAGAACCACATCATGTAGTCCATATGATTATCAAAACCACAGATAACAACAACCTTTCTTGAGTAAAACATATGAATATGTGGCTTCAGTAAGAGAAACAAATTTATTTCAAATTGTGCTCCACTAATATTCTATGAGGCAGCTAAGAAAACTAAAATTTATGCACAATATTCCCCTTAATCTCCTTAAATATCAAATTTTGACTCATTCAGTTGTTTAACATTCATAACATAATGTTATAGGAGTTGGGGATGAATTATTAATCAGAATCTGAAAAAAATTCATAATTACATATTTATAAAAGTAATCCCTATCTTTGGTTCTACACTTGCAAAGAAAAGGCAGCTGAGTCTGTGCTACAAGGATCCAGCTGCCAGCTCTTTTCATTGCAGCAAGAAACAATTGCAGATGTGCTATCTTTTAAATACGCTCAAAGTGCACATTTTAAAAATACTTGGATACTTCTAAAAAATAAACTGAGAAACAATATTTCTCAATTTTTTAGAAAGATCCAAGTATAATATTATTGATGTTACTAACATCAATCTGTTAGTAAGAAACAAAGACCATTTATTCATTTTTTTAAAAAATCAGGTTAATTTCTGCCAATGTCTCAAGTTAACGACACTTAACCTAGGGTGCCTTCTACTTCTCATTTGGGGCACTGAGATGTGACAAACCATTCTACATTTAGAGATGGATGATCCTTTCTCCCTGCTCTGTCACCTCCTACTGTACGATGCTCTTTTCAAATCATTGCTTTACTTTCTCCTTACTTCCAAGGGATGAGCCATACTTATTGTAGCAATGACTCATTTCATTTTCCAGCTTCATGATACAAAAGCCCTAAATGAGTTCCATTTTCCTATGCCATAGGGTAACAACAAGAAATTGTCATTGCATTCATCTTTAAAATAGTCATGTTTTATTTGCTTATGATCAAACATATCCTTTTTGAGAGGCAACTCTTTAAAACTTTCATTGCATTTTTCCCATTCATAATAAATCACATCAAAATTATTTTTAATTTTCCTAAGATACTATGTTTCTTATATTCCTGTGCCTTTAATATTCTCGTTTGACTCACCTGGCAAGTGAATCCCATCCTTCCAAAATAACTTCAGAAGCAGCTTACTTAAGAAGATTCCCTGCACTCATCCTTCCCCAATAAGTATGTGGAAATCAAATGCCTTACTCATAACCTTACCTTTATTATAGCTCTGATTATCATATTGTAGAATATCAGCATATTTTCCTGATTGGATCTTTGATGTTAGATCCTATCACAATCTAACATATCATAAAAAAATGTTTGTTTAAGGAATATCAAAGATAATAGAAATTTTAGGGAATTTTTTTCTGGACAACTATTAAGGTTATGTGTGGCTTTTTATATGTGTACAATGGGTTACATCACTGCACAGTGTTAGTACACACTGTTTGATCAAGAATCTCCTAGTGATTATTTGAATAATTTCATAATGGTTGAGCAACAACACTCCCAGTATTTATTCTGGTTGTACATTCTACTGGTGTCAGTCAGAATGTGATTCGCAGATCAAGTTTATAGTATTTGAGAAAAACATCCCTAACAGCTCGCTTTTTAAGTCCTCACTTTATTTCATGAAAGAGATGCTGAAAAAGGTGACAGCCAATTTAGTTCCCACATGGGTTGTGTTTGTTACACGGTATTTAGTTACTTTTGTTTGACTCTTAAACTAGGTCTTTCCTTGGAACAAATTAAGGTAACTTACATACCATCTACTTACAACACCAACCACCTAATAAAAACACTACCTGATAATACCCTTAGGAAAGAGATTAATTCCTGAAGGGTAATACTCCCCTCTTCATCCCTGCAAAAGCGTCGAAGTAATGACTGTTCATAAACCATATCATTAGGACTAAGCATGATGAATTATTTTCTTTAGAATATACCTTCTTTAATGGCATGTGATTTATTCTCATCTTATAAACCCCATCTAGGCCACCTGGAAATATCAAGTATTTATGAAATCACTAATAATTTCAAAGAAATGTTTTTGGTAATACATAATTTTATAAAAATATAAATGTTAGTGTTCTCATTGTACATGTGCAATAAGGTTTAGCTATAAAGTAAATTCTGAGTAAATAAGTCTTGATAAGAGTAAATATTAAATCTTTATTGTGTGCTTACATGAAACAATGCATTTTCACAACAAAATGACAATGAAACTTTTGTGCATTATGACATTCTGTACTTCCTGTAAGAAAATTTGTCTATATTCTTTCAGAATTCTTTCTCCTGGTGATCTTTTTACTGTTTTATAAAAAGCTAGATTTCTCTTTTTATAAAAAATAAAAATACATATTTCATGGGTTTAGAGTAAATGATGGTACTGAAAATATACGCCACCAAGCATTCTCGAAACTCTCCCTGTGAGGCCTTGGAGGGAGGCTCTTCAGAAATAAAAGCCAGCACCTCAGAAAAGGTGAAACAGGGGTATATAAGAGAGTCATGTAAATTTCCAATTGCAAAAATCATATCATATATATTTAGAGTCCAGAAAAAGGAAAATGTGGCTTCAAATATAAGCCTCAAAGCTATTTTCAAGGATAGATGTTTTAACTTGCAGGTGCGAATTTTCTATCTAGCTGTTTCTCATATGGACAACTGTATAATTCCAAAATAAATATCAACAAGAATTTATTTACTTAACAATAAGTAATGATTATCTGCAACTCCAAGAAGGTAAGCTAGTATGGTGCGAGTTTGGGAGAACACCTAAACACAAACGCTGAATATTTAAATGAAACATACCGCTACTTTGGAAAATAAATTCAAATAGGCTAAACATTCCGCACACATATACACAAAAAAATTTCATTAGTGAAGGGAATTATTTCCTTTCATATTCATTTAAAGTTTGGAACATCATGTGTTTATTGTTAAGTATTCTGAGTAGTGAAATGTTGACAAATCAGGACATTCATTTAAATTACCTAATAATCCGTCATTTGTATTTTACGAAATGGAAAGAATTTAATTTAACATCTTGCCAGTTTAACCACTGATCTAGGTTCTTTTATATGCCAGTAATTTTGATAATATTTGCTCATAGAAAACAAATACAAAGCTTATCCTTGTAGGATATATAAACTCATTTATATGAATAATCACCAACAGATTATGACTGTGATGTAGCTTCACAAATCCCCAGTGTGTAAAACTGAACAGAGAAATTAAATAAATCACAATAGCCCAAATCAAACTAAGCAAATCTCTCTTCTTGCTGGATTTTACATTAAATTTCACAAGGTCGTTTGATTTACCCTGAGGTTACCAGGGATCATTTTACAGGTGCTAGAGACAGACAGAAAGCAAGCAGCTAATAACTTGTGCCCTCTTGGAATTTATATTCTAGCAGAAAACAACAAAATAAATGACTACTAAGTTCCCTCTGGTTTTAGCAAGATTGGTTGCTAAAATTTCCATTCCTGGGACATCTGATTGCCTGTAAGTTAACATCTTCCTTTCACAAAACAGCAGAATGACCCAACCTGACTGTCCCACCAGTAGAGGAAAGACAGCCCGCTGAGAGCTCCTATGGGAGGAATGGCTGATATTTCAGATTTGTAACAGAACACAGCCGTATCTCAGGTATTCTTGCCAGACCTGATGTTCCCAATTTTGTGTTATAAAACCAGAATCATTATACCCAAAATAATCCCAATGAATACAATCTAATTCCTGGTACCTTATATTTTAGACTCTAAGAAAAAGATGTATGTGATCTGTACACAACATGCTTTGGTTCAAAGTTAAAGTCTGATTCCTTGAAACTTTTTCCCAGCGCTCATTGCATGCTGAAGGGACAGGATTAGCCAAAAGTAATTTTTATAGAAAAAAAAGGGAGTTTCTGAAAGCATGTTCATCTTTTGCCTCTTTTTCTGGTCCAACACAAAACAATTCCCAACAACAAAGCAGAGTCTCTCTTCCCTTGATTGAATAACCCATCACTAGAGATCAAACACATTGCAGCCCTTCCTTACTCGAGTGCTTTGAGAGTCTTGCTAAATACAAAACAAATGTTTTATTTGCTCTTACTTTCTAACTCACCCACTTTCAGTTTGGGCTTTTAATGATTACTAGTCAGATTTTTTTTTAAAAAACAAACAAGACTGACCCAAGGTCTATTTTCTTTGCCAAAGTCATTCTCCTTGCTCAAGATTTCTAATCACTTCTTCAAGTAGATTGGCTTCTACATGAAGTTTATCCACACTGTTGTGAACAGTGAGGACATACTGAATGATCTTATTTGCCAGTATACAGCAAATATTGTTACCAAATTTTATGATGTTTTCACTTTGGCCTTAAGTGTTTCTGCCACAACAAAACAAGCAAATGTTAATTTGACTAGTGTAGATGCTAAAAGGGGATTTCCCTTGAGGTTAAGCGATGCAGACAAAAATCAAGCCCCAAGACATAAAAAATTATTTTAAAAATAAACCTTCAGTGAACCAAAAAATTAGAATCATTTCACTCACACAAAAGTCCCATTAAGCCCCTCCTTTCCTGCACTCATTTAATAATTTATGCACTCAACAAATCTTTACAGAGCAATTACTTTGGATCATTTTATAGGTGCTAGATAAAGATAAAAAGAAAGCAGCTAACAACTTGTGGCCTCTTGGAATTTATATCCTAGCAGAAAACAACAGAATACATTGTCTACATAAAATATATGTCAGATGGTAATCAGTACTGTAGCAAAAAAAAAGAAGAAAAGAAAAAGAAAAAGCACCGAAGTGAGGTAGGGAACAGTCAAGGAAGGAAGGGGGCAAGAAAGGATAAGGAAGGTAAACAAGCAGAGGACCCACAGGAAAGGAGGCATGTGAGTAAATGCTTAGCAGAGATGAGGGAAGAAGCTGAGGGCCTATCCAGGGGAGACAACAGACCTGTGTCTGAAGGCAAGTGATCCTGAATAAGGAGATTAAAGGATAGAGCTGAGGCAAGGGCAACCAAGGCTGGAGCGGGTCAGGATGGAGGAGCGTCATCCTGCACAGCACCCAGGCCCAGCCTGGATTTACTCAGTGAGGTGGGGTGACCTTGACAGAGTTGGAACAAGAGAACAACACAATCTGGCTTCGGTATCACTTTGGCTGCTACATACAATGAGGAAGGGGTTGGAAGGATAATGGCAGGGCAGAGAAGCCTGGCTGCCCAGAACTGTCAAACAGAACTTTTGAACCTGCTTTCTCTAATAAAGATTCTCAGCATCTGTTTCCTCATGTGATAAAAGCATAAGTGTACCTGTCACATCTTCCAAAGGGAAACTCCTCCACTAATACCAAGGCAACTTCCTGTATGTTAAGAGTCACTCTATCAGTGCAGCCAAAGCTCCCTCTGGACCTAAATGCTTTGAGAGGGCTTCTTAATTGCATCTAATTGAAGAGCATGTAAACAGTCTTAATTTGAGATGTCTATGTGAGGATGAAGTTTAATTATATAATATTAAATTTAAAAACTCTTCTCTATAAGTGGATTATTTTCCCCTCATATGAAAAGCTGATATTGCTACATTCTGTGGACTAGACATATGGTGTGGTAGTTTTATAACCAAGAAAATATAAACAATTTAACTCTGACATATGCTTAGAATTCTATCATATGGTATCAGATCACATACGTTAAAATTCAGAATTATAGAAGATAAACTTAAAAACATTTTTGTGTTTTAGGGAGATGTTTTTAATCTTCACATCAAATTGCCATTGGATTTCATTAAATAGAAAGTTCCCATAGGGAATTTTTAATATAGTAATGTCAACATGTTTAGAGAAATATAGTTATGATTTAAATTGAGATTTCTAATTTGGGCTACTAGGGTTCATTATTAGTTTTCCTGGGTTCTGCAAAATTCATAAAATTATATTCACAATATTGTGTGTGTGCACGTGTGTACGAAAATTGTGGTCATAGATTTGCCAGTTTCAAAGAAAAGCTTTACCCAGTGAATTTTAAAAGCTTGGCACGCTCAGTATGAAGAAATAATTTCATCACAAGAGAAGTAAGAGTATAAGTAACATGTTAGTATTTATCCTGAAATGCTTTTTCAGAGTCTTCTAAGTACAGAGTACTGCAGAGCCCACAAAGAACCTAAGGCAAGAACTAACTCTCCTAAAACTTACAGTTTTTCCCTAAAAGATAAATAAAATCTACACACACACAAAAATCTACACACAAAAAAAATCAGGAAAATGACAAGGAAGTGATCTAAGCCAGGAGCAGAAACTCAATCTCACTGAATTAGGTAAAAGTGAATTTATTATTAGGTCAGTGACAAATAATGGCAAAAACTGCAATTACTTTTGCACCACCAACCTAGGAATCAGAAGAAATGCACAGATCCCAAGTGCCTGAAGTATGCCCAACTGTCACAGGAGTTGAGACATTTTTTTTCTTGCTCTTTTCTTTTTCTTCTGCTCTGCAGAATATCTGATCCATTCTGCTGTCTGCCAACTGTTTCTGAGAGGCTTACAATTTTTGCTTCTCCAAAAATTAGCTTATGACCAGTTTTGGACTGCCATAGTGACAATGGGGAATGCCTAATTCACCAAGCTTCTCTGTCTCCCAGCTTGACAAAATCTGATGCAGCCTCTGTGTTTCTTAAGAATACATCAGTTCTTTAGAGAAAGGGAATCTGATATTCACACCTTGAATTCTGAATCCATCCCTGGTCCACAAAGAGGTAGCATCATCTAGTATAAGCCTAGCCACCTGGGGACTTAAACACATCCATAGACGGTTGTACAATACAGGTTGACAGCCCAAACCCATCTGTCTATCCTGGTAGTCTGTGACTAAGTGCCCAAACTGGCCAGTGTTACGTTTTGTCCTTTAATTTGTAAAGCATCTGGGACATAATTTGTGCACATTAAATATTTTTTTAAGTGAAAGCAAGTTTATTTAGAAAGTAGAGGAATCAAAGAATGGCTACTCCATAGACAGAGCATCCCTATATTCATTAAATATGAATGCTTTCACCAAACACACACTTTCATGAGTCTCACATACATATTCAAACACAACTATTATACTTACAAGGTCTCACCTTGTCCTGGGTAGCCAAAAAGATAATGACAATTATAAACCTCCTTCCTGTCCACAGGGCTCTTACAATTCATTACAATATAAAAGAGCATGTGGTAAGTGCCAAATGGGTGATCCATACAGGAGTGCTATAACTAGAATATCCAATACCTGAGGCAGATCATTTTTCAACACACCTCTGTTCTGTATGACAAAATTATTTTCACCAATAACCTTTCAATTAGCCATAGTAATAAATCCTTCAGTAAGCATCATATCTTTCCATATAACATGAAAGTTAACTTGGACACCTCCCGGTATATTTGTAATGGGTCAGAAAAGTTACATTGAACACGGTTCTTGTCCTGGACTCACACAGCACAACATATTCCTGCATTTAAGCAATAGATTTGAAATAAACTATGAGAGCACAGTGATTGTAAAGACAAAAAGCATTGAGTTACTTCGAATCTGTCATTCTGGAGTCTTAATTGTGCTTAACATTAAAATACTAAAATAGAGTGGCTAGAGTGAACATTTACAAATCAGACCCTGCTGAATCTGATTCTAGAGAAAATCTCTTTAGTTTCTTCTTTAAATTAACATGTGTATCTGCATCTGCATGTCTTGATTTAGTGGTAGTTACACATGTATTACTAAAACTCACAAGTAACTAGAGCAAATGTTTACAAGTTAGATCAACAAAATGTATTTTTAGGAAACAGAGTTTATTATTGATGTTATTTAGAATTGCCATCGGTGGTGATAATAAAACAGACCGAGATTTAGCCTATGTTATTATTGTTTTTATATTCTCTACAGACAATGCATCCTGGGCAGACTGCTCCTTCTGCCTCCAATATCCTGCCTTAATATGTGATACCAGATACCAAATGCCCTGGCAGTGGAGTGAAAGGAGATTTTAATACTAGTACTATTTAGGACATAAATACCACTAGCTAAGTCTGAAAATATATATTAATATATTGGCTTAAGGGCTTAAGACATGGAGATGAGTGAAAACTGTGCTGCCAGGAAATGTTAGGAAATATCATCAGGACCTTCTCGCACTCTATCTCTCAGTTGTAATTCTTCCTCTGTCGTGTCCATTCTCAGATAGGCTCATCTTGTCAGGTACAAACGTATCTGCCAATAGCCCTCAGCCCTCCTTCAATTCTCTAAGCAGGCCCACCAGAAAAAAAAAAAAAGTGTTTTTTTTTCCCTCGCTGTCATTCTAACTCTGACTAGGTCATATGCCCATCTTAAACAAATTAGTGAGGCCAAGGATGTGCAAGGACTGGACAAATCTGGTGACTATGTCTATTCTTAGAGCTAAGAGTCAATTAACTGCAATCCAACCATAAGAGTGGGAGTAAGATATGGTGCTTCAATTAGTAGAGAAAAGAGAACCTTCTGGGCAACAGTCATAGCTACCCTGTGCCAGTCTTTCGGCTTACCTGTGATGGTTTAATTTGTGTGTCAGCTCAGCTAGGCTACTGTGCCATTATGTGGTCATATACTGATCCACATGTTGCTGCTGAGTTTTTTTTTTTTTTAGTTGCAATGAATATTTAAGTCAGTAGACTTTTAAAGTAGATGACCCTTTATAATGTGGGAGAGCCTCATCCAATCAGTTGAAAACTTTAAGAGAAAAGGTTGAGGTTCACTGAAAAGGAAGGAATTGTGCTCCCAATTGCCCTTGGAATCATGACTGCAATGTCAATGCTTGCCAGAATTTCCAACCTGTCCTGGACCTACCAGCCCTGATAAGTGCCTCCATCTTCTGTAGAGGAACGGCTCCAAAAGCCGAGGGAGATTGTAATGTTAGAGTGCATTTATCACTTAAGACCTGCTCACCTACCCTGAAAGGGTCCAGAGGGCACATCTTTAACCACGTGATAACCATGACTGAGAAATTACTTTGTGAGGGAAGCCTGGCATCCTTGAAGAGTTCTGTAGTTACTCTTCTCTATAGGTCAGAAAGTACAGTGGGGACTCCTGCCACTGAATTGGAAACCTAAATGCAGTGGGGAATCATTGGATTTGGAAGTGGCAGGGGCTAAGATGCAACACTTGATTGCTAAAGGCATGATGGGCATGATTACCACAAGGGACAGCAGAGTCAAAGCAATAATCAAAATAGTCCAACTTACAGAAAACTATGGCTAGTTGATCACAGTGTTCCTAGATATAAAATAGTTGAGCAGTCAACTAAATTCTTACTTCATCTGTGTAAGTGGAAACGTTCTAGGTCCAGTGAACTAAAGTCTTACCTGAATCACAAAAAGTGAGCCATGGCCCATCAATGAATTCTCTAGAGAATCCTGGCTGACCTAGGGTTTTTCCATTTTGAGATAGTATAAACTATCTTTACATAAAGAAACTGAGGGTGAGAGAATTTCAGTAATTTGTCCAAATTCATACATTAAGGAATTCTGTAGTCCTGGGATTTTTACCATGCTCTAGAAATACATCCAGATTATTAACCACTTAAGTCTAGCTCCTAGCCAAGTACATGACCTACATATAGTAACTGTTCAATAAATATCTGTTGAGTGTCCAAAAAGAATTTTACAATGGTTTCTCAAAATATATTAAACATTAATATTACAATGGTCATTATAAATATATTACTGATAATATTCTAATAACTAAAAGCTAACAAAAACATGTTAAAGTTACTAATAAAACTGACTTGGTAGACAGAGGGAGAAAAAGGGAGAAGGAAGTTGCATAATAACCACAGAAGAATTTTAAGATTAATATACTATGGTGCAATGTTAGAAGATGAAGACTTCATTTATCTTACTTTTTGCTCTTGATAAATATAATAAAGGAAAATTTAAAAAGAAAAGTACAATTTTTAAAGAATATCAACTTTTTGTGCTATATTTTTTCTCCCAAACTATTATTCTTAAATTTGACCTACATGAATAGCTTTGAAGAAGAAAAAAAAAAAGTTTTCACTTGGAAGTAAAAGACTATAAATCTTCTTTCCTTGCTCTGGCTATAAATTTGTTGGGGGAAAAAAGCCCATCATGGGTTCCTGACTCTGTCACCATTCCCAACTCTGTGAAACTAAAATGTAGGTGGTACATTTTCCTGACCAGAATTCCATCAAGATATTACCTCATTAAATTGTAACAATGACAATGAAAAATAATTGAGTGACAGTAAGTTACTGGTAAAATCTTTGTATCTATCAAGTGATTTTTAAATAGATATATAATAGATACTTTATTGACTACAAAAGTATTTATATGTTGGCAAACATTCAAATCTAAATTCAAGATAAATAAAAAATGATTGTTTTCCATCTATTCTGAAATTTTATTATTTCTCTTTTTCTTCACTAAACATATATATTACTAAATATTTATAAGTCTCATTTCTTCAGACTCCTCAGCCTCCAGAGCTTTAGGAATACATTTCAATTGTTTAGGCTACCCAGTGTTGGGGTGATCAGACCCAGTAACAGGTCGCGGGGGTGACAAAGTCTGGCGGAGTCAAAGGAATGAGAAAAGACAGTTTGAGAGAGAAAGTGGGTCCAGGGGGCCATCGCTAGTGTATGGAGGCTGCGAAGGCCCTGAGCTCTGGGAGTCCACCCTATATATTGGTAATCCAACAAAGAAACAGGTGGTGAGAATGCAGGGGCCGAAAGGGCACGTTGCGTTAAGCACATGATTTACAGCTGTGATGGTTTAGCATTTGCTCTGCTACTTTACATAATGGAGAGCAGGTTCTTTTAACTCAAGATACAATCGATCCTGGGAAAACAAGGAGCCAGCAAGTCTAGTCACATTCCAGAGCCACGAGCCCTGGATTCTATCCAAGCCACGAGGGGTTTTACGCCCTGGGCTTAGATTATGGTGCCTTAGGGTAGCCTCCCACCCTCTAGCACAGGGCTTGGCATTCCCAAGGCCACAAGGGGTTTTAGACCCTGGACCCCAGACATGTTCCAAGACTCTTTTACATTATGTCAGACATGCAAGCCCTGCCTCAGCTTCTCCCAACACTCAGCTTTTCTCCCAACAACCCAGAATATAGTAATTTGGTATAGAAGCACAAACTGACTGAGACATGAACACATATGGCCACTCCCAAGGTCTTGCTAAAACATCCAAATGATTTCTTTAAATTGTATCTGACCTCAATGGGACTTATTTTATGTTATTACTATTGCAGTATATATGGCCTATAAAAATAAAGGAAGGAAGGAGAACTTTAAGTTTGGTAATTTGGGAATTTGAAATGTGAGTTCAATATGCTTTTATGTAGGCCCAAATTTCTGCAGTGGCCATGCAGTAAAGTAGAAAAGCATAAAGTAATAGAGAAGGTAGAAATGTAAAATTGTAGAATGCAGTCAATGTAAAGTGGGATTGTAGAATCTCTTCATTCTAGTTGAGATTTGCCATGTAGGAACTTGGGTGTAGCATTGTCAGATGCTTTAGATTTTCAAGATAAGCCAGAAATCCAAATTTCATGTGATTTTAAAATGTCACTAACAAATGTTTTAACATTTAAAGCTGTGTGGGTGTGGCAGGATGCACACGTGATGGAAAGCTCATGTGCTCTATCTTCAGACCTATGGCCCACTAGCTTGTAATTCCTGGTTCAAATGGTACACAAAATTAGTTTAATATTACACAGCCTTCCTTAACTGACAGGAGCAGAGTGCTACAAACTGCAGATGTTCAGAAACAAAACTGAACTATGATTCAGCTTATGAAAAACAATATAGAAAATAAATCAATCCCTAGTATAAAACTAATTGAGCAATATTACCTCACACATGCAACAGAACTGGGGTGGGCTTATTTCAATTCAGTAAACACACAGTGCTCTGCCAGGCAGAACCATTCTAGGAAGTAAAATATCAGGAAAAATCCTACATAAGCAATTATGTCATAATCACAAACTGCTTCAAGTCAACATCATCAATCTGTTTTAAATAAGCAAAAAACAACTAATTAAATCCAGAATCATAACAGATTCAACAGTTAAAAATTCTTGTTGCCAAACCAGCTATTTTTTATCTACAGATAAATCTTGATTTGACATACCCATAAGTTATAGCTTCTAGGCTTCTATGTGCCCACCCTCCTTTTATAAAAGCAAAGAACACATCATTTAATTATTTCACAAGTGCAACAATTACAGGATGCAATCCAATCAAAAGTTCGGTCAGCATCCTACCTTAGAAATATTTAGAGGCTTGACTAGTGAAGTCAGTTTTATTGTCCCTTCCTGTATCCTGCCTGTAGCTGTCCCTGATATTTATTGTTTCACTTCAGACTTGAAAAGTCTACTCTAATAAAAAGGCTGGCAAGACTTAACGCAAAGGAATTAATATTTTCCCAATGGAAACACTTCCTAAAGCTTTCAAAAATGCCCCTCTGCTTCTAGAACTCTAGATAGGTACCCAGCACCTGACCTTCTTACATAGCGTTTGCCCATGCTTCAGATTTAGCATTATTATAGCACTTGTCACAAGTCTCATCTTGTTTTTAAATAACTCATGTATGTGTTTGTCTCCACAGACTTGTTCTAGATATCTGGAAGGTAATGATTTGGTCTTATTTATCTTTTATTATTCTTTGATAGATGACCAACCCATAATAAGGCCCTACTCAGAGTAGATACTTAACAATGTTTATAAATTAATTACAATATAAAAACCTGAAGATTTAGAGATATGAAAGCAAACCATCCTTTCCCTTGTACTTTTTGTTTTAGATGGTAACTTCTTTCTGACTGTAGCTGTTGCCACTCCATAATGTTAGAAGATATACATCTTCTTGTTGAATTACACAGAATAGCTTTTGAGTTTCCCATTTGTCAACAGACGATATCTCTTAAGACTATGGGGATAATACACATATACATTATATACACTGACTCTTTAATAGAGTGTGGTAACCGATGAGAGCAAGGATCACATTATATTAAATTCACTGTTTATCTCTTCCTTAGAATACAAGTC
>NW_012108286.1:1863621-1870154 GCF_000951045.1 Mandrillus leucophaeus | reverse complement strand
TATAATTATATAGAAATATTACATAATTTAGATAAAAAATAAAATTTTTATCTTTTCAGAAAAACTTAAAAACAAAAAATGCAACAATCTTCATTTACCTGGAAGTAGAAAAATATGTACCAATTACTATGGGAACTATTTCTATAGCTCCTGTTACAACCTTTTGCAGAGACTATGTGGGATTTGGAAAGTGTATAAAAAAGAGAAGAGGGGATTGAGAAAAAAAATATGTTCCCACAAATAGAAAGTCCCAAACTAAGAAGAAAAGATAGATTAAAAAGAAACAAAATAAAAACAAAAATAGTCCAGGTACATCCAAGCATTGACCATAGAGATGTGATGTAAAAAAATCACACACAGAATGACTTCAACAAAAATGGCAGTGTAGGTAGCTCCAAGGACCTGTCCATCCACAGAATTTCTGAAAAATCAAGGATAACTTTGAGAATCAACTTTGTAATAATTCTGGAAAAATTCAAAGACTTACAGGAACCAAGGAAACCCTGAATCAAGAAGGACACAACTTAGAAATTGTAGAAAAGCTTTGTGGCATTTTTACTTGCCCTAGCCCCACCTAACTTCCCAGCCCAGTGGTTGTCTTGAGAGGGCAGCCCACATTCATACTGTGGGACACTGGTCCCTGCTTCTGGGGACAGCACAGCAGATCTTATTCTTGAAGAATTGTGTATGTCTACGCTAACTTGCCTGGGGGCTACCTTAGGAGCTGACTCAAAATATTTGCTTTTGTTTTACCTAAAGCAGAGTACACTCACGGCAGTAAAGCAGGTACACAGAGGGTATTCCTAAAAGTCATTGCAAGGGAAGTGAATAATTGTGGCAAAAAAAAAGACATGGAAATCCTGGGAGGAAAAGTTGGTGAGAACATTCCTTTGGGTTATTAGGAAATTCAGAAGCACTCCTGTATACTGAGAAATTTAGGAAGTCATGTGCATATGCAAGGCAAAGCACATGTGCAGAAAAGACTTTAGAAGACCCTAAGCTTTCACCTCTAGCTACTCAGGGTGAGCAGTAAGTTAAGGTCTAGGCAGAGATGTACATAAACCAGCCAAGTGTTGGAGAGCCAGTCTGCAAAGACTGACAGAGTTTTGTTTTCCTGTTTTTTTCTTTCTCTTTTTGGAAGAACTTAAGAAGGACTGGTGTTTTCTTAAAAAGGCAAAACTATACTGAAAAGGAAGAAAAAAACTGGACCATTGATACTTCTCTACTTTAAATCTGACTACTAAGCTACAGTAACTGAAATCATGTGGTACTACCATACAGATAAGCATATAGAATATGGAATAGAATAGAGAAATCTGTACTTCTATGACAAAGGGTGCCACAGTCACTCAGTGAAGGAAGAATAGTCACCTAAGTAATGCATGCCATAGTAATAATAAATGACGCATTCATGAATAGTCACTTTAACAAACGATGCATTATAGGTATCCACATGCAAAAGAATGAAGTTGGACTCCTACCTCATACCATATACAAAATAATAAACTCATAATGGATAAATAACTTAAATATGAGTGCTAAAACTATAAAGATGTTAGAAGAAAGCATAGGAATAAATCTCCATGACCTTGGATTTGGCAATGGATTCTTAGGTATAACAATAAAAGCATGAGCAACAAAAGAAAACTCTTACTCCTCAAAAAGCATAACGAAAGAAAACTTATTCCTCAAAACTAAAAACATTGCTGCATTCAAAGAACATATTCAAGGAAGAGGAAGGATACCTACATAATGGGTGAAAACATTTGCAAATAATATGTCTAAAAAGGATCTAATGTCTAGAATATATATTTTTAAAACTCTTAAAATTCAATAACAAACAAACATTTAAAAATCACCTTAAATAATTTTAAAAATTAAAAACCAAATAAGTTTATTAGATTCAGGAAAGATAAAAAAGGACAAAATTATATCAAGAAGGAAAAAATTAAAAATTGCCAAAGAAAATTAAATTTGAATGCAATATAATAGCATTAAAGAAACACAACTAGGAGATTAAAAATAAGAAAAAGTTGTACAAAAAGTCAGAAAAAAACGGCTATGGAAGTATTCAAAACGATCTAATATTTGTACAATTTGAGCCCTTGAAAAAGGAAAACAGAAACAAAGACAAAACAACCTTTAACCTTAGCACAAGGAACTATTCTGGAAATAAAAGATCTAAATTTATTAATTGACAGGGCCTAATTAGCACCTAGACAAATTGACGCAGATTTATGAATGCCTAGATATATCATAGTAAAACTGTTAGAATTTAAAGAAAAAATATCCTCTCAGCATAAACCTCTAGGCATAAAGACCAAATAATGTACAAGTAGAGTGTCAGGAAATAATCCAAAGCAACCCACAAAGTAAAGCAATAGTGGGGTATCTTTAAAAAAAAAAACTCAAGAAAAGCAGATATGAACAAAGGGATTGTTTTAATCCAACCAAGCAATCCAATCTCTTAAGTGTCAATAATAAAGGAAAACAAATTTTAAAAAGCAAGAATTTAAGCAGCTATGTAACTATGAGTTCTTTTTGAGTTATCTACTAGACAATGAACTTCATTCAAATAAGAGATACCAAAGAAACTAGCAAAGTAACTTATGATGAAGATTTAATGTATTTAGTTACAGATCTGAAACTTTCATAAAAAAGGAACAAAACATTTGAGGAAGAAATTATTCCAATTCTCTATAATCTATTCCAGAAGATGGAAGCAGAAGCAATACTTTCTAACTCATTCTAAGAGACCAGCATTACCCTAATACCAAAACTTAACAAAGACGTTGTAAGAAAACTAGAGCCAATCTCTCCCATGAATAGAAACAATCCTCACCAAAATACTAGCAAACTGAATCCAATGATGTATAAAAAGAATTATACACCATGACATGTCCAAGTAAGATTTTGTCCCAGGTATGCAAATCCGAATGAAATTTTAAAATGAATTAATGTCCTAACATAAACATTGCAATTAAAGAATATAAATATATATGAAAAATTGTGTATATACTGAACATGTACAGACTTTTGTCCTTGCCCTTATCTTCTAAACAATACAGTATAACAAGTATTTTAATAGCATTTACATCATATTACATATCATAAGTAATCTAGAGATGATTTAAAGTATGCAGGAGAAGCCAGCTGCGGTGGTTCACACCTGTAATCCCAGCACTTTGGGATCGCTTGAACGAGCCAAGAGGCAGAGGTTGCAGTGAGCCGAGATTAAGCCACCGCACTCCAGCCTGGGTGACAGAGCAAGACTCTGTCCAAAAAAAAAAAAAAAAGGAGACAGGAGAATATGCACAATTTATATGTAAATACTATGGCATTTTATATCGGGGACTTTTTTTTTTTTAATCCATACAGAGTCCTAGAACCAATTCCTCAAGAACACCAAGAGACTGCTGTGCTTTCTTACAAGACTTTTCAGCATTCATGTAAAAGAAGCAATTTAAACGACAAATTTTTCTTTATTCCCTTTGATATAAGGGGCAAAAGCAACATGGTTTACATAAAGTAAAATGCTCTTTTTTTTCTTTTAAAAAATAAAGCCTGCAGTTTTTTTATATTAAAAATGAATTAGTATAATCCATCATATCAACAGGCTAAAGAAAAGAATCATAAGATTATAGCAAGTTATAGCAAAAGATGCAGAAATCACATTTGAGAAAATGTAACACCTAGTCATAATAAAAAACTCTCAGCAAACTAGAGAGGGGGACTTCCTCAACTGAATCAAGATCGTCGACAAAAGCCTACAGCTGACATCATACTTAATGGTGAGCTTCTGTCCTACTGAAACTGCAGCTGGAGTTGCCCCTAAAGCAGAAGGAGAATTCCCAAGAAGGACTACCCCAAACTGTCTGAAGAAGAGGCTGGGTGGAATTCCAAAGAAAGAAGCACTAAATGCCAGGATGATGAAACCAAACCATTTATTAGGGGAACTTAATAGAGAGGGGGCTTCAGCTTCCTCGTGATGGACAGCGAGGAACGATTTTCTACCTAGAAATATCCATTACAAAGGGGTGGGGTGATAGAGTTTATATGGAGGTTAAAGAAATTTAAACTCAGGGCCCAGGCTAGTTTCTAACTGTTCAGAAACATGTTTGATCTTTCAGTGTTTGGGGCATAACACCAAGAGTGAACGCTAATTTACACTACGGACTTTGGGTGATAATAATGTATCAGTGGAGGTTCATGGAGTGTAGCAACGGTACCACTCTCATGTGTGATGTTGTAGAGGAGGCTATGAAAGTGTGGGGACAGAGGCATATGGAAACTCTTTGTACTTTCCACTCAATTTGCTGTGAACCTAAAACTGCACCCTTAAATGAATGCGCTTACCTCGATTTGATTTAATAAAAGAATCCATGAATCTAGGCCGATATAAATAAATGAATAAACAAATAGACATAAATCAAATTTCTTCCTTATAATGGAATCCAGCTGACAAATGTAGAAACAGTGAGGAAGTTAGAAAATTAGCATTAGCACCCATGATAATGAGTCAATTATGCAAAAATATTTATTGGATGCTAAAACTGATGGTTAAAGATTTGATGAAAAGCAAACTATTTACACAACTCTAAAGTATCTTATCACAAATTACTTAGTAAATACAAAGAGTAAAAAACTACTTTCTAGGGGAGAAATCAGGCAAACTCTACCTTAACCAAATGATTAAAGTTGAGATCACTAGTAAGGGGACAAACCAACATCATATGACTTCTGATATGACACACTGAGGATATATCACATCTGTGGCGCTCCTGCCATAAACCTATTTAAGTCATATAAAAATATCAAACATTAAAAGAGGTATCTGGGGTTTTTCTTTGTTCCTTCAATTTTTAATTTTTGTAAGTACATAGTAGTTATACATATTTATGTAGTATATGTGATATTCTATACAAGTATACAGTAGGTAATAATCACATCCGTCAGGATGAGTATACATCACCTCAAGCATTTATCCTTTGTGTTACAAACAATTCAATTATACTGTTATTTTTAAACATACTTTTAAATTATTATTGACTATAGTCACCCTTTTATCAATTTCTAGATCTTATTCATACTGTTTTTAAAAAGCATTACCTAAAACCAGTTAATACAAAAGCTGACATAATACTAAAGCATATGAAAGTAGCAATTTAATAAAGAGAATTGAAATACTGTCTTTGACAGATATATATCCCTTAAATAACATTCATTCCTCATTATTCTAAGGGTCTTTAAATTCTTCATAACCGGAACATAATCATGTGGAAAATATCAGAAAAACTGAAGTTGATGGCAATTCTACACAAAATTAGCTTGTACTAAAAAAATGGCAAAGTCATGAAAGAAAGAAAATACTGAGAAACAGTTCCAGAATAAAGAGATATTATAACCAAACTCAATGTGTGATTTGGGTTCAGATCCTAAACTAGATAATATATATATATGTATACACACATATATGACTATAAATGACATTAAAAGTAATTGGCAAAATTTGAATAAACCCTGTAGATTAGACATCTCTACATTAAGTTAATGAGTTGGGTCACTGTTTTGTGTTGTATAAGAGTGTTCTTGGGTTCTTAGATAATATATGTTGAAGTATTTAAGGATAAAGGGGCATTTACTCTCTCAATAAGGTTCAGAAAAAATAATTGTGTGTGCATGTGTATATTCAGAGAATGATAAAGCAAATGTGGTAAATGTTAGCAACTGGGAAGTCTAGATAAGGAGTAAATAGTCATTCGACTTCTTGCAATTTTCTGTAAGTTTGAAATTATTTTAAAATAGAATATTATAAAATTTTTAAAAATAAATCTAGGTATGTAGTAACAAATGTTACAATGTTTAGTTGTAGGATATGCTTATACAGCAGGTTGTAGGAATAGGATATCTAGTAATAATTCTGATCAACCTATTTCCTTGTTTGGATGGAAGAAAAAAAGGAACTGGAATTGACTCTACTGCCTACTATTCTCAATGATTCACTGAAATGCAATTTTTTGAGCATTTTATGGCAGTAACCTAACCTCTCTTCTCTTCCTTATTCATCTTTTCAGAAAACCATGTTTCTTTATCGTTTCATGAGATCCTCTTTGGGCTTAGTATAACAGAAGCTTCCAACAGATTTGTAAAATACAGAACCACAAACTCTCTAAGCAGAAAACCCTTTATCTAAGACTTAGTTGATTCCTGGATGAGTATCTCAATTTGAGGTACTGGAAGTGAATAACTTATAATGTTATTTCAGCAGTATGAGTTAGATTTCTGATATAAACCTATTTAAATCAAATAAAATATTAAACAGTTAAAAATAAAACAGATACGTATCAGAAGCATCAATTTCCTAAAACCAAACAAATATGTTATAAAAATCGACAAAATAAAGCATGTTAAACTAGCAGTGTAATAAACAGAGAATAATTTTTTTTCTCCTGGGCGCAGTAGCTCACACCTATAATCCCAGCACTTTGGGAGACTGAGGCAAGAGGATCACTTAAAGCTAGGAGTTCAAGGCC
>NW_012108286.1:1858269-1861126 GCF_000951045.1 Mandrillus leucophaeus | reverse complement strand
ATGTATACACACATATATGACTATAAATGACATTAAAAGTAATTGGCAAAATTTGAATAAACCCTGTAGATTAGACATCTCTACATTAAGTTAATGAGTTGGGTCACTGTTTTGTGTTGTATAAGAGTGTTCTTGGGTTCTTAGATAATATATGTTGAAGTATTTAAGGATAAAGGGGCATTTACTCTCTCAATAAGGTTCAGAAAAAATAATTGTGTGTGCATGTGTATATTCAGAGAATGATAAAGCAAATGTGGTAAATGTTAGCAACTGGGAAGTCTAGGTAAGGAGTAAATAGTCATTCGACTTCTTGCAATTTTCTGTAAGTTTGAAATTATTTTAAAATAGAATATTATAAAATTTTTAAAAATAAATCTAGGTATGTAGTAACAAATGTTACAATGTTTAGTTGTAGGATATGCTTATACAGCAGGTTGTAGGAATAGGATATCTAGTAATAATTCTGATCAACCTATTTCCTTGTTTGGATGGAAGAAAAAAAGGAACTGGAATTGACTCTACTGCCTACTATTCTCAATGATTCACTGAAATGCAATTTTTTGAGCATTTTATGGCAGTAACCTAACCTCTCTTCTCTTCCTTATTCATCTTTTCAGAAAACCATGTTTCTTTATCGTTTCATGAGATCCTCTTTGGGCTTAGTATAACAGAAGCTTCCAACAGATTTGTAAAATACAGAACCACAAACTCTCTAAGCAGAAAACCCTTTATCTAAGACTTAGTTGATTCCTGGATGAGTATCTCAATTTGAGGTACTGGAAGTGAATAACTTATAATGTTATTTCAGCAGCATGAGTTAGATTTCTGATATAAACCTATTTAAATCAAATAAAATATTAAACAGTTAAAAATAAAACAGATACGTATCAGAAGCATCAATTTCCTAAAACCAAACAAAAATGTTATAAAAATCGACAAAATAAAGCATGTTAAACTAGCAGTGTAATAAACAGAGAATAATTTTTTTTCTCCTGGGCGCAGTAGCTCACACCTATAATCCCAGCACTTTGGGAGACTGAGGCAAGAGGATCACTTAAAGCTAGGAGTTCAAGGCCAGCCTGGTCCACATAGTGAGACCTCACCTCTACAAAAAAATTTAAAACAGTGCTGTCAGCTATTCGGGTGGCTGAGGCAGAAGGGTCATTTGAGCCCAGCAGTTCAAGGCTGCAGTGAACTATAGTCATGCCACTGCACTCCAGCTTGAGTGACCGAGCAAGAACTCATCTTGAAATAAATAAATACATTTTTTCTCTCGTCAGGCATATCTCTCTTAAATATGCATGCATTCTTCTAGTGTAAAGATTTTTCAACTGCATTCAAAATTATCAACAGCACTCTCAAAAATTTTATTGCCAATTTTATTTTAATGAACATGTCAAATTATTTGAATGAAAAATTCTAGAAGATAGAAGATTTCATGGCTGCTATTTATTCTTAAATAATTATTCCCCACTTTATAAACATTAGATATCTGAAGTAAGCAATAGCATTTCCATTGATGATTTCAGCTGGATTCAGTGCTAAAATTCTTCAGTGTTTCCATAACCACTGGTAGCCTACCCCCAGACTTTGTGGCTATTTCAGTCCGAATTTCTAAAGTCACCACTCATTTTTTGCAATAGCAGCTAATTTCTATACAAAGCAAAAGATGTTGTTTTATTTTGAGACATATGGATTCAGTGAGTCTGACCACGCACCCATGAAAAATCAATGTTTTCCACATCATGACTTAGCTTATCTTGTTATCCACTGATTTAATTGATCAAAACGAATCAACTTCAATCATAGGTTTTGTGTCCACATTAGCCATTTGCATCAGCAATTGTAAATATATATTTTTAATGTTACTGTAGAGGGTTCTATACCAGTAGTGCAGCAAATACCTACTCTGACCTGGCAATTACCAATGGTAATGTAGAAAGTTGACTTTTAAAATGATCATGCACTGAGTAAACATATTGCGGTATGTAGCCACTCCACCAGTATTAGCATTTATTGGTTCTCTTGCTATATATAGTATTTGATAAATGGTAGGATACTACTACAGATTAAAAAAAAAATGAGGAGCATTATGCATGATATACTTCAAACAAATCCAGCATCTTAAAGACTCCCATTTTTGTCATTAACTATCCAATAATAAGGTTTGAGATTCACATCAAAACAATATAGAACAAAAAGAAAGAAGGTGAAGGTACAGATGACAAAAAACTGCCTGAGAGTTATTAATTTTTGAAGCTGGGTGATGAGTTGACGTAAGTTCTTCATAATGTCTTTCCTATGGTGCCAACTTTTATGTATGTTTGAAATTTTCCATTATGTTTTAAATATACCACCTTTCATGCT
The DNA here is from genome assembly GCF_000951045.1 of Mandrillus leucophaeus. Lineage (NCBI taxonomy): Eukaryota > Metazoa > Chordata > Mammalia > Primates > Cercopithecidae > Mandrillus > Mandrillus leucophaeus. The sequence goes on along the minus strand of NW_012108286.1, from coordinate 1,858,759 downwards.
ATTGACAGAAAACTATATGCAAAAAAGTCAAAGTTTAAAAAAAGGTACAGAAGATAAGGATAATATGTTAACTTTTGGGATTAAAAGAATATGAAGGTAGGGGTACACATTTATTTATGTGTATAAAATTGATTCTAAACAAAATAAAACTTAAAAATTAAATCATACTACTGTATAATTTAATAAAAATTACTGGTTTTAATTAATCACCTTAAAATAATTGTGTTTAAGACGTTGGACTGGAACTTGTGATCATGTATGACTGCTCATAGTCCACCAGGACATGGCTCAACACATTTTTACTGTCAAGCATCATATGTATCAGTGATTTACTGGTATTAAGGGTTAGGTAAAGCTAAGAATTTAAGTTACATCAGAAACATTAAAAAACTGAGACCATAATTGATGAACTGAGTATTTTCAGGTCCATAAAGAAACAATTCTGAAGAGTTTACATTTCAGCAAACAGTTAAGAGCATGAAACAGACTG
>NW_012108286.1:1854202-1856219 GCF_000951045.1 Mandrillus leucophaeus | reverse complement strand
TGGGATTACAGGCGTGAGCCACCGCATCCTGCCTAAGTGTGTCCATATAATTTTCTAGATGTCATTCGTTTGAATGGTCTTTAGAAAATGACTTTTTTTAAAACAAATGGTCAATAAATAACTATACTTTTAGTTGTTGCTCTACTTGCCTGGATTTATACTAATTACTTAACTCTCCATGTATTTAATTAACAGGAGAAATCAGAATGCTTTGCCTGGGTGAAAGGCCTTATAATTATGCTGACAACTATTATTAATAATTACGAAAGTAATTCAGGATAACTTAATTTTGCATGTAGTAAAATCAATAAGAAAAACCACATACTGAGCCTGCAAAAACATTATTTATAATCAATTTTAATTTCTTTCTCAGCAAATTTAGTTTTTATATTTGCCATACATCAAAGCTATGGATGTTTAAAGCCCAGAAGCCGAGAAATAAAATGAAATAATCCAACAGGCATTTTTAAAGTGAGAGGCATTTCTATTTATAAGTGGAAATCCTATCATTATCTCAAATAGTATATTATACTTGACCAAAGTCACTTTTAGGAAGATAACCAAAAAGAATGCTAAATGTTAGAAAAATTATTTTTCTAATATTAAAGAATCTTACTTAGGACCCCTGTTGATCCATTTATGTGGGATTTTTATTATTTTTACCTTTCAGGCTACAAAAATCAGCAGTTGACATCAAAGCCAAGGTAGACACGTAAATTTTAAACTTGTTTATTCTTCGTCTAATGAATGCCTTAACCATCCATGAGAAAGAATCGACAACCTTCTACTTAAAAGACAGCAGTTGTTTTTAAAGCTTCATGCTTTATCTACTATGTCTGATAAGAGTGATTACTGGGGATCATGGTCCATTCATTTAAATCTCCAGAGTAAAGTTTCAAACTCAATGGGAAAAGACCATACCTACTACCACTGCTGTACCTGACCAGGCTGGAAGTACTTGTTTATCATGCTCAAAGCTGAGGTACAAACCTTATCTTTTCCCAAACCAAAATAAATCACTCAATGTCCAGCTTGACACTAACTACAAAAGATTTTACAAAAGAAGTAAAGGGTCTCTTCGGGTTTACTGAAGGAAAGGAAGAGACATCTAATTCTTGTGAGTGCCAATTGCAAATGATTAATTGAATCAACCCAAGCTAACAGGAATGGGAGTAAATCAACACAGGGTCAAGTGGTCTAGGTGTCAAAAGGCCGAGCAAATAAGCAATTTGTTGTGATGTTTGTAGAGGGTTTTCCCAGGGAAGGTCACAAAGTACTGTGACTGCAAATAGAAGAGTTATGAAAATTCCTCTGCTGACTTCTGGGGAGGAGCCCGTCTGCATTCCTCATGGGTGCACACAAAAGCATCTGTCCTTAGGTGCCTGCTGATCTTGTTAGAAAACAAGGTGTCTTGAGAACGTTTTCTCTCTACTCTGTTTACTAGAGCAGACAAACAGATTCTAGACTGCACAAAATGAATATTCAGAAAAAAGTGAGAGGAGAGGGAGTGGGAGGAATCCTAGAAGGTGAAATAAACAGAATATAAGCCGTCATAAACTGAAAGGAAGAACATAAGAAAATCTGCTTCTCTGTTTATCAAAGTTTCAAAGGTTTGCAGAAATTGTTGTTAGTAATAAAGTTCATAGGCGCTTACCACCTGCTGCAGATAAACAGAGGATCTTTAGGCCGTAATAGACAAGAATCTCTGTTCTACACATGAAGAAACCCTTTCAAGAAGAGAGAAGATTGCATTCAGACCAGTTATTACTAACCACTGTTACTGTTTCTGGTAACCACTGGGAGAAGCAGACTGCTGTTCTGCTGAGGCAGAAGCAAGATGAAAAAACACCCATCAAACAACCTGTGTGTTCTGCAATCTCAGAAGAGTGAAAAATACCTCCAAAAACGTAACGACAAAAAAACCCTGGGTTGTAACTTCTGTGTGAGAGTATTGAATCTAGGGTCCACAAACACTATATTAAAAGTCCCCAAATCTTTTTTTTTTTTTTTTTTTTTT
>NW_012108286.1:1850745-1852622 GCF_000951045.1 Mandrillus leucophaeus | reverse complement strand
CTGGTATCAAAATCTGCCTCAATTACTTACTAGTTGGCTAGCTCTTGGGCTAATTCCTTGACCTCACTGATTCTCAGTTTCTTCATCTGTATAATGGGAATATCATACCTCAGAGGGTTGTTGTATTATTGTGTCTGGAATCGGTTCCTTCCGGTGGGTTCTCGGTCTCGCTGACTTCAAGCATAAAGCCACAGACCCTCGCGGTGAGTGTTACAGTTCTTAAAGATGGCGTGTCCGGAGTTTGTTCCTTCCGATGTTCCCATGGGTCCAGAGTTTGTTCCTTCCGATGTTCAGATGTGTCCGGAGTTTCTTCCTTCCGGTGGGTTCGTGGTCTCACTGACTTCAGGAGTGAAGCTGGCAGACCTTCGCAATGAGTGTTACACCTGTTAAATTAAGGTGGTGCATCTGAAGTTGTTTCCTCCTTCTGGTGGGTTCGTGGTCTCGCTGACTTCAGGAGTGAAGCTGCAGAGGTTCCCAGTGAGTGTTACAACTCATAAAGGTAGTGCAGACCCAAAGAGTGAGGAGCAGCAAGATTTATTGTGAAGAGTGAAAGAACAAAGCTTCCACAACATGGAAGGGCGCCTGCAGGTTGCCGCTACTGGCTGGGTGGCCAGCTTTTATTCCCTTATTTGGCCCCACCCACATCCTGCTAATTGTTCCATTTTACAGAGTGCTGATTGGCCCGTTTTTACAGAGTGCTAATGGTGCGTTTATAAACCTTTAGCGAGACACAGAAAGCTGATTGGTGTGTTTACAATCCTTTAGCTAGACAGAAAAGTTCTCCAAGTCCCCACCCTACCCAGAAGCCCAGCCAGGTTCACCTCTCATTATTACATGAGTTAATCCCTGTATAACTGGGTTTAAGGTTTCCTTTTAATATTTTTAACCACAAAAACAGTCACATAACAAAAGTAGGAACAAAAATAATAGTTCTACAGTATGTATTTTGCTAAATAATTTATAATGGTGGTAGCACAAGTCCATAGTCCCTTAACTGAAACTCTTAAGCTTCATATATTTCAGAAATCAGAATTTTTCAGATTTTAGAAAGATAATACACAGCAAAGGCTGCATATTTTATACCTCCAGTGAGGTCTGAAGTAGCACCCAATAATCAAACACATTAATATTCTGTATTGAAATGCATGAATATTCAAATCGAATATAGCTTTACCAAGATTATAAGTCACCTCAGCTCAGTAGAGGTCAGGTTTTGCAGCCAAATGACTTAAAAGAAAGCTTTTAGTTTTCTGAGATTTGAGATTTCAGAATTGTAGATAAGAAATCATGGATCTGTATTTGCATAGCTATTAACAAAGCTAGGTACACAGAGATTTCTTTACGTACCTGTTAACTGGGTGATTGTCTGATATAAGAAAGTTTTCACAAAAACATTCTTGTCTCTTGCAAAAAAAGAATCAAATGTGCACTTTACCCACATTAAGTTTTATGACTTAACTGTGAACTCATGTGCTTTTCTAGCCAAAAAGATCTGGTACGCCCACAAAATACGGCTATGTACCCACTAGGATATCTGTAACAGTTTCTGTATCTGGATTAGATTCTCTTTAGGATATTCAGTAGCTTTGCTTCAGGTCTTCCTAGACTACTAAAATACAAAGTAATATACAGGTAAAAAGGATTTCATTGAAGGAAGAGAATAAGGAGGAGGCGGGAGAGAAATCTCCTGTTCAGATTAATTGGGTCCTTTTGCAACTCAGAGTTTAATCCTATAATAACGAGCATTTTTAACGGTTTTGTCCAAATTTTTGTCTATACTTCTTTTTAATGCTATTAATATAATCCAAAGAGTGTAAATTTTATCTTTTCCAAGAAAAGTGTGTCCATATAATTTTTTTCTTTTTTTTTTTTTTTTT
>NW_012108286.1:1650505-1849095 GCF_000951045.1 Mandrillus leucophaeus | reverse complement strand
AAAACGTAACGACAAAAAAACCCTGGGTTGTAACTTCTGTGTGAGAGTATTGAATCTAGGGTCCACAAACACTATATTAAAAGTCCCCAAATCTTTTTTTTTTTTTTTTTTTTTTTGAGACAGAGTCTTGCTCTGTTGCTCGGGCTGGAGTGCAGTGGTGTGATCTCAGTTCACTGCAAGCTCCCGCCTTCTGGGTTCAAGCGATTCTCCTGTCTCAGCCTCCTGAGTAGCTGGGACTACAGGTGTGTGCCACCGTGCCGGGCTAATTTTTTTTTTTTTTTTTTTTTTTTTTTTTTTTTTTGAGACAGAGTCTTGCTCTGTTGCTCGGGCTGGAGTGCAGTGGTGTGATCTCAGTTCACTGCAAGCTCCACCTCCCGGGTTCACGCCATTCTTCTGCCTCAGCCTCCTGCGGAGCTGGGACTACAGGCACCCGCCACCACGCCCTGCTAATGTTTGTATTTTTTTTTGAGACCGAGTCTACCTCTGTCGCCCAAGCTGGAGTGCAGTGGCGTGATCTCTGCTCACTGCAAGCTCTGCCTCCAGAGTTCATGCCATTCTCCTGCCTCAGCCTCCCGAGTAGCTGGGACTACAGGCGCCTGCCACCACGCACAAAAGTCCCCCAATCTTACTCCCTCCATGTACATGTGATATACTGATTAATCTGTGTGCATTGTGCTGACTCTTATAGCCTCCATCAGATTCTCAAATGGTCCTTAAAGGTTTAATAACCACCACTTTAAGGTCCTCATAGCCAGTAGGAGGTAGTACAGGACTGAAAGGAAGAAAGAGCAGTGACCCTCTGTTTAGCTAGCTAACTCCAAAAGAGGGTTTGTCATGACCTTCTCTTTCTCTGTGTATCTGTGTGTGTGTGTTAAACAAAAAAACTGAGTCAAGATTCAAAAGTCTTGGTATATTGTTAATATTAATAATCACACAATTTTTAATCAATTTTATAACAGAGTGGAGAATTTTACCAAGTGACAGGAAGACTGTAAAAAGAACTAAGGATAATATGTTAGATAGGATATTTGTTGATTAATCAACATATTGTTACATTGAAATTTAAGGAAATGTTTTGTAAGTCCCCAAGCAGATACAAGGCATAGCATCAAAAGGTAAATTGAAAGAACCATGGTGATGCATACATGGGTGAGCAAATACTCCTCAGATTTCATTGGTTCATATAAAGAAATAACACAGATTAAACATTTTCATTATTAAGGAGTACATATCTTGCATATTTTTTCCTTTTCCATTCTGCTGGTGCTCCAAAAGGAGTATTCAAAATCAAATGTTTTCTCATGAAACATCCACGTGAAATTATTTTGTAAGATAAGTGAATAATAACCTTTGCATTGAAAAACTTAGGAATTTTTAAGACTGCTTATGAAAGATAATATATTGATATGAGAAAGCAAAATCATTAAAATCCTGATTAAAATCCTTTAATTTCAAAATTGAAAGAGTAAGAAGCAGCATAATTTACCGATAACTAAAATTAAATACAATGTAGATAAGAAGATATTTAGCTTTTTCCTTGCAAGATGAAATCCAAGAGACATAAGTTCTTAGATGAGGTGAGTAAATTGTTATTTGAATCTTCAAATTATGGAAACCTGAAAGAGGGATTATAACACTAACACAGTCAAATATTTTGATTTTCAAAAAGAGATTATTAAATTCTGCTTGCACCGAATGTTTAAATTGGCTTTGTTCCCCTTCCAAAGTTTAGGATAGGTTATTAACAATGGATTTGAGTACTTAGAATAGCAAGTGGGGCTACTCATGGCCATCATGAGCTTACTGGGAAAAGTGATGCCAATATGAATGGTGTTCCTTGTGACAGAGCTTCTTCAACTTGGAGGGTTCTAGATCTTTGAGCACACTCTGTGGGTATTTCTCTGTATTGATCAATATTTCGTATCAATGAATTTGAGTGAAGGCCTAAAAAGGGAGAAAATAAATGCCTACTGCATTTGGTGGGATCGAGGCAATTATGATAGTTGAATGATTCAAAAGCACAAAGACTAAAACTGGAAGGACTTGGAACCAAAACAAACAAGATGGAACTTCTTGCAAGCTCAGTGGGATCCCTGTAAGATATGTGTTTATCATAAAAAGTAAACAAACAAGAATGTATAGATATTTTAGCTTAATTATACAAGCTAGAAAATAGTAGATATTCAAATAGACTGAGGTATAATTAGTGATAAAGTATATGGTCATGAAAATGCAATACTCAGAACCACAGGGTATGTAGAGTCAACAGTTCACCCTCATCCAACCATTCTCACGCTCTTCTTTAAAGTGCCAAGCTCAGGATACGGATATAGTGATCTACCGGATTCCTTGGTTCTGAGACCCTTAAACTTTCATACTTGAGGCTAGGTAACTCCCAGATGCACACTCTGAAGCAGTGACTGCAAACTCAGAAACTCAGAGCTAAGAAGCATGAATGATAGGGTTGCTAACAAACCAGAGGGCCCATAGGCTTCCAAAGGGGGAGACCTAATTCTGTTCCAGCCCGTTATCAAGTGGCAATATAGGCCCATGTGGACAGACCTTCCAAATGCTTGACAGAAAACAGAAATATGCATTTTCAAATGCAATCTACTGGTTTCTTAATATATTGGCAAGTAATTTTAAAAATTGTATAAATGGAAGAAGATACATTAGTGAAATAGATAAGTTAACATTGCTTTCTTATGGGAAATTTAAAGTGCTCTAGGCCTAGCTTTCATTAAACCTTCATGTTAGTGCTACTTTGAACTTATTCTTGGGTTTCACCTTCCCTCTTTTTGTCCTAACTCCTCTAATACAAGCTTCTACCTTGGTTCTTGGCATGGTCTGGAATCATAAGGGCCTGGTCTGATTGTTTTTGCTCTTCACTGTTCTGAAAGCCCTTCCAGGGACAGTGGAACTTCTCAGAATCTTCATTTCTGTAGCTTTTGTTACAGGTCTCCTCTATTGCCCTCAGATGTGCACTGCTTTCATGTCTAGGCTGGAAAAATTGCACATTATTGCTAAAAAAAAGTCCACTCTCTTTTTTGTTTAGTGTCTGATAAATGAAACAGGGTCACGTCATAATGTCAGGCAAAACATGTAAGGTACACCATCAAAGTCATGGTCTTTGCTATTTGTAGTTTATTATGGCAATTTTCTGGCAGAAGGAAATAAACTGTCTTAAGTTGGGAGTTCTCTTTCTAATTTACACAAAGGTATCTTTTGGGCTGGATGTGGACCTTCCCACTTTACAAGTTCTGCCCTTATAGATTTTACTGTAAAATGTTTTTGTTTTCAGTTGGATTGGCTACAAATAACAGAAATTAACTCAAGCTGGCTTTAGCAATATTAAAAAAAAATAAATTAGATGTTATAGAATCCCAGAAATAATGCAGATTGGGAAAAAGTGATCTAACTACATTACAAATACATGGAGCAACTTCATTAAAACACCTGGGAGAGAAAGGTGGTGACATGAAGAACTTTGGAAATGAGCAAAGTCTATAAAAGGCAAAATAAGCTTCACATTAAGCACTGTACTCTAGTTGATAAAGTTATTTTCCACAGGCAGATGGGTTAACAATTCTGATGCTGCTATCCATGTATAATGGAGTTAAGTAAATGAAGTACAGAAGATGAGAGAGCCATGTTTTTCACTGTTCAAGTGAGAACTTAAAGATAAACAAGGGAAACAGGATAGAATAATTCATGTGGTAATGTGTTTGAGGTGTAGACATGAGTATGAACTTATGTTTTGTTTAATATAGATCCAGATGATTGCATATAAAAATATTTATAGATAGGTGTATATGCACATTAGTATATATAAGGGTTATTAAGTATACATCTATTTCCTTGCTCTGTCAGCTTAGAGGGCCTGAAAGCAATGACACTCCATTAGCAATGAGCATACCTAATACCCAATATTGGCTTCTAATACTATTCCTCAATAATAATAATAAAAAAGAACAAGAGAAATGGTTAATTCTAGGACTGGCGCAGGAAATGTACAACATGAACCTGAAATATCTTACAGTGCCAGAAAGTAAGGGAGTGCTTTAACACAAAAGCAAAAAAGAAACAACCCTACAACAAGATGTACTCATTTGCTTGGGCTGCCATAACAAAATGCCAAGGACTGGGTGGTTTAAACAACAGAAATTTATGTCTTACAGTTCTGGAGGCTGGAAGTCTGAGATCAGGGTACCAGCATTGTGAGTTCTGGTGAGGGCTCTCCGAATTGAAGATGACCACCTTTTCACTATGCCCTCACAGGGGTAGAGAGAGATGGAGAACAAGCTCTCTGGTGCCTTTACTTATAAGGGCACTACCACTTTATGAGGGCTCCATGCTCATGACTTCATCTAAGCCTGATTACCTCAAAGGCCACATCTCCAAATACCATCACATTGGAGATTAAGGTTTCAACTTATGAACTGGAGAGGTAGGGACTACAAAGTTCAGTCCATAGTAATGAGGACATGTCAAATGGACAAAAAAGCCAACTGAAAGAGGTTCCATTAGCCACAGGAACAATTTGGGCAACAAAATTAAGTTTCATGGGATTATAACCCAAAGTATAAAGTAAATACCCATGAACCCATACTTACATGAATGTTAAGTACCTAAATGCAGAATAAGAGAAAAATCTCTCATGCAGAATTTCAAATAATATATGTGGATACTCAGTTCTAAAGGAGATGAATGAAACATAACTCCCTAAGTCTTAAGTGTAGGCTGTGCATAGTGATTTCCTTCCAAAGATTACATTATAAAAAGGAGGAGGTAAAAGTATAAATTTATAGTTAAGAAATCTGACAAACGGTATCTCAACCAGGCCATTAACATTAATATCGATACAAATATGCCACCTGGATAGTATATATCTTGATATGATGTGATAGAAGGATACTTTCTTTTTCTGGTCTTCCTTTCAAAAACATGTAAAGCTCAGTCTAACCATGAGAAAAACATCAGGAAATAATTGTGGGATAATCTACAAAATATTTGGCCAGTACTCTTCAAGACTGCCAAGGTAATCAAAAACAAGGACCATCTGAGAAACTGTCGGAAACAAGGAAGCTGATGAGCAAATATAACCTGGTGTCCTGGATGGGATTCTGGAACAGAAAAAGAATATTAGGCAAAACCTAAGAAAATCTGAATAAAATATTGACTTTAGTTAATAGTAGTGTTTCAATATTGCTTCATTATTTCTAATATTATAAATGCATGATACTAATATATGTTAATAATCAAGCAAACTGAGTGTGAGGTATATGAAAACTCTGTGCTATCTTTGCAATTTTTTGATGAATCTAAAATCATTACAAAATGAAAACTTTATTAAAAAATAAGTACATCGGGAGACTGAGGCAGGAGAATGGCGTGAACCCAGGAGGCAGAGCTTGCAGTGAGCTGAGATCACGCCACTGCAGTCCAGCCTGGGTGACAGAGCGAGACTCCATCTCAAAAAATAAAAATAAAAAAATAAGTATATCAGTGTGAATATACAGGAATATACTACTAAAGGTAAGGAAGACATTTGAACAACCAGACCTCAAGAAAAGCATGAAGAAGTAAAACTCTATAGACCTCAAGTGTGGAGTTCTTGTGTCTTCATCTGGTTTACTGCCAGTAAAATGATTCAACAAGCACCGGGGCCTATCATGGGGAGGGGGGAGGGGAGAGGGATTGCATTGGGAGTTATACCTGATGTAAATGACGAGTTGATGGGTGCTGACGAGTTGATGGGTGCAGCACACCAACATGGCACAAGTATACATATGTAACAAACCTGCACGTTATGCACATGTACCCTAGAACTTAAAGTATAATAATAATAATAATAATAAAATATCAAATATTCGACGATAAAAAAAAAGAACTGCTCACAGCCTTTGCCTTTCTCTTGTCCAAATTCTAATTTCCAGGAGAAAATATTGATCAGTCTAGCAGAGATCAGATGTCCAACATGAACTTAAGTGGCCATAACACAGAGAGCAGTGGTTTAATGGCATGTCTGCATTCTGTTTATTGTGAACAGATCCAAGAAATAGGGAATGGTAGTCCCAGCTACCGAAGAATGTATACTCTAAGGAAACTTGAAAGGAACCTATTGAAACAGAACTGGGCCAAGCTATACCCAGACAGAAGGATAAATGAAAGCAATGAACATTTCAGTCCTGCCTTACATTTTTAATTGGTATATCACTTAGGGTTTGAGTGAAGTGCTATAACAACAAGAGCCAAAAATTAATTCAATAAAATAGAAGTTTATTTTTATTACATGTAACTATCCAAATATGAGTAGCCTCAGCCTGTTGGGTGGCTCTGCCATCCTCAACACTTGGCTTTCAACTCTGGGACCATGGCTGTTCATTTGTTACCACCATTTCCCGGCTACCAGGGAGAGATTAAAGAGTAGAAGACAATAAGCTTTCTTATGAAAAATAAAAAGTAAAGAGAAATTTTATACATCATTTCTATTCACTTCCCACTTCACTCCCACCCCTCACCAAAACATTTATTCTACCTGTTACAGGTCATGCCTCATTGCCAAAGAAGCCTGGGAAGTATAACCTCCATCCATAACCAACTATAACTTGCAATATTCTATTTTAAAAATGAAGAGAGAATACTGGGGATTATTAATTATCTCTGCCACCACCAATAATCCTTATCCATTTGTTCCCATGGACAATATTTTCTATGTTGATCAATTTACCTTGCTAAAATCTTATAAGCCTCCACCACCTGTGTTTAAAGGTATCCAGTGAAAACTTGCAGTTCTATTTTATCCTAGGATTTTTAAGTAGGTTTTATGATTGGCCTATTACTATATAGTTAGAATTGAGATGACGTGATGTAGTCTTGATATAATCTAAACACCACAAATATTGGGATTCTTCCCCAGTATCCATCCTATTCTCCACAGTTATGAAATAGCCTGGCTCATAGAACCACTCAAGCTTCAGAAAGGTGATCTAATTCCCCTTGCTCCAGTTATTAGTTCAGGGGCAAGCACATGAAATAATTGGATCTAATAACAGTGAATCTCAGAAATTTTGTTTAATGGTTTGGGATAGGGAAGTTCTTTTTCTCCCCCAGGAAATAGGATCATCCAAAGTCCTGATGATATCATAAACTTCTGCATCAAACCTACACCACTGATGAAATTTCTGTGCAAATTGCTTATTATATATAAGCTGGTTTGAGCTGTGCTTTCTATTACTAGTAAGAGAACTCATTCTGACTGATGATTTTTGTGTCTACCTTATCAAATGCTTCTAACAGTTAGGAAGGACAGTATGCCTCGGAGCAGCATTTTAACAGGGACACCTTAATCAATACAGGATTATCAAGTCCTGGTTAATTGGTGCTCTTTCGTATTTGAACGGCACATGTAAAAAGGATAAGATGCCTTGTTAAAACCTTGAAGACAACTCTGAAGTGAAGACAGAGTTTAAATTGTTGACTTGCTCTTCTACTTCTCTTATTGTCTAATCAAAGATCTCACCCCTTATAATGAAATGGCTACTGTTAGGATGATCAGAGGGGGTTAAACTGTGAAAACATTATTATGAATGATCTTACATATGATATGGAAAGATATGGTATAAATAAACTTGTAAAAGTTTATTCCTTTAAGTTACACTTTGAAATGTTATCACGTAACCCCATGATGCCAACATGCATCTCAAAGTCAGTGGATCCTTTTAAGATTTGGTGAAGTCATATACATCTTTTAGCACTATGACATCTAGCTCCATGGAGGGCATATCTACTGTCTGCAGTATGGGGAGAGGGTGAAATGAACAGACTTTCAAGCCAATATGTGTCAAAGATTAAATAAAGCTAAACAAAAAACAAATAATAGCAACACATATAGACACTAAGTCAACAACTTTTTAAAAAGCCAAGCCAAAGTGTTTGGCTAAATTTGACTAAGTCTTCTTTTTATTTAAGCAGGGGGTTGGGGGGAATATGGTCAACGCCTAGGAACACTTAATTTTTACTCTCTTTAATGTGACTGCAAGATTCCATGGGGATAAATACCAGTTTTACATTTCTCTTAAATACCTTCTCCCCACCTTCCCTGCAGAGCTGAATTTCCACATTCCTCATATAAAACTTACTTGTTGACCAGGCACGGTGGCTCACGCCTGTAATCCCAGATCTTTGGGAGGCCGAGGTGGGTGGACCATGAGGTCAGGAGACCGAGACCATCATAGCCAACATGGTGAAACCCCATCTCTACTAAAATACAAAAAAATTCGCCAGGCGTGGTGATGTACACCTGTAGTCCCAGCTACTTAGGAGGCTGAGACAGCGGAATTGCTTGACCCTGGGAGGCAGAGGTTGCAGTGAGCCGAGATTGCCCCACCGCACTCCAGCCTGGTAACAGAGCAAGACTCTGTCTGAAAAACAAACAAACAAAAAAGCTTACTTGTTGATGGATGGGTCTGAGTTCAGAAAATCCCAAAATAAACCTTTTTTATATCATAATGGCTACCCAATGACTTATTTTACCTTTTGTTTCCTATTTTTCAATTATTTGTGGACTGTAATAAAGATGTATCCAAAACACTGCATAGAAAGACAGTTCTTATAATTATACAATCTACATGAATGAAAAAAATTTAAAATAAGAGCACTGATGAATTAAATGTAATTAGATTTGGTGGACTAGACTGCTTCATTACTGATTCATTTGAACCTGAGGAAATGGTAGCTCATTAAATGCTTTTCAACATACTTATATGAAGCTGAAAGATATTATTTTTTCTATATCATGATTAAAACAGAAAAAAAGGAAAAAAGTGGCTGAGAACTGATAGTGAAACTCCAAACTAAATTGTATGAAGATTAAGACAAGAGACCAAGCGCCATTTACAAATTGGCATAAGGAACTTGGAGTGATACATTCTTCCCCTCTTAAGCATCTAGGGAATTTCATAGCAGTGGGAAAAGGTTATAGTAGAAGAGAATAAGATACTGCTTTCTTCCTTAGGTTATGTTTATAAATTCAGCACAGAGGTTCTTCTCCAGAGTTTGGTAGAGAGGCTGAGCATAACTACATAGTCCAGCAGTGTCTATTACCATTGTTTGGATGCAAGCAACAAAACCAGCTATGGATAAATTAAGAAAAATCTGTAAACAACTCAACGTATAGCAGAAGACTCCCTCCCCCCTGCCCCCCGCAAAAAAGCTAGATAAATGAGGCTTAGGAATTGGCAGAAACCAGATTTCTTCATTACCTAGGGAGCAGGCAGTCCCCCATAATCTCTTCTCAAAAGAATGAACTCCAGATGTTTTCTGTCATTATTTTGCTTGACACAAAATTCAAATTCAAGGGAGAGAAGTCTCATAAACCTAGCTTAGTCTCATGGTTAGAAGGGCTACAACCTCCCAAGTAATAATTGCAGTACACTCTATACAAAGAGAAGACAAGGAATCCCCCCTGTCAAATTTGGGATTTTATTACCAAAAGGATGGATGTCAGGCCATTTTTAAAAAATGACAAACATCCACTTCCACAATTAGAAGTCTGAATCAGGCATTAGACAAATGTTCATTTCACCACCCACCTTTTTTTTTTTTAAGAAATATCAGGTTTTTTAAAATCCACACTGAACATAAAAGTACCTGCTAATCATTCATCAGAACAAAGATAGATTCTTACAATTTCATTTGCAGATAAGCTAATGATTGCATCAGACACTAAAATTAATATGAAGTTTCAAAATAATTGGATCTACTTTGGAAAGATAGTTATTAGTTCAAGAAATGAGAGACTATTATAACACTGTTTATATTTTAAATTTCTTATCAGTAGACAACTCTCATTTTAAAATCTTTCTTATGTAGACCAATGTGGATTACATAAGTGAATAGGTTTTATAATAAAAAAAGACAAGATTCATTGTGAGACTGAGAAATGAAAGCCTATTAATTCACAATATTACTCATTGAGGGGGCTTTCCTAGCCTTCTTTAGGCTTTAGCTGGAATGTCCACTTTTAGTAGACATCTGCAACTATCTTCCCAGGAGGTGGTGGAACTAGCAGTCATACTACCCTACAGTAGCAAGAGCTGTTCGTTGTTCCCCAACATATGTTTTCCCCTACTTTCATAATAACACAGTGAATTCATAGCCAATCAAATAAACACTGTGTTTCCCACTCTTTCTTTCAATGGTCCTCTATGTTTTGGTAGATGAAATAAAACTTCATGAGACACCTTCTGAAATCCTCTTGAAAAGACTTTTAACAAAAAGTCCATTGCCTTTATATCTATGGACTTTCTTTCCTGATAACTGGAATATAAATATGAAAGTAGGAGCTGGAGCAGCAACATTAGAGTATGAGGTCATCTTGAAATGGATCTTGAGACTTCTTACATCATAACAAAATAAACTTGAGTCCCTAAAACTTTTATGAAGCAGAAGTGCTCCTTAGACTTCATTCTTGCCACTACTGTAATTGGAATCTGTTACTCACTAATCCTAACTATAATACAGCTACCAACCCACCCTAGTAAATGGCCACTGCCCCCACACCCGGCTCATTACAGTAGACCCTTACCCCACAAGGTGGTCTTTCTAGCAAAAAGCACAGATTTCAAGTTGGACCAATTAGTGTCCTTAATGGAGACTTCATGTATAGAAGCCTACATCCTTTGGGGCTGTCTAATTTGAATAAGTATAGCATTGATTGCAATAAGCATAGCAAAGGAAACTGAGAGGAAACAGCTGCCAGTAAGATCAGAAGAGTATCAGAAAGAGGCTTTCTCATGGGCAAGTGAGGCAGATTTCTAGGTGGAAGGAGTAATCAAATACTCCTGATCAATTTATCTTCAAATTTATGGTTAAGAAGTGTTCCCAGCAATGCCACTCTATCAATGCTCAGTATGCCCCCAGCCTTAACCTTTACTCTGTCATCAGCATAAGACACCAGTACACTGACGCCTGACAAAGATTGGTTCTCTCCTAGCAACTGGAAAATATCATTTTAATTCTTAACATCTCTTCCCCAAAATATGGTAACTAAATCACATTTGTTTTGGGGCCAATGCAAGGTATAGAAGAAGCAAAGAAAAACAATTCATGCCTGGTGCACAGTTATAGGTGCTCAATGTGTGTTGAATGAAGAAGTGAATAAACGAAAGAGGTTGGGCTACTTTTCCGCTGTGATCATACCAAAGATAGGAAGGATAATTGTGAAAAGAATAGTTTTGACTACATGCTATTAGGATAGTCCAAAAAGTTTCATAAAGTTATATATGATGGACTCTCTATTTTTCATTATAATTAGGAAGCAAGGAAAATTATCTTAGACATAAAATTAGAAGTTGTTTTAATCAGGTTGAAAACTTTGCAATCCTTTGGCATTTTTAATTTTCTTGCCTCTGTAACTCACTATGGCAATATCACATGCAGCTCAAGGATTACCCCAATTTAGGAGCTTCAGTTTTTCCCATGTTGAAGGTAATTCTGATTGATGGTATTAATATTATAGTATTATATCAGAAAAGCTGTCAAAAAATCTAACACCAATTTTTATTACGTGGAATGACAATAACAATTACCTGGGAAAGTACAGACAATTTGCCAAATGAATTCTAAGATTCCTATAAAGTTTTATTGATTTTACTTTGGAAGCAGAGACCGGGACATCAGATGAGTTAACTAAGTCTTTCTCAAAGTATGATCCTTATACCAGCAGAAGCAGCATTACCTGGGAAATTGTTGGAAATACAAATTCTCAAGCCCTAACTCAGACCTACTGAATCAGATACTCTGGGGGTACCCCAGAAGCCAGCAATCACTGTTTTAACAATCTGTCCAGAGGACTACAATGTGCAGTGGAATACAGTTTGAGAAGCACAGAGTTAAATGATAGGAAAACGGGAAAGCAAGCTATAAAGAGGAGGAAGAAGATTAGCAAAGGAAAGAGAGAGAAGATAAAGGGAGAAGAGAAGTCATAAATGAGAAGGCAACAAGGAATAGGAAAATGAGGAAGAGAAAGGGAAGAAAGGATTAGCAGGGGAGTAAAAGGAAGGGGAAAACATAGGTATCCTTTGATAGCAATAAACAATTAGGTGTCTACCAGCTAATTCCAAAGATTCAACTCTTCGCTGTTTGATAAAAACCATAAAATTCGCCTGGCTAGGAAATTTAAAGATTAAAAATACCACTAATTACTTCACAGAATTGTTAAGAATTGAGAAAGATAAACAATTTTCTAAATATCCTGGCACGAAATATTGGTAAAATCTGTACAAAATTTTTGGCCAAAAAATAGTTTAATTTTAAATGACCTCAACATAGCCACTCTAACAATCCTTCTATTTCTCCATTATTAATAATAATTTTCACTTATATTCTGCTAGAAATTCTATTCTTCGTTTCATTCACCTCTTGACTTGCTTTAATTCTGCTTTCATTCTAGATCCCTCACAACTTTCTCGAAAACCCCTTCAGAGTCAATACTCTAACTCATCCAACTGACTTCCAACTAATAGGAAAGGTTGAAAAGGTACTAACTGAGGAGTGAAAAGGTTCAACAGTGTGGCAATTTTGGCCAAGAATCATAGATGAGATGGATATTTCTTTAAACTAAGACAGGAACACTGTCCTTTTAAAAGAGCCTAAAAGAAACAGAGCCAAACGATTTTTAGTATCATTTGACTTCCTTATGAAGATTCGAAGATTTCCTGGAGTTTTACTACCAAGAGAAAGCACCTGAGAGGCCAACTAATTCCAAAGATTCAGCTCTTCTTCGTTGTTTAATAAAAACCATAAAATCCACCTGGCTAGGAAATTTAAAGATAAAAAAACAACTAATTAAACTTAATTGGGTCAGTCTGCGCAGGCTGATTGCCCTGTTTGATTGGCCTCAGGAGAATCTGATCATGGATTCACCAACTGCAACTTGGCAAAAGCAAGCCTGAAGCCAAGACAGGCGCTATATTTCTATCTGGCTAGAGAATTTAGTTTTTAGGAAGAAATACAAAAAAAGAGGTTAAAAAAGGAAACAATGTACTGGGGCATAGCACAACCAACCACAAACAAGTCATTCCAGACTCATCCTATTTTCTCAAAGTGAGCAAAGGGAATTATTTGAATAATTCAAACAGCATGCTTATTTTGTAGGAGGCCTTAGATTTTCCTCATCCAAATTAACCAAATGTATTTTGTCAGTTTTTCTTTGCAAGTTTTGTTTTTCTCGCTTGCAACCCAGAGGACATAAAGAGAGCTATGTAGGATGAATCAAATACATGCAGGAAGGTGAAGTTTGTCTAAGTGACCCAAATCACAATATACTATAGATTAAAGCATCGATTTCTAGAATCTAAAAGCAATCTTATCCCAACAGTGTACATACTTACGGTAATCATTTATTCTACAGTCCCTTATTCTGAATGTAGTAATAGTTAATCTGGTTAATATTTTGCTTGCATCAAGATAAAAATGGTTTTGGACATAGAAGTTATTTTATACCTAGAAAATTACTTTAAGCTTTCAGTCCTATATTTTACCTTTTAGAAGAACTCAAAGGAGTAATTAAATTTTCTTGAAGGATATGTAGATCCATGCTTCTGAAAGTGGCCTGTGGAATACCTGCATTACAATTATGGGTTAAAAATACAGATTTCTAAGCCCCAACCCTGGCTACTAAATATCTGAATCTCCCATACTAGGTTCAGGGAAACTGCATTTGAAAAACAATGCTTCCCAGGTGGCTCTTGTTCATGCTAAAACCTGAGAAATGTACTTCCAGAATTTTGCTGAGTGGCATAGTTGTTAAAACTTTGAAGGTCAGCTCCATTATATCATGCGACCTTGTTTTACCTTTTTGTGCCTTGTTACTAAAGATTGTTAAGAATTTCTATTCCAAAATGTTGTTGCAAAGATTAATACATGGAAAATTTTTAGTATGTACCTGGCTAAATAAATCTTACCTCCTGCTGTCTTTAACATTACCTAGATAAAAATAAGTCAATTAAAAAAAGTGACGTCTCAATGAGATCCACATGGTGACCCTGTTGTATTCCTACATTTTCACAGTTCCTGCAATGCACTAAACAGTCTTCACTAAAGGCTAATTTATATGTGGTTTCTTGAACCTTCTTTGGGTCTTATTGCATTCCTAGCACAGTTAGCTGTCAATCTCATGAAAGAAAGAAAAGGAGACAGAATAACGACATAGGCAAACTTTTTTTTTCCCTATGGCACAAGAATAACATAAGAGATCGAACCTTTATGAAGTGCTTACCATGTGGCAGGTATGACCACGTGTAACTGAAGGATGTTGCTGTAGATCCCATGACCCCCAGTTACCCAAGATAAAGCCTGATGACCCAAAGAGAAAAACTCAGACACAAGCCAAAACTGTAAAAAAAAAAAATCAATCAATCAAGTTGGTGATGCAGATTGTGAAATATATTGTGTCTCAAGACTCTGGGACATGTAAAATATTTCATAAAGAGAATAAGAACAAAGGAAAATAATGGGTTTCATGCCATGTAAAAGCTACATCCAGATTATACGTGCTTCATCAACCATCGTTTTTAGGTTGCTCCTAAAGATTCACGTGCATAATCTCATTTAATTTCATTCCCAGAAAACTATGCAAGGAAGATATCATTCCTTTTCACATGGAAGAAAAATAAGGTTCAGTGACCCACCCCTAGTCTCACTTCATATTCTACCAGCGGCTAGCTGTTTTCGGCTCCAAAATTCTGCTCTTCACCACTAGGCCTGAGTAGTAAATACCAAGGAGCCTCCTGGGTAACCAGCACTGACATAGGGTCTGCGTACACAGCAGTGACATGACTTCATGGAGCTTTCAGTCTAGCAGAGACGGTAGAAAATGAATACATTCTGATTAATATTATAAGTGCCGTGGACCATAAGGAGGTAAAAGGATTTGTAAGAGCATTTAACAAACCAGTGTTATTGTGAGGCTGAATAAAGGCCTTCATCAGGGAGAGACATTTAACCTGAGACGTAAAGAATGAGTAGGGTCAATAAGACAAAGGGAAAGGAGGAGTATTAGTAATGGAGGGAGCTGCATGTGTGAAAAACATAAAGCAAGAATAAATCAGATGCTTTGAAGGAAAATAATATCCAGGAAGGTTGGAGTTCCTCAAACAAGACTGGAAAGGTGGGCTGGAGCAGAATAACAAAAGGCCTTATGGGTCAGGTAAGACTTTGGAAGTTTATCCTAAAAGCAAAAAAAAAAAAAAAAAAAAAAAATCAACAAAAGGATTAAGTAGATGACTGGCAGGAGCAGATTTTTCTATAATTCACACTCATGTCAGTGACTGGTAAAAACAAGGTTAGACTAGAGTTAAGGGTTTCAGCCTTAACTCAACATTCTATGGCTCTCTTGATACTAAACTTTTGCTAATTCAACTAATGCACTATGAATACAATAAGTCCTATAAATACTTTGTAATTTCTACTCACGTATAGCTCCAAGCACCACCTCTTAGCTTGATCTCAAGATGTACATCAGCTGTTCCACTCTTGGCTTATTGTCTGCAGCTGTGTAATAACAATACCCTGAGCACCCATTAGAGTCAATTTTATTGGTAACTTCTGCTTGCTTAGGAAGACCATCATCAATCAGCTTCTGGAAATCAAAGCCAACAGCAGCTTCTGTGGTGACATGTACTTGCTTTACACTGAGTACAAGAACCATGTGGAAAGACAGATAGAACAATTTTTAAAAAAAAAATCAGTACACAGAAGTAGCCTTTTTGTGTCATGTTGATAAGTGACTGGCGGCCTTAATTTTAGTTGGAGTTGCCACTGACTATAGAATGAAACTCATTGTGCTAATCTTGAGTAATGCTTCAGTCATGAATGTTTCTAAGAGCTTCTAATTTTAATTTTTCATTAACTGATTAGCTGGAGATTAAAAAATAGGTGTGTGAGTAAGTAACTAGGCTGCCTTTATTTCTTTTTTGATTTGCTACTAACTATAAACAAGATTACAAACTCTACCCTTTTATTCCCTTGCCATTCCTGCTTCTCTCTATCTCATGTGCGCCTGTCTCCTGAAATCTTCCCCTTGGCTAACCCAGTCTCGCTTCTTCATACTTTTTCTCTCTCAAAGTTCCTCTTCTACTTTAAAAATTGAGTTTAGAACTAAATGTTTTCAAGATTGCACCCAACCCCTTGGAGGAAGAAGCCTCAGAATGTAAAGGAGAAATAGAAAATAAATAATGTATGTTGTAATTCGATGTTGTGATTCTCATCAGCGTCTACAGAGCAAATAGATAAAAGTTGGGGCACTGCCTTGAGAGAAGAGATTCTGCATCCAAAAAGATGGAAAGAAAAATGCTCAGCAAGCTCTTCCCCCTGAACTGATTGTTCAACCAGTAAGCCACCACTGACTATTCTGAAATTAAATAAAAACCTTGAATATTGGCACTAAATATTCTTTTAAAATTGTCTTAGTATAAAAAAATTTGGTGCCCTCTCCCCCACAATGGGTCATGCCCTTATATAATCTTGAGAGCAGGTAGGACTTGTACAGACTTCTAAACAATAGATTATGACAAAGGTGATGGGATGTCACACCCATCATTAGGTTACTTTATATAGCAAAGGTGATACTTTATATTTAGCAGGTGGTGCTCCCACCAGTATGTTATATTATATAAGACTCTGACTTACAAAACTGAAGAAGGAAATTCTCCTGGTGGCCTTAAGATAAGCTGTCATGTGAGAGGGCCTAGGAGGAAGCTCCTATAGCAAGGAAATGTATGAGGTCTCTAGTAGCTGAAAGCAGGCCCCAGCTAACGGTCTGCGATAAAACGGAGCCCTCAGTTCTACAGCTGCAAGGAGATAAATTCTGCAAAGACCAGAGAGAGTTTAGAAGCAGAACTTTTTTCGTTCAAGGATCTGATGAGAATGCAGCTTAGCTAATGTCTAATTACAGACTATGAGACCCTGAGCAGAAGAAACCCCAGCTGAGCTAGGCCTGTACTTTTATCCCACCATGTGTTGTAAGCGCACCCGATAGCAACAACTGAAGCATACCCTGAAAATGACCCTGTATAGCAGATGCACGTGAATGTGTATTTGGAGCTAAGGAATCTGGGAGTGGCCAACCCGGAGATTCATTGCTTGTCTATGAGGAACATCTGAGCCTCCAGCTTGTGAAACACAGGAGATACAGGGCATCAAGGCCCTGAGTTTGGATTGAATGGAGGTTGCCAGGTGGGGGTTGTTGGGGAAAGGATGCTAAGTGAAAATGTTATATAAATGGTTTGCCTTTTGCAAGCAGTTGCAGTTTCTCCGTCCAGCCCACTGCCACTGGACTCTCTCTTCTGTATATGTAAGCCCCTAATAAAACCCTATGTTTTTTGCCAGTTCTGGGTCTCTTCTTCAGCCTCTTGAACCTGGTGTGTCCCCATTGGAGTTGACAGGGGTTTGATAAAACACACAGAAGTTATAATAGCTGGTTCTATTTTTTCACTTCCACGCTATGATAGTATTTCATTAACATTTCCAACCTGGTTTCTGTTGCAAGAAGTATGACATAAAATGGACTTCTCTGTAGGCATTCTACTCTTGTTCTTTTGTACTTTGTTAGAATTTTCTGTCTTAACCAAATTAACCTATACATAGTCTATATGTTCTTAAAACACAGATAAGAGACATCTCAGGAATGGCAACATGAGGCTGTGAACCCTGTTGCCAGTGAAACAATCATAACTGGTGAAAACTGCTGTAAGGGAAAAAGGTTTAAAGTCTCTATTGTCCTAAAGACATATAGGAAATGGAAAACACTTAAAATCTCTCACCGATCAGTGAGAGTCAGTGGCATTTTGAGGCATTACCTGCCCTTCAGCATGATGGAAGCTGCACTTTAGGCAGGTACAGCCAAGAACACAGGGACCTCTTTCCCCCTAGCCTTCAGTCAAAAGCTATAGTATTTCCCCTGGCAGGGTAAGCCACCAGTACTTCTCATCCTGTATCTGGTTTGCAGAAGCTCTATTCCAGGCAAGAGTGGCTGGGAGGTCTGGGGTTCCCTTTCACTCAGCCCTCATTCAATCGGTAGAGACTTCTGCAGGGGCATCAGACCAAGCATACTGGTTCCTGATTGCCCTTGTCTCAGCTTGTTTGTGAGTAAGGTAGAGTTTCCATGCTTAAAGAGGCAAACCAAGAAGACCAGAGGCTCATGCCCCACACAGTGCCCCGCCTGTGGAGAAAGGGTATTGCTTTGGAAACAGGTCACTGTCCTTGTCCCCAGCTGTGGAACAGTGGTACAGAGGACTTGCTCTTTTGCACTTAAAGGGAGACTAGTAGCTCCAGGAAAGCAACAGGCTAAACCACAGAACACATGGAAGTTTCCCAGAGAGAACCAGAGAGAGAGACAGCAGCGAAGACTATCCCTTTGGGAATAAGAACAAACCTCAAAGTCTAGTTTCAGAGTGTACCCCTTCGAAGATGCTAGAATTAAATTGGATCAGACTGTGAAGCAATTTATGACCCAGGACACTGCTGAAAGCAATAACACAATTAGCTACAACTAGTGGTGACTAGCAGCTGAGTGTGGCACCAAAGGACACAGACTGTTTATCAGATACCAGGGGGAAGAGACAGTCAAAACATGGTGTTTTTCAGAGGCTACGTGGTTAAAAGGGTATGGGAGGATGGGAAGATGCTGGTCAAACGATTTATAATCACAAGTAATGGGAGGAATAAGTTCAAGAGATCTGTTGTACAGTGTGGTGACTATAGTTAATGATATATTGTGTTCTTGAAAAGGCAAATAGAGTGGACGTTAAGTGTTTTCACCAAAATATAACTATGTGAGGTGACACATTTTTTAATTAACTAGATTTGAGCCTTCCACAATGTAAATATACTTCAAACTATGTACATTATAAATACATAGACTCTTATCTATCAATTTAAAAAGAGATATCCCTGATAAAGTCATTGTCATTCCAAGTGACTGTGCGATGCCTAAGGTTACATCCTCTAAGGCAGTACACTTGGAAAGAAACAGACTTCACTGAAGATAATCCAGCAAAGCAACTGAAAATCTAAACAAACATCAACCACAATGAGCTCTGGAGGAGCATGAGTATTAGTATCAAGATTTGGGGCTGGGTACAGTAGCTCACATCTATAATCCCAGCACCTAGGGAAACGGAGGTGGGTGGATTTCTTTAGCTCAAGAGTTTAAGACCAGCCTGGGCAACAGGGTGAAACCCTGTCACAAAAAACAAACAAACAAAACCAGGCATGGTGGTGCATGCCTGTAGTCCCAGCTACTCCAGTTTCAGCTACTCCAAGTGGGAGGATCGCTTGGGTCTGGGAGGCAGAGTTTGCAGTGAGCTGAGATTGCATCACTGCACTCCACCCTGGGCAACAGAGTGAGACACCATTTGGAAAAAAAAAAAAGTTGGACCTCACATAGATAGCTGGAATGCAAAATGGTATAGCCATTTTGGAAAAAAGTCTGGCAGTTCCTCTAAAGGTTAAACATAGAGTTATCATATAACCTAGCAACTCTACTTCCAGGTATATATCTCCACAAAATAAAAACAAATCTCTACACAAAAACTTGTACACGAACGTTCATAATAACCAAGAAATGGAAGCAACACAAATGTTCACCAACTGGTGAATGGATAGATAAAATGTGGTGTATTTATATAATGAAATATTTGGTAATATAAATGAATGAAGTATGGATACGTGTTAGAACATGAATGACCTTTTCAAACATTATGCTAAGTAAAAGAAGCTGGTCATAAAAGACCACATATTTTCCGAAGAGATAGAAGTAAATAAGTGATTCCACAAAATGGGCCACTGGGAGAAAATGGAGAATGACTGCTAATAGTTATGGGTTTTGCCAGGGGGGTCATACAAATATTTTAAAACTGATTGTGGTAAAGCTTGTACAACTCTGTGAATGTATACATTGAATTGTATACTTTAAATGGGCAAATTAAGTATACAATTGAATTAAAGTTTGTAATTGAATTGTATACTTTAAATGGGTGAATTGCATGGTAGGTAAATTATATCTCAATAAAACTATTTCTTTAAAAAAGAACTGTAATACAACCAGTTATTTTCCTAACTGAACCAATATTATGTTTACCCTATTAGAATTTCCTTTAAAATTTTGTTTGCCTGATTTTTAGAGCATTGCTTTAGTTGTGTGTTAGAGAGGAGAGAATTTTAAATTTCTTGGCCCCTTCCCAGATTTCTTTTAATAATAAAGTATATATTGCTATAAATGAATACACAGTCAGGAACTGAAAGGTTTGATATACCTCAGTAATATGTGGTTTGCCTCAAAAGATTGTGAGGCTTAGTAAATAGAACCCACATTGTCCTTCTGTTCCTAAATCAACAGTTTGCTTAATTCATCATCAGTGCTTCTATTCAGGCATACAACATGCTTCTATGTTGTATTTTCAGTTTGGAAGAGACAACCTTTAAAATGAAGCTTATTCACCCCTCAAAAACACTGGGCCTGTAATTTTAAATCACTGCACAACATCTGTGCTCTTTAAGGAGGCAGAGTTTAGTCATTTAAGAAAAGAGATTGAAATATATCTTTTGGTATTGAAACATCACTTTATGAAAGCAAATGCGTGTAAGTAATATTAACTAATGAAACATAATTCCAACAGAGAAAGTTTTCTTTAAGAAATAGAGTTATGATGCACTCCTTAGTATTAAGCAATTACAAAGACAGACTTTTTAAATGCACATTACCAATCAAATCTCAGCTGTGGTCGAAGACACTCTGAAAATTCATTTTCTACAGTACTCAGCATTGGAGGGTACAAAAGTCTATTAACTTCTTTGTCACAGCCACAGAATATTTTTCAGAGTGTCCATATTAATTATAGGAAAATTAGTTTACCTTTGCAATGTACTTGTGTTTAGAATTTCTAGATCCTTCCCTGATGTAGTGGAAGGGAGAAACCTCTGTATCTAACCTAACCTTTCACACTTGGCCAAGGTCACCCAGAGAGTGAGTTTTCACACAGTAGTGCTGTCCTTTTTTTCCCTTTACTCTTTTTAACTCCTCCTTCCCAGCTGATATTCAAATCCTTAGGCAGAGCTAGATGTAACTTAATGTAACTTAATATATATTTATTTACATTTTGGGGCCAACCACATCCAATTCAGGAAACAGATCCTCTTCTAACTGGTGGCAGCAGCAACAAATTGATAGCAAGGATGAATCATTAAGTCCTGCTAATTAGTAAGGTATTATTCCTTCTATCAAATTTGAAGTATAATTGATTTTATCCCTTAACTTTAACATATGTTGCATTAATTTATTTTTCATGTCTCAATAGTAATCTTTCCATGTTTTTAATACAGTCATTCAAAAACTATAGATCAAGCAATCAATATATTTATAAGTTCCAAGGAGGCGTGAGTTATTATGCAGGACTTTATGGATAACACAAAATGCTTTGGTTTGAATGTTTATCCCCTCCAAAACTCATTTTGAAATTTAATTGATGTAGGACCTTTAAGAGGTGATTAGGTCATGATGGCCCCACCCTCATGAATGAATTTATGCTGTTATCCCTGGAGTCATTTATTTATTACAGGACTGAGTTTGTTGTAATATCCGGCAAGTTAGCCATGTTTCATCTCTCCGCCCCATGCACTCCTGCCTTCCACCCTTCCACCATGGAATGACCCTCACCAGATGCTGGCACCATACTCTTGCACCTCACAGCCTCCAGAACTCTGAGCTGAACAAATCTGTTTTCTTCATAGGTTACTCAGCCTTGGGTACTGTTATAGCAGCAGAAAATGTCCAGAACACACGGATAGAGAAAAATCTCTCTTGTCACCAAGACACTTAAATATTAATTGGCTAATTGGCAACTAAGAATATTTTTTAAAGCAAAAAAAAAAGATGTAATAAGTATGCCAAATGAATTGATTGAATCTTTTTAAAGCAATGATCATCATATTGGTCTTGAGATTATCAAACAATGGTTTTATTATTGATAGTACTCACATTGGCTGCCCAATACCTTCATTATAATTAGCAGTAGAAATAAGAATATTACCATTTTCTCCAAAAATGGAAACTACAAAACAATTCAATTTCTACTGTCAAAAGTCATTTTTATTTTGACTTGACATTATAAAATATTGGCCTTTAGATTATTCATTGAAATATTTCTTAAATCATTTTTATAACCAATTATTTTTGCATTAAACTGTCACTAATGAATATTCTAGCAATTACGATATAGATGATATAGACAGATTTTAAGTTTTAATCTGCTAAACCAAGTACTCTACAAACTGCAAAGTTGCCTATACTTCCCACACCAGAGAAACAAGACAGTGACAATTTGAACTGAATAGTTTTAAGAATGTTAGGAAAAGCACTGACTGCATATCCATAGCTCAGCTATTTTTTAATTGCCCTTTTTACAAAAGGGATAGAGAGGCCTCTTGTACCAGATTATTTATTGATGATAGATATGTGACTCTCTACATATGATACACTGTGATCCTTGGCTACATAAACTGTTCATATCAAGGAAGCTGTTCATATACAGAAAAGAGAAGCACTGACCTGAAGTTCCATTTCATCTCTAGTAGGTGTCATATCATAATTTCTTTAATCTCCTTTTAAATTCGATTAAACACAGAGCAAATATGTTACTGCTGTGCAAGGGTGACACATTCATTAATCACAATGCAATTTATAATTATGAGCTACATTTGTTTATTACACTAAAATAATAGCTGCCATATGAGTAACTAATCTGATAATAATATACTAAAAGAGTTCAACTCTACATTATAAATCTAAGCTATTAAAAGGATTTAGGGTGATTGGAGAGTTTTCTGTTCTGTCATAGCAAGTGTCACAGGCTATTATGAAATGGTCAATAGAAAATACATATGGCAGCAGGTTTCACTGTGAAGATACCTATAAGTACACATAGAAAAAAATCCTGCCTTTTATTTTTATAGCATCATAATTTTAGTCACAAAAGCTGTTAAGAGTATAGTACATGAAGGCTTAACATTGTTAAAGCAATACATTTTATGATATGTGCACAAAAATAAAAGTAACCAAAAATGCCTGAATTCTAACATGCTGATAGTTAGGAATTTTCTCTTTCTCATGAATTCATGTTTCTTATAGATAACAAGTTTCCCTGGGGAAAAGAGCCCTGGAGAGAGAAGGGTAGTAACTGTTACTGAGCATTTACAAAGTGCTAGACTCTATTAACATTTCTCATTCCTTGATGCCTGTCTCTGACAGCTCCCAAAGCTCAGCACTAATGCAAAAGCTTCAGCAGGTGGATGATGGAAGGTTATATGGCGTAGTTGCTTTCTGGAAATAGCACAAGTTTGAAATCAGACATATTTGGGTTCAAATCATGACTCTGCCAGCTAGTAGATATGTGGCCTTGGGCAGATGGCAATCACTTGAGCTTCAAGTTTCTTATGTCTAAAATGAATAGAGGCCAGGCACGGTGGCTCATGCCTGCAACCCCAGCACGTTGGGAGGCCAAGGTGGATGGATCACTTCGAGGTCAGGAAATCGAGACTAGCCTAGGCAACATGTCAAAACCCTGTCTCTACAAAAAAAAAAAAAAAAAAAAAAAAAAACTAGCTGGGCATGGTGATGCATGCCTGTAATCCCAGCTACTTGGAGGGCTGAGGTGGAAGGATCACTTGAGCCCAGGAGGCAGAAGTTGCAGTGAGCTGGGATCATGCCACTGTACTCCAGACTGGGTGACAGGCAACACTCCATCTCAAAAAAAAAAAAAAAAAACCAAATAAATTAAAAATATAGCCTATTATCTACCATCAAAATAAAATGTTATAATGCATACAAATACCTGTCAAATCATAGGTGTTCAATTAATTCGAGTTAATACTATTTTAAATATTTAAGGCTACAATGTGGCAGGCACTGTACTAGGAAATACAGATAAGCCTGACGGAGCAACTTAGGTTGATCAACTGTTTCAGTTTGCCCAAGACTTTCCCAGTGTTAGCACAGAAAGTCTTCTTGCATCCCAGAAACTCCTGAGTCCCAGGAAAACCAGGACAGTTGATCACACTACCAGAGCATTTAACTTAACAGACTATATCTAGATTCTAGCAAGAATATTCCCAGAGCATGAAACTGTAGTTTCAGAGAGTGGTCAAAAGGGAAATCAAAACTGTCTTTCCTAATCCTGAGTTGAAGTGAACATGAGAATCCTGGAGGATTCCAAAGGTGCTGGTGGGAAAAATCAAGAACTGAATTACAAACAGAGGGTGTGAGGAAAATTGGGAGAATAAACATCTGGCAGAGCCAAAAGAGATTCCTTGAAGCTCTAAACTGTCCCTGAGGAAACATTCTATAGGGTGGATGTGACCTGCCTTTGGATATTGAATGGAAGAAGAAAGTATGAAGTAAGCCAAATTGTGTAGGTAACCATACCACTTGAAGAGGAACCATAGCACAGAACATTTTTGCTAATGTCTTCAGTAGACAAAGCCTGACTGGACCACAGTCTCAAAGCATCACATAATCCGTGATCTCAGATAAGTGCCTCCATAGTGCCTCTGTTTCGTAATCAGGGAAACCAAAACTCCTTTTATTACCCTCAGCTTCATCTTCCTTAGCCATAGCTCCAAATGTCAGCCCTGTTGTTTATTTCCTTCTTTGCCTGAACTCTTATCCCAGTACTGCCCCAAACTCTTTCTCCCTAAACTACTTTTCCAAACAAACATCCCTAGGACCTCTGGAGGCCCCGTCTCTAGTAGAGACTCCCATCAGAGTCTGTCTACTGCATCTGTATTCCTCTTTGTTCTTGCCTTCTTCATTCAACTGCTGCTGTTTTAGCTCAGGCCTGCATCATTCTCTGACTTGCCACAGCAGCTTCTAACTGGTCTTTCTTCCTCTATTCCACCCCTTTCTAATGTAGTTGCCAAAGCTGTCAAGGAGACTTCTAGAATGAGAATATGATCGTGTCTGTTCCCCACTTTAAAATCATTCAAGCGCCCCTACTGAATGAACACGCCTATTCTGGACAAAGCCCTGAATTCCTAGTTTGGCCTACAAGCTAAACACTGATGGTCTTTTCACCCATGCCAGTTCCATGTCTCCCAAAGTGTGCACCATGAAGCACCATTTCTGTGCACATGAAAGCATTCCATTAAAACAAGAAGTTCTTTGCTATCATAAATTTGGTACTTAAAAAAGTTTTTAATACTACAGGATTTCTTATAATGTTAATATAATACCTTTATGAATTTTCAGAACAGGAATATTAACTTGCTTTGTCTCTCAAAATCAACTGAGTAGGAAACACTTTTTGCAATGCTCCCAAAAGAACTAATGTTCCTCAAAAGATATTTTGGGGAATGTTGCTGTAACCTCACTCCCTACCATCCTCCTACTAGTAGTAGCCTTTACCCAACGCATGTACTAGTTCTGAAACCCATCGCACTTTTGCTGCGCTCACATCTTTGCATGGGCTGTTGCCTCTTCCTGAAATGTTCTGCATTCAGTTTTCCTCCTAGCTAGTTTATACTGCACCTTCAAGATTCAGTTCAAATATACCTTCTTAGGCCTCCTTCACTGGAGTTAGATGCTCCTCCTCAAACTCAGAGCATCTACTCAGCTTAGTACTCTGTATTTCCCCGAAGACGAAGAACTTATTTACCTTGATTTTAACAGTGATTAGTCAAATATCTGGCATGTAACAGATGTTTAATTGTTGAATCAATGGGATGTTGAAGATGATAGTAGAAATATTTGAACCAAAATGTAATGGGGGAAATTGGACCAGCAGTATAGCAACTGCCTGTCTGCAAAATTAATAAGAAGAAACAAAGCTGTCTTTCCGGAGTGCTCTAAGTGCAGAAAAATGAACTGCATGACCTCTGGAGTCTTCTACTTGCCTTCAGAGTCTGTGAAGTTCTGGGAGAATAATACATGCCTCTATGAGTTTGATCTAGCCCTTTCAAATGGATTATTCTTTATTTAAATAATGTATGACTTACCCTTCCAGCTGAATATCAATAGGAAAAACAAACCTGATCTCAAGTTTCCTAATATCTGCAAGTTAGAATTACATTCAAATTCAATGAGATTACCAAACTTTGATTAAAAATTATTGAAGATTTCTTTCCATTCTTTTCAATGTCATTTGCATAGCCTATCTTTTTCATGTTTATTTTGACTTTCTAAATCTTCTTAAAGAGATTCTAAATTATCTTTTCTTGGCATGTTCAGTAAAAACATTTGAATCTACAGATAAAATTTGTTGTATTTATAACCATCTTTTCCCCCTGTCAGATACTTTTTTCCTTGTTCTTTTATGGCTTCTTTTTTTACTGATCCACTCTGCCAGGGAGTTTGACAGCTGAAATATGTGATTAGTGCCATTTTATACCTCAATGTATAGACTTAAATTTAGTCACAGTGGTTCTACTTGAAGTTTTGATTTGTCAAAATGTTTTAGTCTTAAATGAAAGCTACCCACACATGCCTTTTACAAAAACAATTCTTACACAAAAAAGATTTATAGTATCCCTGCTTCTTAATAATTCTGAACAGGTCACCTAGAGCAGCTGAAAATGGCAGGTTTCATTTCATTCTCTCTATTTTGGGTTTGGATATACACAGTGAAGTTTTTTATGCATGCCAGTACTTAAGACTCAAGGAACTAACTTTCTCACGAACTGGAAAGAGTTGTCTGCTAACTTTACTTCTTCTATTCACTCTTCAACACACTCCAGTGTGGCTTCCACTCCCCCACCTTATGAGAACCTTATTTGAAATGCTTTTAACCTTTGTGACATTCCTCAGCAGTGATGGATTGAGAGGTAGGAAAACACAAAGTACTTTAAGTACAGATAAGAAAAGGAATTTTGGGAAAGTGGGATTTAGTCTCCAATTATTTTAGCTATCTAAATTTTAACCCCTCTACCTGTGCTTTTCCATTTTACTGGCCCAGAGCACATGAAGGCAGACTGTCATTCTTTTTAAAGAAAAATGTTATCAAGAATACCAGGAAAATCAGAAATTCCTAAGTCTAGTTTGTCACAGAGACAATGCATTAAAAAGCATATTGTCCTTGAAGTGCCTCATTTTTACTCTAAATCCAGATTTATACCTGTGAACTTATTACTTAAAGAATTAACATATTTTGAAGGTTTTAATGAAAAATTCCCTGAAGGAAAAACTATGTTCTATATTATTTAATTCATTGTGCCTACCACACAGGCATTTCAGTATTTTAAAAAGCACTACATATTGAATATTAAGTAGAGAATGGAGGCAAATGACTAATTTTGAAAGACATATTAATTTCTTACTCTCAAATCCGCTTGTTGGCCTTTCCAATCATTGTTGTGGGGGATATCTTATTTAAGAGAATGGGATCACCTTAGTTGGAGCATCTACCAGAAAAGTAGAAAAGTTTCTTCAACTAAGCAACAAAAGGTATGATGTTCTACAGAGATCAAACTAACTTCCCATGGTCAGGTCTCAATTATGTCAGAAACAGACAGCACAGAAACTTTCTCCACCAAGCTGAGATGCCAGATTCATACCTTTTAATCTACTTCAGACGGCTACAAATTCCTGGAGAAAAATAATACAATGGAATATACTTGTGTTCACACAACTCATCAAGGCCACCCTCAAGATTGCCTGGCTTATTTTGTAACACCCTAAAAGGATGATTTCAGGTCTTCTGTATTATTCTCACACGCTCTGACTTTTCTCCATCCTCTGCTATTTCAGAGAATGATCCCCTATTCTATCTTATTTTGCTGATAAATTAGAAACATCAGAGAAACATCTACAACTCTTATGACTAATTATGCATACTTACTCACACAGGCACTGAGATTCACCCATTTTCCTACTTTGAAAATGGAGGAAGTATCCCTCCTTCTGTCTTTCTTACTTCCAGCTTGTCATCAACTTCATGGTTGGAGATTATCTTCCCCTGCCTCCTACGCTGCATCTCTCCTCTACTAGATTCTATCTCTTAGCACTTAAGTATGCCTTAATCATTCCTTTAGGAAAAAAGATATAAAGTCCTTAGACCCCACATTCTCCTAAGCTATTCTTCTATGGCTTTTGTCCCCTTCACTCTTACAAAGAATTCTCTACCTTCACTGTCTCTACCTTCAGCTGCCTCTTCAACCCATCCAGTGTGCTTCTGCTACACCATGCATGAAAACAATGTTCAATAAAGTCAATAACATTTGTGACTCAAAGTTTTGCTTCTTCATTTTATAAGACTTTTTAACAGCATTTGACAATGTTGAACTATCAGTCCTTTTTAAAAAGTTTTCCTTGGGCAGTAGCGCTCCAGATTTTTCTTCTTTTCCTCCATCTTCACTATGACCAGCCTGTCTCAGTCTCCCTCATCTTCCTTTACTCAGCCTTTAAATGTAGGCGGGGGTGGGGAATGAAATCCGTGGTTCTCCACAGTGCTTTTCTTCTCCCTTGAAACTGTTACTAACTCATCTTATCCCCTCCTACAGCTTCAATTACCTTCTATATGATAGTAACACCCAAAATTATGTCTCCTACTCAGAACTCCCTTAGGAAGCTCAGATTGTTTATCTAACTGTTGAACTGAGGTCTGCACTTGGATAGCTCCTAGGTACATGAAACTCCATATGCCAAAACTAAACTTACGATTTTTATTCCCAAACTTACACCTTATCCAATGTTTTCTGTGTAACCTGAGCCCTATATTCTTTATCTTATAGGGAGAAGGTACGACAATTATGAACAAGAAACACTTTTACTGGACTAGTAACTTTTGCCCACTGACAAAATGTGTGTATCTACTGCTGGTGGATCAGGGAGGCTTATGAAGTATGGCCTACTCTCTTCCACATATTGTCAAATACACACACACACACACACACACACACACACACACACACAGGGCTCCCAGATTCCAAATAAGTTTGTGTTTCTTGAGGTTGAAGTGAGGACTGAGAAATGGTGAACTTAGTTTATCTTACCCAAGCACTGTGTACTCACCTCTGTACTTTTAGGGATAGCCAACAAGGTCATACCCCCTTCATCTGCATGGAGAACATATCTTCTCTCCTGTCTAAGGCATTAGCCCTTTTAATATCTACTCACCATAAAGTCCCAACATTCATTTATATCACATCCTCTAGCATAATTGAGCCATTCACTGTTCTACCCCTTTCCACTGCTAGATGGAAAAGAGAGAGAAATTTAGTTCACAAAGTAGGAGGATATGAAGGAGCATTTCATCAACTTGTTTATACCTGGGAAATATACAAAATGTTTAGCCATATCCTACTCAAGGTTATAATCTTATTTACTTACTTTCTAATCAAATTTATGTTTTTTTAAAAGTGTTACTTAATGTTACTTTAATGTTATTTTTAAAATTGCTATTTCCTTAAGTATGAGGAGCATGAGCCTCAAGAAGGAGTCTGAAGATGAGTTCATTTTTGTGAAACAACTTTGTTAGTAAATGGAATCACCATCCATATAGTTGCTCATGCCAGAAATGTGGAAGTTATCCATATTTCTTTCTACCTCACTCATCATGTTCAACCAGTCAACCAAGTCCTGCTAAACATGTTATATATTTTAGAATTCATACACTTGTCACCATTTTTTTACAATCACCACCTAAATACAAGTCATTATCATCTATCACCTAGAATACTACAACAATCTACCAGAATTCTTCATGTCCAGTCCTTTGTTTTTGTAAATCATTGTCATACTCTAGCCAGAGTGATAAGTTAAATTATTAACCTCAACCTCTTAGAAATCACCCAATATAGCAAGAAACAAAATTCCAAAATTTACCTTTAATGAAATTCTTAAAAATCCATTAAAACAATGAAGAAGTCACCAAGTGCAGTGAAGATAAAACAAGAATGCAAAAGTACACCAAGGGAAAAAAAAGTATTTCAGACAGTTTACCATGCTTTGTCTAAAATAACCAGCTAGTCTAAAATAGAAGTTAACCCCTTAAATTCAAAACCAAATGTACTTGAAAGCTTGATGTTGGGTTTGCTCCTGCAGATCCACTCTACACCTATTCCAAACTGTTCTTTCCTGCAGTTAGCTGACCTCTGTGGACTGCCAGGTGCCTCTGCCTTTAGCTTCCCATTAGCTTTGGTTAATAAAAATCATCTCAGAAGATGATAGAGTAGGAAGATAGTGTGGTTGAAATATTTATCTACCAGTTTTTTTTCCTGTTGAGCCACAAGTTTGGCAGTGGCCATGTTTCTTTACAAAAGGACACAGATCCAATTAGGTGGCCAACAGGGTCTTTCCCCATACCACCAACTCCATCTCCTATACCCTTGTCCTTCAGAGATTCTGGCTCCCTGTTGTTAGTCTTATGGTACTTTATCATCTCTTAGTAGTCTCCCTACGTAAGACTATACTCTTACAAGAAAACTCTATGTTAAATTCTCCTCAGTTACTCCATTTAGATAGACTACTTGCTTTCTGTTGAGATCCTGCTTGGGAACATTGTTTAGAACAATAGGAAGAGAGTACATGGATGGAGGTGTGGACTTTCTCGAGAATAAATTTGGCATCACAGAATAAGAACATAGACACGCTATCTTTACAGAAAGTAGTCCACAGATGAGTCTAGGGTGAGGCTGAATTATAGCCATTTTTGGTTGCTGAAAAGACAATTGTTGATGTGAGGATGGAATGGCAAATAAAGGCTGAACAACTCACATACAAATAAATCTCTGCCAGTTATAATATTGCCCAGGCACTGCCTCACATAGACTTTGCGCAAATGGGTGGCTCAAATGTGATTAGTCACCTCAATCAAAATGTGTTATAATAGAAAAAGAATACTGCACAGAATCATTTAAAAATACTTTTAAGAAGAAAGGAACAGGGAAAACAAATGGTAGACCAAAAACACAATAACTGGAAAAAAATATTGCCACCAAGTAGATGGCAATGTGCCTGGCCATGATTTTCATAAATTCAAAATAACTAAGTTAGTTAATCAAAGACTTCAAAGAAGAACTACAAGAACTCAGGGAAAAAAAGTAGAGAACAGAGGGAGATTAAACATAGTCTTACACAGCTTGGAAAAAAAGTGAATTAGAATCACAAAAACAAAATCCATCAGAGAAGAAACAAAAAGGAGACAATACTGCTAAAAACACAGTAATAGATATAAAAAAGAGGTTTGGGAAAATTAATTGGAAATAATAGAAGTTGTAAAAAGGAGAGAGAGGCATATAACACTAATATCCTCAATTTCATACACAGAATATAAAATGCATTATTTAAACTTAGTAAATCAAGTAAGGGATGTAAGTTTTTAAAGGAGGTAATCAATAGAGAACCTTATAAAAATAATGTTATCCATGGAAATCATTTCATAAGAAGGGGATCAAAAGAAGAAAATATATACCAATTATATATACCAATATACCATTCTGAAAAGTGATGGATAAAAACTAAAGATGTATTAATAAAAGATATCTATGACTTTACATGATATAAATGTATCTATGTCCCTCTATGTACAGGAATATAGGTGTAGATATAGATGTATTATTTTGAAAAAACTAGAAAAAGGGGGAAACCCAACCAATAGAAACTTGCCAAACTGAAAAGCAAGGAGAAAAACAGAATAATATAGAAGAGAACAGAACATTCAAGACCTGTGGAACAATTTCAAAGGTAAAACACATGCAAAATTGGAATTACAAAAGAAAATTTTAAAAATAATTATAGCCTAGAATTTTCCAAAATTTCTGTTAGATAACAAACCAAAGATCCAGGAAGTTCAGAGAACATCAAGCAGGCAGAATAAGTGCCACAGTCTATACCTAAGTATATCATATTCAAATTTCAGAAATTTAAACACAAAAAGAAAATTCTGAAAGAATGTAGAAAAAAATACCTTTATCAATAGAAAAAAATAATAATCACAATAAACTTCTCATCAAAAATCATTTAAGCAAGAAATATAATGAAGTGTTGAAAGGAAAAAAAAAACACCTAAAAATGTACATCCAGCAAAATATCCTTCACAAGTGTAGGAGAAATAAAAAACTTTCCAAACAAAAACTGAAAGAACTCATTGCCACCAGACATGCTGTGAAACAAACATTAAAAGGACTTTGTCACGAATAGGTGTTAACCTAATAGGGAACAGATCAAGGAATTATAAAGAAGGAATCTACAGACCAATAATCCTCATAAACCTAGATACAAAATCCTCAATAAATTATTACCAAATCAAATCTAATGATGTATAAAAATTATATACCACAGCCAAGTGGAATTTGGACCCATTTGATATGAAACACTGGTTCAACATTTGAAAACTTTTCATTGTAAATCCACCATTTTAATAGTTTCTTACATAGCTAAACACAGTCTTACCACATAATCTAGCAATTGTGCTTCTAGGTACTTATACAGCTATTTTAAATATGTATGTCCACAAGTAAACTTGCATGTCAATATTTATAGCCGCCAATTCTCTCTACTGAGGACTGGCAGCAACCAAGATATATTTCAATAAGTAAATGGAAAAAAAAACTGTGCTATATTAATATAGTGGCTATTCAGTGACTGAAAAGAAATGAGGTATCTGTGTTAGCTTGCTAGGACTGCTATAACAAAATGCCACAAACTGGGTTGCTTAGAAAATAAATTTATTTTCTCATAGTTCTGGAGGATGGAAGTCCAAGGTCGATGTGTCTGTAGATTTGTCTTTCAACAAAAACCTTTCCTTGGTTTGCAGATGGCCACCTTCTCACTGTGTCATCACATGGTGCTTCTTTGTGTATGCATCCCTAGTGTCTCTCTGCTTGTCCAAATTTTATCTTCTTATAAAGAAACCAGTCATATTGGATAAGAGCCCAACCTAATGGCCTCATTTTAACTTAATTACCCCCTTTAAAGGACCTATATCCAAATAATCACATTCTGAGTTACTGTTGGTTAGGGCTTAATATAGCTGTTAATATAGCTCCATTAATATAGCTTAATATGGATACAGATGGCTATATATAAGAATATTTATACATTTGTGTATATGCATACATTAGCATGCACACAGATATTCCCTTGCTCTCTCAGCTGAAAGGGCCAAGAAACAATGACACCCCATTAGTAGTGATTACATAGCACTTAGATGTTGGTTTCTAATACTACTGTCCACAAAAAGTAATCAGGGCCCCTTGGAGAAATGGCTGATTCTAGGATTTTGTCAAGAAATATACCAGCTGAACATGGAGCATCTTCTAATCTTGTAGAGTCAGAAGGTAAGAAGTGCTTAGAAAAGGAAAAATCACAACAATAGGAATAGGTCAAAGAGAAAGGAATCAAATGAGAGAGTGCCCGATGGTCAATGCTGGAGTGATTTGAGCAACGAAAGAAAGTTGTATTGAATTAAAAACTATTGTAAAAAACAGATATCCATGAGCCCATACTGATGTAAATAAATGACAAATAAATTTTGGAGAAGAGTTACATCTTCAGTGCAGACCCTCTGTACTCAAAGGGAATGGAACTTAACTCCACGCTCAAGTGCGGGCTGCACATCCTGGTTTTCTTCCAAAGATGATAGCACAGAATAGGGAAAATAAGTAATTTTCTAAGGGAAATGTGATGAAAATGACACTTCACCTTTGTGGTCTTCCTCCCCATAACACATAATCTCATCTAATCATGAAGACAATTTCATAGAAATACAAACTCATATTAAAATTAAAACAGAATCTAAACAGAATGATTATGAGTTAAATAATTTTCAAAAGTCATCTTCTCAACAAAAAGCACTAATCCTAGAGACTTCAAAGGGATTGATATCATGGCTTTAATTTTTAAAGTCCTAATATACCACAGGTGTGAAACCAGACTGAAATAAACCAAAAAAGAGCAAAACAGACTGATTTTTCATTTATGAATATGGACATACATATTCTAAATACAATAAGAGAAACTGATGGATATTTCCTTAACATGATTATGCTTTATGGAAACACACCTAGAAGTATCTGCTTAAGATTAGAAACACAACAAATATATCACCTATCACTAATATTAATATTTATAATTCTTTCAGAAGAATCAGCTGAAAGTTGAGTGAAAAGTAGAGGAAGTAAAAATTTCTACAAAAAAAAGAAAAATCACTATTTGCAGATTAAATCTTAGAGAACCCAAGAGAAACCATTGAAAATAATAACAAACACTAAAAGACTTCAGTAAAATTGCTGGGTACAAAATCAATATACAAAAATAATAGCCTTAATATATACAAATAAAAACCTGTTAGAGGATATAATGGAAGAAAATATGTCATTTATAGACATAATTTTGAAAAATAACATAACTAGGAATAAGTCTGGGAAATGTATATATTTATGTAGAAAACATTAAAGTGTTACTGAAAAACCCAAGTAAGACTAGAATAAATGGAAAAGCAATCTCTGTTCTTGAATGTCAGTGCTCCATAAATTAATGTATAAATTTAAAGTGACCCCAATACACTAAAAACAAGCAGTATAGTGGAGAAAGTATAGTCTTTTCAATGAACAAGACTGGGAAAGCAATGAATCTTACCTCTTACTTCACACCTCTAGATGGATTGCAAATGTAAATGTGAAAGGGAAAACTGTAATCAAATTAAAAACATAGATGAGCACATCATGACATTTGAATAGGTACAAAAAATTTCTGTTTATATAATCAAAGCAGGCACAACTAATTTATGGTGTTAGAAACAGAATAATGGTTACCTTTGTGAGGAGGTAGAGATGAAAAGGGGCTTCTAGGGAACTGGTTCTATTCTGTTCTTTGATCTGGGTGGTAATTACATGGGTGTGTTCACTATACATAAATATCAAGCTGTGTATTTATGATATGTGCACTTTTCTGCATAGAATTATTTCGAAAACAAAGTTTACTAAAGCAAATTTTTGGAACAAAATAAGCTAAACTTCATATAGAAAAATTAATAGCGTGAATTAAGTGGGAGCTTATGAAAGTTGAGTAATAATGACAAGGCACCAGCCTTTTAACAAATCATATTTTAAAATTGTGATAGTTAAAATCATAGAATAAACTGGTCATTGTCTATTTTCTTCTCTAGAACCATCATCTGCCTTTCTCTACCCTGATTTGAGCCCCTGGGGGACTGAACCTCTGTGGATTTATCATCAGACATGCTAATGGTTGGATTCTACAATGGCAGGCACTAGCAGGAGAGATTTAGAGGGAAGGGAAGAGAAGGAAGTCAGGTTATGTATTTTCTTGGCTCATGCTCCTTTTATGCTGGGGCTGTAATTGTGAAAGTGGTTGGAATCTTCTATGGCCACAGCCCCTTTTGGTCCAGCCTTTTCAATGGCTGCAGGCCTTGCTGGGTTATGGCAACCGTGATTCCTCTTGTGGTTCTCCAGGGGTGCAGGTGTTAATGTCTTCCTATCATTGCTACTCCCTGCTACTCAATATCCTTGTTAATTCCCTTAACTTTGCCCACTCCTGTGTATATAGTATGTTTCATTCTCTTCAAATAACCCTTTAAATGTGCCACTGATCTCCTATAAGAGCCCTAACATATACTACAAACATTGCTCTTATAAATAGACAAATAGATTATTGGTACAGATAAAGATGCTCAGAAACATACAGGAATGTAGTATATGGTAAATGTGACAAACATATAAGTAGAGGAAATAAGAATTATTCACTAAATAGTGTCAGGGTATCTAGATAAACTTCCAAATTTAAAAAGAGAACTAATAATGACTGCTTCTCTCCTCTCCTAAATCGCCAAGTGGATCAAATACATTTTTAAAAAATGTTTTTCCATAAGTAGTAATCTCAGACAGACAAAATCTGAACTGTACGTAAAACCCTTATTATATGAATTTGACAACTTAAAAGTAGCTGTTCTTTCTAGTCAGAGAAGTAAATAAAATAAAACCTACCATAGATGTCGTCAAGTGAAAAAACAACAAAAATCAAAATGGAAAAAAATAATTGAGATATAAATAATGAACAAAGGCCCAATTTCCTCTATATATTAAAGCTTCTGCAAGTTAATTTTTCAAAGTACATGAAACTGTACATCAAGAAGGAAAATGGCATGTAAACCTTCCCACTGAGAGGTGAGGTCTCTTTCCGCACCTTAAGCAGAGTTTAGCTGTGTGGCTGGTTTGCCCAATGGGATTCTAGCAAACATAATGCATGCAAAGGCTCAACATGTGCTTACTCATCAGGGCTTTCATTTTTCTTGCTTTTGGAAACCAGCCACCATGTGGCACAACACAGGCTAGCCTGTAAGCTGCTAAGAACTTAGAACACTATCACTTCCTTTAATCTAGCAACCTCCAGACATGGAAATGAGCACATCTAGGACTAATTAGCCACCAGCTGACAGCAGCCACGTGGAGGAATGCTCGAAAGACCATCAAAACTGCCTAGTTGAGCGCATCCTGACTGCCAGTCTACAGAATGTGAGTTAATAAAAGACTATTGTTTTTTGCCAATAATTGGGGAGGTGGCTTGTTACACCACAAAGGCTAATTGATACAAATAGAGAACTGTTAGAAAGGGAAATTTTCAATAGCTATCAAAAATAAAAATGTACATTCACTTTGATCCAGTAATATCATTTATGGGAAATTATTTTTTACATGTGGGTGGGGTACACCCATCTGTGTACAAATAGTTATTTCTACATTGTTTATAATAGCAAAATATTAAAAATGACCTACAAGTTCATCACTATAGGAATAATTAAATATGATCTATCTGACTTGTTTATACAATGATATTTTATGAAATAATTTAAAAGAATGGGGCAACTCTCAGTGTAATGATGTGGGAAAATCTCTGAAATGTATTCTTAAGTGAAAAAAGTAATGAGTGGGACAGTATGTTCTAATTAGAGTTTAAAAAGTGTATTGTGATATGTGTGTACTTTTGAATATTTTCATAAAAGTAGCTGCTCTGGAGAAGAGAAATGACTACCTAGGGGACAGTTTTGAAAGGATGAGATTTGTTTTCATTGTATACTCTGTTTACATTTTGAATTTTGAACCATGTGCACAAATTACTTTAAAATTTTTTAAACTCATGATCTTTTAAAACAATTCAATATTTTCCCATTGCTCTTGGGATATGATCTAAAATTCTATTACGACCCTGCCTGATCTGTCCTCCAACAAATTCTCCAGCCTCCTTGTAAGTTCCTTTTTACTTCCTGTATGTCAATCACACTGGCCTTTATTAATACCTTTGTACGGGCCTTGCTTCTACCTGCCTCACGACTTTTACCCATGACTCTTGACTTTGTTTTCTTTCTTCTTCTTCCTCTTATAAACTCCATCATTCACTCCTTATCATTTCCTGATTAACTCTATTTTGGGTATCAATATTAATATTACTTTCTCATGAAAGTATTTTTGGATTCCTCAAATCAGCCTAACCCCTCCATATGTATTTTTTAGCATGCTCATATTGTTACATTCTAGTCATTTTCTAACAACGAATTATAAAACTTATTTGGTATATGTTGTCCCTGGTGGACTATAAACTCCATAAGGACAGTTAAAAAAATCATTTTTATCATTGAATCCTCAATCATAATGTTTGAAAAAGGTAGGCACTCAATAAGAACTTATTGAGGTAATAAATTAATAATGACACACACCCTTATAGGCCAATCACTAATAAGCTTACCCTTGAGCAAGTTGTATAATTCACATAAGTCTTAATTTTCCCATTTCTAAAAGTTTTTTGAGAGACCCCTCCAAAGTACCTCTTCTCTCTGCTTCAAAATTTTATCAGTCTAAAAAATACTATAAGATGGTGTGTTGCTTCCTCAAATCAGACTGAGATGAGTGGCCGAATCTAGACCAGGAATACGTTGTATTATTGACTCTCTCAGAAATGTGGCTGCCTCTTCACAAAATAAACATAAAAGCCAGACCTGGACCATTTTAGACTATGTCTTTGGGCCTATGTAGTTAATATTTTTCATCTTCTCAACCGGTTTGGTGAGGTTGTCCAGTAGCTCAAATTCTCTCATCTGTTGAAAAACCTGAGCGAGACTAGAATAATTATCAAATTCTTACTCCCAAGGCAGCCCACTACCTAGAAGTCCCAAGAACCCAGGTTAGAGAAAGCAGACTTTCTATTGGCTGACTTGACTGATGAGAAAATTCCTTATCTCTACCCCAAGCAAAAGACCCAAAGGGAGGGGAAGAATGGCTGTATGAGCTAATCACGTATTTCACTGTCATCAACTAAGAGTGGCCTCAGTGGATAACTGATCCTGTCACCTAATTACTGTCAGAAAGTATGGCTTAATGACACCCACTCTAAAGCTTTAATAATCATTTTGGCAGACCTCCAAAGATTAATTGGCTTATAGTTAACAACTTTATATCACAGGTCAATTCATTTAGTTACCTAGGGGTATATTTTTATAACCACTTTATCTTGGAGATGTACCAGGAAAATGTCTTTGATTAATATTAGGCATCTGATGTTACCTTATTGATACGTTTATGGCTACCACGAATGATTTGAAACACCCGCTTTGACTTTTTTGTTTTTTTTCAGAAGAAAATTATTATGACCATATTGTGTAAGTTTTATGCCAAATTCCACTTTGGCACACAATTTTGGGAACTTGAGTGTCCTTTTATTAATCTGTTGGCATAGACCTGACACTTAAAAATGCTCTGGAATCATATGGCTTGTCAAACATTGTACTCAAATTCAGATGGCAATTGCAATGAGAGGTGAGGAACCTGACATTCACTGATTTTTCTTACTTTCAGGTTCCTGCCAGAAAAGATATTTTCAAATTATCTAATGTCCAATTTTTAAAAGTGTTTGACAAGTGGTGGAACTCAAAGAGGATTTCAGTTATCCATTTTTCCAGATATTCTAAATTGTTTGACCTGTTTCCCATTGCCCTTAGAATAAAATCAACATGTTTCACCATCAGTTACTATGACTTCTTGTAATCGCATCTCAACTTCTCTTCATCTCACTCACTATGCTCTAGCCACACCAGCTTCCCTGTTATTTTTCCAACTCACCAATATTGTTTCCTCTTCTGAGGTCTCACAATTGCTGTTCTCTATACTTGCAATATCTTTCCTTCTAACCTTGTCATGATTGGTTTCTTGTCATTTAAATGTCCTCAAGTATCATCTTTCAGAGAGGTCTTTCTTATCCTCCTAGTTACTCCCCATCACATAATCCTGTTGTATCATCTTCATAACACTTATCATCATTTGAACCGAGTTTAATGATTCGCCTATTCTCCCAACAGTATGTCATCTCTGATACCTTATCTGTCTTGTTCACCACTTTATCTTCAGTGCTCAGAACAGTGTCCAGCAAATTGCAAGTTCTCAATGCATCTTTTAAATATTTCTTAGTTGAATGAATAAACAAAGCTGTGTTACGAAAGGAGCAACCTACACTGAGGAACACACAGCCATGAAATCTAGCTTTGATATTACATAAACAGCTTTGAGATTTAATACATTATATCCTTCAGTATTCCTCTTCAGGATTTATAAGAGATATTTATCTTGGGTATTTATATACAGGACTAACTAGCAACTCAAGTGCTAGCTAAGATAGTATTTCTCTTACACCCAATCTTGTTTCTATTCCTGGCTGCCAAGAAACTCAGGGCTAAATCTGAGACCCATCTCCAAAAATCAGACAGAAACTTATAGTGCATATTTGGAATCCTGAGCTCACCCCTGAAGTTATTGCATAGTGTTACATTTATCTATCTCTTTATTTTTGATCACAATGTACTGTGTACATTTCTGTAAGTTGTCTCAAATCCTATTTAGAATGAGATGAGCTGAAAAACAAAACACATAAATTATGCATGTCCATTTAATACCTGTGGGCAACTCCGGACCCCCTCTCTGCAAATCCTTCAAGTGCCTATCCCTCTCGGAACTAAGATGGCCTTTCAAGTTCATTGGTTACAACTCAATATTTGATTAAATGCTGTTTTATAGTATGTTTTTGTCATTTCATAACTTAGAGGCCATAAGATGTTCAAGTTCTTGTGTATTCATATGTTCTTCATAGCACCTAGACTAGTGCCTGCCACATAACAGATGTTCAACAGACATTTGTTCGGTGAATGAATGTGCAAATGGCTTAATATGCTGTGTTACTCAATGAAGGGATACAACTACTTTTAAAACCTCTAGGGAAAAAAAAAATAAGTTCAATCGCTGAAACATTTTGGAATTATACCTATCAAAGCAATGGAAAATTGGGGAAATTTGGTTTAACAGGTTTCTTACAAGAACAAAGAATTGATGATGTTTAACTATATAAATATTAACAGTCTAAGCCATGTTTTCAGGATGCAAAATTTTCCTAGACATAGATTCATCAACTTTGCCATGCCTTTGTATTGATTCTAAAGTGGTTTTTAGATGAAATGTAAAAG
Organism: Mandrillus leucophaeus; assembly: GCF_000951045.1. NCBI lineage: Eukaryota > Metazoa > Chordata > Mammalia > Primates > Cercopithecidae > Mandrillus > Mandrillus leucophaeus. The sequence goes on along the minus strand of NW_012108286.1, from coordinate 1,808,584 downwards.
CCATTTGCTGAGTGTGAGATTTTGCAGGCTTGGGATTGTCAATAAATATGTTTTGCTATAATTAATAATGATATGTTCTTGCACCTGTGGAGAAGATGAAGCATCATTCTAATTTCATGTTCAGCAATAAACATGAGCAACTGTCTGCACGATTCCTCTTTTGATTCCAGCTGCCAACAGCTTGGAATAGTTTGAGTCCAGCTAACTCTACATTCCCTCATTAACTGGTGTCCCCATTTATTTTTCTGCCTAAATGGGTAGAGAAGTCATTTTGTTTAGCTCATTCGGATCTATTGAGAAAGATACCAGCAAATCAACACCTGTCACTTTTCAGTAAATCCTAAGAGGAACTGGGCTTTGTGGCAGATTTGCCTTGGCAGGAAACAAAATACTCTAGGATTGTAGTAAATGACTGAATTCTATGAAACTGTTATCTCCTCCCCTAAAGTGGGGAATGAGCATCAGTCTATTATGGGCATAATTAATCCAAATCACTTATAAGACAATAAAATTTAATTATGGGTTCTTAGAAACTAATAACCCACCAATTATTGTTAATAGGCTTTTTCTTAATTGTAGCTAGTGAGTCAAATTTGTTGAGGCTATTTTTCCAACAGTTAATTTTTTTAAAATAAAATCACTATATTTTTAGCTAAGTAGCGATGATGTAACATTGCCTTGTAGTGGTAGACAAAATACTCCGCTGACCTCAGTTTAGTTTTTGTATTTTAGAAAATAATTATTTAAGAACTAAATTCCTGGATGTGTTTTTATATGTTTGGCATTTATTGTACCTTAGAAACTTTCCATCTTTATTATCTGTTAAAAGAAGCATTTCCAGGCAGCTAGATATCTATCTCTACATTGATTTTCAGGTACCTTTGTGTTCAGGAGTGAAAACATGGAAAATATTTAAAAGTTCATTATTATTTTATCGGATCCTATGGTGGGTCAATTGTTGCATCCCTTGAATGTTTAGTAACAAAGACATTACAGATATAATGATCCTTTTATCTACAAAGGGTTAAGCTGTCCCCAGTGATCAGTAATTTATTTTTAAAAGGGACTTTTTAAGAACTAGTATTTATTGAGCTTTTGCTATGTGGCATGTACTTTTCTATTGCAGTCTTCATGGATCATTTTATTTACCTACTTTACAATTGTGTAAACTAGCTACTATTACTTCTGTCACTTCATCAATGAGTAGACTGAAGCACAGGGAGCTGAGATAGCTTGCCCAAAGTTAGGCAGCAAGTCAGCGGTGGAGACAGACTTTAAACCCAAGAAGGCTTGATTTTAACCATTATACTCTACTACTCTTTGTTGGCTAGGGGGTAAAAGGATGTGTATACATACACATGCACTAATTTCTTTAAAACCTGTCATGTGCTTACTAAGTTGCAAAGCATTTTAATTGATACCAAAAAAAATCCCACATGTGTGCATGCTATGTATGGGTGCCTTGTTAGAAAAGTCTGTCCAAAGTAATGGTTAAGAGCCAAGCAGACGTTATCTGTTATCTATTTCTAGCTATGCTACTATGTCAAAAATGTGTGCCTATAACTCTTCTAAACCTCATCCAAATCTTTCAGGCAATGATTCTGTTTTGCTTTAGAGTCAGTCAAAATTACTATCATTATAGACCTTGACCTGAATTGACTTTAAAGTATCACCTAGCCTTCAACAACAAAATATTATTTTCTGCTATTGGGAGATAGATATGTCTTCAAATGAAAAAGAAATGCTGTCCATACACTGATAAGATTTGTGTGCTGAATAGTGCTTACAGCTGTCATGGTGACCTGTGCACAGAAAACTTCAGAGTTTTGAATCAATTAAATTATTTGCAAGTCGTCTAATTGGAGTTAAAAGTATATGATTAAGTATATATGGCTATAAATTCTTTGCTACTCCTTCCATTGATAAATAGAGTTTAATTTTCCTCTCCTTGAATATGAGCTGACTTAGGGTTGTGTTTGACCAACAGAGTGCAGGGAAAGTGACATTCTGGAAGGTCTAAGGCTAGGTCATAATAAGACTTCCCACTTCTACTAAGATCTCTCCAAATGCTCACTTTAGGAGGAGCCACTGGCTTGAGACTTCCACGTTAGAGAGGTCAAGTGAAGGCACCCTGGTCAAAGCCTCACCGAGGCCCATGCCTCCAATCATTCTGCCCAAGGCACTATACATGTGAGTGAAGCTGTCTTGGACCTTCAAGACTACCCAAAATACCAGCTGAGTACACCAAATGATATCAGCCAATGTCACAAGAGCAGAGGAATTATACAAGTCTGGTCCAAATTTCTAACCTACATAATTATGAAATATAATTATTTTATATTTCATAATATATATTTCAAGGGTTATTTTAACTCACTAAGTTTTAGGGTAGCTTGTTATACAGCAATGGTAACCAAAAGAGTATCATATGTGACTCTGCCACAAGGAAATCACACCTGACATTGTGATTCTATCATCACAACCCCAAAGCCCTCGGGCCCCAAAGGAGTCACTTCACATTTATAACCAGATTTCACTTTCATATTTGGATCCATCTAAAGAAACATAGGGCTCTGACTCTCCCTTGTAACTGGGCCATCAGTGTTTCCAGTGTGAGATGGTTTAGCTCTGTGTCCCCACCCAAATATCATGTTGAATTATAATTCCCAGGGTTGGGGGAGGGACCTGGTAGGAGGTGATTGAATTATGGGGTTAGATTTCCCTCGTGCTGTTCTCATGATAGTGAGTGAGGTCTCATGAGATCTGATGCTTTAAAAGTGTCTGGCACTTGACCCTTCACTGTCTCCCTCTCCAGCTCTGCCAAGTGAAGAGCATGCTAGCTTCCCCTTTGCCCTTCTGCCATGATTGTAAGTTTCCTGAGGCCTGCCCAACCATGCTTCCTGTACAGCCTGCAGAACCATGAGTTTCTTCATAAATTACCCAGTCTCAGGTAGTTCTTTATAGCAACGTGAGAATGGACAAATACTGCATTCAGGAATGAGTCTGGACAAGCTGGCTACTCTCTGGGAACATTTCTCTATCCTCTGGGTCCACTGAAAGGCCTCTAGCTCCCAACGCTTCTGAGTGTAGCTCACATTTTCATTGACATCTTCAAAAGGATCCAAAATTCAGTTTGTGTGACTGAATGAGTATTCAGACATCATCCATTCCTTCCTGATTTGTCCATCCCTCCTTCCCACTTCTCTCTACTCCTTTGATCTCCCTCCTGCTTTTGTTTACTCTTTCCCCTGCTGCCGCAGACTCATTGCTTTTCTACACTTCCTCCCTTCACCTTCTGTGTGACCTCAGGTGGCTGCTTCACCTCTCTAAACCTCAGCTTCACATCCATAAATTTAGGGATGCTGTAAGCATTAAAATGAGATCACATAATTAAAGCATTAGCATAGTTCATAATAGAGTAAGTGCTGAAAACATGTTCATTATTAATATCACTATTATACTTCAGCACTTTTCCATCAAAATCTGGATTTCCTTGAGTTCATTCAAGTCTACCTCTACCATAATCGGAATGTCTCAGTAAAAGTAACCACACTGCCCAGAAAATCACAGTATGACATGCTGTGAAGAAGAATGTCCAGCCCCATCACACAGAGACACTGTCTACCAAACTGTCACTGAAGCCATTCCAGAAATCCAAATTTGTGCCAACTAAATTATGCTTTATAATTTTATGATTATGCTCAATAAAGCTATATTACTTCTGATGAACACATTAAAGTTATTTAAAATTGGGTCTATTTTAGAATATTAAAACTTGCTATGGTACTGACATATATATTTAACGTTCAACCAAAAGTAATAATTTTTAGTTTTATATTTCTAGAAGTTTTTTAAATTCAAGAATCTCTAAACATCTTAACATTGAATCAATTTCACTTTTACATTGTTAAGGAGTCAGTGATGACTATTAGGACTTTCTGTTTTAGGGGTCAAAGTTTCTCAAAATATAATATTTGGTAAGATATGTACTTATAACCAAAAGCTTTCCAATTTTTAAAACTAAGTATACAACTGACTACTAGATATCTCCGTTTGGACATTCCATAGAAATAATAACAATAATAATGGCTAACACTTACCATAGCACTTGCTCTGTACCCAGTAATATTCAAAGTGCCTAACTCACATTTTCTCAATCCAACCCTCATAATAACATTATGGGCAGGTATTATTATTCCCACATGAGAGAGGGGAAGCTGAGATATGGGAAATTTAAGCAACCTACTTAAGATTATGCAGTTACTGTCAGAGCCTGGGCAAGAAGCTGGACAGTATGCAGCTACTGTCAGAGCCTGGACAACTCAAGAAGACTGGCTCCAATGTCTGGCTTTTAATCACTGACTGGATACTATTTTCATTCTACCTCTCATAGATACCTGAAGTTCACATGTTGGAAACAGAACTTACCATTTTCAGCCTTTTCTCACTCCTAGGTTCTCTGGGGCCAATAAAATCAGGTGACTTCTCACTGTTTTCCCAAGCCAGAAATGTGTAACTCTGAATCTGAGTACCTCCTCTCACTCATCCAAATACATTACAACAGTTCTTTCTCCCAAAAATATCATTCCTCAAATTGGTTTCTCTTTCCTACTCTAGTCCAAGCAATCTCTCTCTATCCTCTCCTCTCTTTCTCTCTTTCTCTCCCTCTCTCTTTCTCCCCTTCTTTCTTCCTCCTGTATCATGATAATGGCTTCCTAACTAGTCTCTCTGCCTCCAATCCTAGTTTATTTCATTCATTCTTCATTCTGTAGTCAAATTGCATTTTCCCAAAATGCAAAAGTAATTGTCACCTTCTAACTTAAAAAGCTTCAACAGCTTCTTCTTACCCTTAGCAAAGTGTTCACACTCCTTAACATGGTTTACAAGGCTCTATGATTTCCCTACCCTCATCATCAAACCTGTATGCACAATGCTCCAGTTATGCTCAGCTTCCTTCAATTCTTCAAACACAGGATGTTTTTCTTGCCTTGGGTTTTCATCCGCATTGTTGTCACTGTATAGAACACATCCACACTTCTTGGCCTGGCAAATTTTTATTTATCCCTTGGGTTTCAGCTTAGACGTTACTTTCTCATGGAAGCCTGCCTTGATCTGCCCCATCATTTATTAACATAGCCCCCTAAACTTCCCTTACAATCTCTAAAATCCCTTAAAACCAAGCTCTATTGTAATAGGTTTTTTTTTCTCTCTGTATTCATCACTAGGCTATAAGCTTTGTAAGTCCAAAAATATTCTATTTTATTAAAGGTACTCAATAAGTATTTGTGAACTTAATGAATGAAGGTTAAGACACAAAGAAGCTTAGAAAAGTGATGCATGAAATGACACACTCCTAAATTGTCTATTTTCTATAAAAATATAGATTTAAGTGAATATACTGTATGAAATATTCTATAAATTGAAATTAAAAAGTAAAAGGAACAGTAAGTGGTCATGAGCAAACCATAATGGAGAAAGAATAAGGGAAAATATAAATACATTTTTAGAGATCGTAAGTACATATTTAATACTATGGGCATAGAGATATATATATAAGTCTTCATTAAATGACTGGAACAATAACTAAGATTGAAGACAACAGATCTATTTGTAGTATCAAATAGATTAAATATTTGCAACAATTAATGTTTATCAATGTTTCCTACACAAGGGCACATAAACTGCGCTAGTTTCTTGAGTACCTACAGAGCAAGGCTGAGGCTGAAGGCTTAACACAAACTGTGGTTTGAGATCCCTACAGTCAAGAGAGGAGATAAGAACTTGGAACCAAAAGAGAGGGCCAAATACATCTCCCTACAATCATTTTCTAGTATCAAAATTTTGTAGATTCAATAGTTTTTGACATCAACTATATTTAAGTTCTGGGAACACAACAGTCAATAAAATAAATATGTCCTCACCTTCTATAGATTTGAATTATATACCAGAGACTCATGATTATCTCTTAGCTTGTATGTATCAGGCTGAAGAGATGCTGAAATGATGTGGAATGATTTATAGTGGCAACCTTAATGGACCAAAGAAAACCACCATTGATTAAAACCACCTCATTACATCAATGTTGGTACAATGAGTACAACAACCAAAGCAGCTTTGCATTTCTTTTATTCTTGAGAATATCAGCCTTCCAGAGGTTAGCATAGCAAAACCCGATAAGGTGAATAAGCCAGGGACCATAGGAGGAGGAGTCAGTCGGCCAAGTACCATCCCTTTGCGTTAAGAAGTCCCTGGGGCTCCACAGATCCACAGATTTCAGCAGCACCAGGGCACTAGAGTTAGTGAGGTACCTCCGAAGCAAGCAGGGCTGTGCTCAGGATTCTAACGCACGTAATGATAGATTTGGCACAAATAATTATTTGCCCTGGAGGCATCCTCCATGTTGAGAAAGTTAACTCCGTGTTGCCTTATCTTATTCCAACCCAATTAATAAAATGTGAGTCTAATTCACATCAAATGCTTAGGCCTCATAGTTATTAAAAATCTCTGCAGGGCCGTGCGTGGTGGCTCACGCCTGTAATCCCACCACTTTAGGAGGCTGAGGCCAGCGGATCACGAGGTCAGGAAATCGAGACAATCCTGGATAACATGGTGAAACCTCCTCTCTACTAAAAATACAAAAAGTTAGCCAGGCGCAAACTAGCCGGGCGTGGTGGCGGGGGCCTGTAGTCCCAGCTACTCGGGAGTCTGAGGCAGGAGAATGGCGTGAACCTGGGAGGCAGAGCTTGCAGTGAGCCAAGATTGCGCCACTGTACCCCAGCCTGGGCGACTGAGCGAGACTCCATCTCAAAAAAAAAAAAAAAAAAAACAACTCTACAAACTCCTACTCACTTTTTAACTACAACAATACTGTTTTTCCCCTCCAGCTCCCTATATATTTTAGTTATGAGTGGGAAAGGAAGTATATCGAACCTGGAAAATAATATTGTGTCCTCAGTTTAATTAGAAAACATTTTTAAAAAAGGATCCTTATGTAATTCGTCTTGAATGCGGAGTTCAGCGAATTTTACAGTCTGATTGTATTATTCCATATACATTTCATTTGCAGTATTCTATGAGGAAATTTCTAAAGAGTTATGGAAAACACTTAGCAAGATACTTCTTTTATGACAAAGTCCTCAAACTCCTGCCATATTTCAACCTTCGAGGCCTTACATAGGCAGAGAGAAGAAAGATCACTAAAGAGATTACTGAGTGCCTTTAAATTTCAGACAGGAAAACATAGTTGTCTGGGCCCTGGATATTAGAATGTATCCTTTATTAGTAAAACACATTTTCAAGTGATTTATGTCCTTTAATAACATTTTGGTCTTGTTGAATTCTCACTCCTTTCTAAATGTTGATCATATTTTGTCTGTCCTCACTATGGCTGCCCGACAATACTGAGCTTTGTGTGCAAAATTATCATTTGGGGACACACACACATCTTTCCTACTTTTTTTGTGAGGCTGCTGGTGTTGCTTCTTCTGAACAAAAGCTCCTCACTGTGGTGTGTGTGATTCTAATAGGGAACACCTTAGCAAAATCATTAGGTAGGCTGGTCGTTTCAGGAGAAAGTAGACCTTTAGTCCTACTGGAAAACCCTATTTTGTTTGTTTGTTTTGGTCAACAATCAATGGTTTTCTTTGTGGATGTAAGTCCTTTATAAAATGAAAGTTGTAAAGACTCAAAAATGATCTTTAAGCAACAAGAAGCAGACACAAATGGTGCTAATTTTGACTTGCTGAGTCTTTTTTTCATAGCTGCATTGATCTCAACAGCTGTAGGTACTTAAATTCTCTTTCTGGAACCCTTGCACCCTACATTATGCACAAGAAAAGAAGTAGGAATGATTATTACCAATTTTTCCCAGAGCCCAGGGAGCCACTCAGGGAGGAAAGACATTCTTCCTACTACCACATTACCTTCACACTCGCCAATTGTAACAGCTTCTCATGAAATAGCACAGTAATATTAATTAGGAAAAATGGAATTTTTATATATAAGAACAAAGAGAAAGAACTAAACTTGAGCTAGTCTTTTTTAAGTTAAGGGTGTCTCAAATGATATGTAATGAAAGGTCTTTGTGGATTTGATTGGGTGTGTGTGAGCATTTATGGCACCTGTGCCCACAGGAGACTACACCAGCCGCCAAATGGCAACACTGGCGTGTAATTACAGAGCACTTAACTGCATTCAGCCATGGTTTGTTTCTCTGATAATTTCCACGTTCATTGTTCAAGAGGCTGTGGACATTGTGGAAGCTGAGGTTCAAGTACCTGCAGCTGTTGAGATAAATGACTGTTATAGTTGTTTTTAAAAGTTTCCAGTAGGAATTCTGTTTAAGAGGAAAGTTTGACAGAAGTAAAGTTAAAGTATTATACTTACCTTTCCAAAGCTATAAAATCCTAAGTCTATAAATGGATCATTCTTTATTCCTCTTAATTTCAAAAGCTGGCTGAGCTCCTTTTCTCCATAGAACCCATCCTTCTTACATGCTATTAAATTATCAGTATGGAAAAAGTTAGATTTGCTATTCAGCTCTACAGACATAGACTCTGTGTTGTCTGAACTTGTGATATATAATAGATTTGGATATTTAAAACTGTGTTAACATGTTTATATGAAATAATATGTTCCAAAAGGACAGAGCCTTGCCAAATCCGAACACAAATGTTTCCAATTTTTGCATTTCTCTTCTCCAATCAAAGCTCTTAAATGTGTTATTTATCTGTAGTTAAGTCTTTTTAAAGTTTGGAATGTTGGAAAACAGAAAGGCAACTGAAACAAAAATTTATGTAATTCCATTTTTAGCATCATGAGGTCTATCCTGTCTTCTGGTTTTCCAAAGGCCTTTTGTCAACCAAAAACAGAGTTTATATAGACACAATGTTAAATTAATTATTATTAATCTTCAGATTTTACCATATCTTACAAATAACCAACTCACATTAATATAAAAATTAGGACCCTTTATTAAATTCTCACAACACAATAATTAACTCATTGAGTTTTTGATAGTTTCGGCAAACAATTGTTTATTTAAGACATTGAGTTAGATATCTAAATTGGTCACTAACAGCCTGCTCATTTTTAGTCAACATGTAATTTTTATCTTCCTTTGTGAATATATACATGTGTGCAAGTGTGTTTAGATAGAGAAATAGATGATTGATAGAGTAGAATAAAGCAAATGAAGTAAAATACTACCAATAGGTAAATCTGGGGATTTCTTTTTTACTTTTAAAATTTAAATCCAAAATTATTTCCAAATAAAAAGTTTTAAAACTTCTACCTTGTTTAAACATCCATCATTAAGAGTCCAGTCTCAGCTAAAGCTACTAGCTTTTTCCCTGCACACATACCCTGAGTTCCAGTCATAACAACGTCCTTGTCATTTTCTTAAATGTCCTTACCTTCTAGTCTTCCTTGGGAACGACAAGACATTATTCAAGACAACACATGAATTCATCTCCTTAAAATGCCCTTCCCTGATCTCTGCAGGTAAATTTAGTATTTTCTTCACTGTGAGGAATGATTTCTTTTTACATGTCTACCTTCACCAGAATATGATACAAAAAAGTGAGACTGCATTTCGTGTGACCTTGAGCATATTACTTAACTTCGGTATGCCTATGTTTTCTTATTTATAATATGGAGATAACAGCACCTACTCATAGGGATATTTTGTGGATTAACCAGGTTAACTCATGTAAAGTACTTACAAATGCCTGAAAAATAGTATGGACTCCATAATGTTAATTATTATGGTGATGGTGGTTGTGGTGCTGGTGATATGTAACAGAAACATGCTAGAAAAACAGGAGTAGGAGAGACTGTGATATATTCTACATGAAACATGGAAGAAACTCATTAAATATTTTCAGGTGAATGAATCAAAGTGATCAGGGATTACACAATTATAAGATTACAGGGGACCAGCCTGCCTAACATGGCGAAACCCCGTCTCTATAAAAAATACAAAATATTAGCCAGGCATGTTGGCTGGTGCCTGTAATCTCAGCTACTCAGGAGGCTGAGGCAGGAGAATCGCTTGAACCCAGGAGGTGGAAGTTGCAGCGAGCTGAGATCGCACCACTGCACTCCAGCCTGGGTGACAAGAGGGAAACTCCATCCAAAAAAAAAGATTACAGGGAAGAAGTAATGAAAGTCTTGACCACAGGAAGAACAAGGAAGAGAGAGAAAGAGAAGATGAATACTTAAAACATTCATATAGAGCTATAAAAAGTGGTAATCAATTGACTGTGAGGTAACAAGGAAGAAATAAAAGCTGTTATAGCATAATTATCTTAGGACCTTCACAAAGCCATGGTTTCGGTGGTAAATTGGAGATATGGCATCAATGTGCTCATTGGCACTATTTCCATTAGACAATGTTGGTCAGCCTCTGATGGGGTTAAGTTACTTTTCTGAGTTATGTAAGACATTTGTTTGAAAGTTTACTATATATCTGTGGCAATCTTTAATCAGTATGTGGTTGTACTTACACATTAGAAAGGATCCGGGTCAAAGATGGTTTATAGCCATATAACTACATAATGTTATGATGAGACTTAAAAGTAAGGGGGGGACAAGAAAAAATGAAACATGTAGCAGCTGAAACTTATTTTTAATGTTAATTTTCTCATACCCTATATGGGTTTGCACGGAAAAAATAAATAAGCAATGCAATCCTGGCCCAAAACTCTGTTTTATCATAGAAGTAAACTGATTTTTGTACATTAATGTAAAATAAAAACAAATACAACTGCATTACCTCTTAATAGTATTTTATTTAAAAGTTCACAATTAGCGCACTTGTAATAACAGAAAACATTTAAAGGTAACAAAGGCTGCCCTTCGGGAAAGACTTTTTTCTTATATGTAGAAGGAATGGTGTTTTTGCCCTTACAGTGGGTAGAATTCATAGTGCAGTGTGGGACCCCATAGTTAACAGAATCCATCATCTTAAGGGAATGAATCTTACTTCCAAGTTATTCCAAAACCGGGGGAGAGTGTGAATGATAGAAATCTGATTGTTTCACTTGGGCCAAGTTGAAATCCAATGATAAAAACAACAACAAATCTACATAAACACTGTCTACCATCTGCTGATACAGTCCAGAAAACAAAACCAATATTCCTTAAAGAAATCCGTACTCTAAAGCAGGAGAATTGCTTGAACCTGGGAGACAGAGATTGCAGTGAGCCGAGATCATGCCGCTGTACTCCAGCCTGGAGACAGAGCGAGACTTCCATCTCAAAAAAAAAAAAAAAAAAAAAGAAAAGAAAAGAAAAGAAATCCATACTCTAAACACCTCTGTCACATTTCTCAACTTCAATATCATGGGAAGGGATAATAATATTCCTGGATTAGCCAAATGGGTGAGAATGAGGATCAAAAAAGAAGCAATACACAAACAGCATGATGGAAGGTTCATAAGTTAAATCTGTATTTCATTTTATCAAGTTTTTAGAGTATTCTGCTCTGTTAAAGTGTCCTGAGTTTGCAGATACTGTTTTAAAAATAGAATATCTTAAAGTATAGAAAGAATTCAGAAGGTAGGACAGCAACTTTTCCTGCTTTGATCACCATTAATCAGCACCATAAAATGTAAAAAGCTACAAATAAGCACATAGGCAAGCCTAGTCCACCAAAAATACGGTATTAGTAAATGGATGAAATCTCATGAAGAGTAAGTAACTTACGAAGGACTGTAAGGTTTTGAAGAAGTGACTGACACTTTAATTGCAAAAGATACAGAATATTAAGGCATAACAAAGTAAACTGAAATAAAGTTTAGGTATCAATATTCATCTCTGGGAAACCAAGTTGTGAATCAGTTCCTTTAGATAACATGTGGCTCAGGTTGATTTAATAATGGGGCTGTGATGTCTGCATCTCTATGCTGCTTTTCCAGCACGGTACTGCCTGTAGTGGAAAAGACTCTTGGAGTCCACCTTGCGAGATTTCTGCACAGCTTCAGCAAAAAGTTTGGTCACCTGAAAATATAATGGTAGGAATCAGCAACCTCCATGAGATGAAAGTGAATTTTTAATGAATCAAGACTGAGAAGTCACAAGTGTCTGTCCCCAGTTTTCAAAGGGTATGGGATAAAAGGCATAAAAGTTTCTTATTTGATGGAGACTTTCTCCCGCATCTCAGACCTCACCATGGGAAATCTCTTTCGTATCTCGGACGTCACTGTGAATAAGCTTGTTTCTCCTCCCGTAGGGATTAAAACTGATTTTGGATAAAAAATAAATATGATAGGCAGAAAGTTAACGGGTCTCCACTCTGTTTCTCCCTGTGATAAATTTGATGGGTCATGTCCAAGTGAAACTGAACATACCTCATGCAATCATTTTTTGTGAATTGAACAAGCACTTGTGCTACATCTGGACCACCATTAACCTGTTGCTTTTATGTGGTGGCTTTCATTTAGAAACAATGAAATAAAAGTCTATATCTTTATTCCATGTCATGCTGTCACTTTTTATTCAAAGGATAATTGCAAGGAGAGAGCCATGGCCATTCATGGCCTTTGATTATCTCAATTGCTTGATTACCAACTGTCCCATTTAAGCCAGGACCTACCATGTTAGCATCATTATTTTAGTTTACTAAAAATTCCTCTCTACTCTGAAAATTACAAAGAGGGGAAAAGAGAGATGTGCATCTACTGATTACACTCTTAAGGGAGGCACAGAAATAAAATTCCCATCCAGTCTATATCCAAGGAAAAGATTATACCTGAAAATTAGTGAGGAGAGGGATTCCACTATCAACAGCTGTCCTCCGAATCACATAATTATCATGGACAAATTTAGTGTTGTTGTTAGGAAGGTTAATCACTAGGTCAATGCTGCCATCTCTAATCAATCTGGAAAAATAAACAAATAAAAACTTATAGACGACAAGCCATATTTTATAGTTTATAAAATACCAACATAAATTGCTGTCTTAGCCATTCAAGTCAATGCCATTCTGAGTTGACTGCCATCTGCCCTCCTCTATTGCTAAGTCAATGTTTAAATTACACTTATACAGGGATTATAATTTTTATTGTGTTCTTGAAGGAATTCTGGTGCAAGTCTAATGGAATGCAGATGTTTGTTTCTGTTTAAAATGCTATCTGTTCACTCATTAAGAATTGGTAATTTGATAGATATTTACTTATTTTTTAAAAAGAGGTGATCCCTCCACCATTGAATGCCCTTTCACCCCCATGCTCCCACTCCCACATTAAGTCTATTGCCTCCTAAGTAGTGCTAATTATTGTTTTACAATGCCCCAAATAAGGAGCTATTATATCCTTGGAAGCCTGCTAAGGTTTGAACACAATGCCATTATTTTATTAAAGTGATAATAATTTATGTGTTGGCTTCTCAAGAACGCTAACAGATAATATATTGCATAGAATGGCACAGCCATTCTGTAGACTGTAATATCTTAAAATAGTCGAGAATTATCTCCCATGCACTTATGCCACATAGATCTTTAAGGGCTGATGCAATGGTATTCCTGCAGATTCACACAATCCACTGAAATAAAATGTCTTATAAAATCTATAGTGATGACATGGTCTAAGGCATAAAAACCTGGTCAAGGAATGACCAATTAGGTAATCCAATGGATGACATCATCATAACACTCAACATAGGTTCCTGTATGTAGTAAGTGCTCAACAAATTGATTTATTATGCACAACCTTAGTGAAATATAGCTGGTCATCTTATACTTGATATGCACATCTATACACAATATAAGTTTGACATGAAATATAAAGTGCTGCATTACATTCTTCATGCTCTCACTTGTTTCCATCAAGGAAGCATCCTTACTAAGAAGTATTTTGAAACACGTTTCATATAACCATGTACGCATGATGTTATATATTCCATAGTAATGGAGAGTGAAGCTTTACAATCATCCACAAATGTGTTCATTTTTAAATTTGTTTTAAAAGACTTGCAATCAAGTAAGGTGAAATATTCATGTACTGGTTCTGAAATCCTCTAAATTATTTCAGAAAACAGTATGCCTAGTTCTTACTTTCTGATGGAAGAGAGGCTGGGATTCTGTCCGTCTTGAGACGGCCATGCCACTGGGGTGGCAGGGACATTGTTGGCGTTGAGCCAGTCTGATGTGGCTTCCGTGGCAAAGAGCTGCATTTAAAATGAAAAAATCAATTACTGTATCACAGTGATTTCTTATTTTTATAGAACATGTAATTTACAACAGAAGAAGAAATTACTGAACATGAGAAGTAGTATAATGCCATGGATAAAGACTTGGACTCAGAGTCCAGAGGCATGGGCACTTTAAATATTTTTTTATATATTTGCAGTGATTTAAAAAACGTAACCTCAATTTTATTTGCTTTTGCATTTTAATAATTATACATTTAATTTGAATTTAATAATTCAATGATAATTTCTCATAAATTTAATAATTTCTCAGTTATTCATGGCTAATTCCTTGTTATCAGGTCAACAAATCCCCATGGCCACAGGCCCATCATAAGCCTTGGAAATAATTTGTTTTACTCAACCAGGCTTTGTGTGGAGGTATTCACTGCCAAGAAGTTTTGCCTGTAAATGTCACAGCTAGAATCTATAACCTCATATGAAAACAAAAAAGGAAAAACATATGGAAATGTATTGGAACTTTGTCTCAATTGTGCTTAAGCTAAACTTCCTCCGTTTTTAGCTGGCAACGTCTATTGAATTTGTGGTAATTTTGTTAAAAGTTAAAACCAGTCTTTTTAATGATTTTACTCTAAGTTTTGAAACTACCAAGTTAGTTACAGCTTTCATATCAAAAGGACATACTTTGGGCTATTTCTTTTCCAATATCCTGCAATATTTTCTTTTGTGGACTGATTCCATGCTGACAGAAAACAACTTAAAACTAATGAACGTACCTTGAAACCTTCATTGTGTAATTGTTCAGCCACACCAAGGAATCTTGGCCGGAATGATTGCTGAAAAGGAATTTCACAAAATTCACTTTCTGGATATACATGTTCTTCATTTAGTCATATACAACATGGTATTTCCTTACAACATCTTAAAAGACAATGCCACCTGCTTCCAGATGCTTTATATTCAAAAATGACACGTTTTATCCTTTTATCCTTCTATGGTGAGTATGAGTTTTAACTATATCCCAATGTCAATGAAATTCCATCCACATTATCTTGATCTCCGCTTTTCACCTTGTTTTTAACTCCCTTTATTCTCTATTTAATCCACTTGGTCTTTGTAAGTTCAGATCCACCCCAGTTCTACAAGGACCCTTTTCCTGGTCAGGTAGGACTTAAAAGACACGTGGGTTAGGAGCCAGTACCAAGTCAGGCTAGCTGTTTTACCTATTCGACCTGCTCTTCTTCTTCTTCTTCTTTTTTTTTTTTTTTTTTTTTGAGATGGCGTTGTTTGCTCTTTCGCCCAGGCTGGAGTGCAGTGGCACGATCTCGGCTCACTGCAACCTCCGCCTCCCGGGTTCAAGCGATTCTCCTGCCTCAGACTCCCGAGTAGCGGGGATTACAGGCATCCACCACCAGGCCCAGCTAATTTTGTATTTTTAGTAGACGGGGTGTTTCCATGTTGGTCAAGCTGCTCTCAAATGCCCGACTTCACGTGATCCACCTGCCTTGGCCTCCCAAAGTGCTGGGATTACAGGCGTGAGGCACTGCGCCCGGCCTCAACCTGCTCTTATTTCTAAATTCTAATTGTGTACTGCTCTTCAATAACTAGGCCATTTTCCTACTAGCTCATGTACAAGTCCCTGCAATAATTCAATCATTGGAACTTATTTTTTCATTTACTAGGAGGCAATAAAAAGTTGTAGCTAAAGTATGAGCTCTAAAGTCAGTTAGCTGCATTTCAAATCTTGGCTTTCACCATTCACTAGTGGTGTGTGCTTCAAAATGTTAATAACTTTGGCCTTCATTTCTTCATTTCTAAAACAGTGATGATAATAGTAGTATTTCTACTTTTTGAGGCTCCACACCTTATTAAACTGTGTGACCTTGAACATCTTACTTAACAACTCTACGATGCAGTTTCCTCATCTGTTACACAGTAATAGTGACAGTTCTTACATTAGTATGAGTGTTCAATAAACTAATTTAGAAGTAAGCACTACATAAGTGTCAGTACTATAATTTCTCACAGTTATTTGCCTATTAATAGTTCTTAATAAATATTAATATAATTAAAATAATTGTTTTTTCAGCCCCCCTAAAGACTAGATTCCTGCCCTTACATCCAAGTTTCCAAGCATGGGTTCCTCTACCGACGATTACACTTACAACCCAAACCGACTGCCCCCTCATTTATATGCATTTCATTTCCACACAGGCTTCTCTAATGCTCCATCTCACTGTTCAGATATTTTCCTACAGTCCATTGCTGTGTCCTTCCTAGGAATCCAGGTGGACCTGTCTAGTGTCCAACCCTACCTTCCCTGGATTCCTGACCATTACCATCAGGGGTTCCCTAGTTCTGAATATACTTTCTGTGATCAAGAGCTAGTGCTTGCAAGATAGTGGTCAGAATGAAAGAAAACAACACCAGGTGACCTACCCAAAGATCAAACCCTGACCTTGACTTCATTAACATGAGTGTCTGAGTAACTGAGCTGGCATATTTAAAATCATATACTGTTAAAAACATATCCATTCTTCTTTAAATAGGAACATTCTTGTTGGTTTCCCTTGTAAAAAGGTTTTAAACAGATGACATAAGCTGGTTACTTCAGCAAATGTCTTGTAATCTGTTTATAAACCATATTAGCGATGGCTGGAAAAAATCAAATGATCTTATTTCAGAGTCAGAAACCAAGAACTGTGACAATAAAACACATATGATCCTTGCACAATTTTGATAATGTTTAGCCCATAGCACCCTCTAATATTTACTTGCAGAGGCTTTCTGAGCACAGATCTAAATCCTAAGAAAAGACCCCAAAGACTATGTTCAAATATAAAATTCTTTCAGATTCTGGCCCTCTCAATCCCAGAACTGCAGTTTTATAAGAGGAAACTATTGGCAAATAGAAAAGATAAATGCAACTGGATGAATTTCAGCTGAGGCAGGCTCAGGGGTTATTCATGACTGCCTTATAGAACATGAATTGTAACCATGCCCAGGACGGTAGCTTTTCATTTCCACTTAGGGCCAAACAGAAAAAATGAGCTTAGATGCAAGAAGCTCATGGTTAGACATAAAACAAAAAAAAAGTAAAAAATTAAATAACTCTTAGTGACATCAAGACAATTGGTTAGACAGAGGAATAAGATAATTCAAGTTTGATTCTCCTCAGAAAAGTCAAAGGGCTAAATTTGATGGCATATAAAATTTTTTTCATGTTTTAAGATTCCTTGGTATATAACAAATATATATATGAAATGTCTATATATTCAATGTCCAAAATGAACTTCTGAATGTTGTTAAATTCCCCTAATATGGAACATTACATTGTGACCCTCTGCTAAACACAGAATAGACTTCAGTAAGTACCAAATCACATTAGAAGGCTTAGCATAATGATCTCCAACACTTACTACTTGATACATTAATCATGCACTCAACTTTTCTCAATCTTTTATACTTTCCCCTAGCAAAAATTCCCTGATAACATGTTTGACAATAATAAGTGCTAACATAACTTTTAACTAGGTTTCTAAAGTACCATTGCTCAAGTAGAGTGGTTCTCAAATTGTGGTCCCTGGGAGAGCAGCATCAGCATTACCTGGGAATTTATTAAAAATATGAAAATTTGAACCCCACCCCAGACCTATTGAATCAGGAACTCTGGGAGTGCATCCTAGCCATTTGTTGTTTTACAAACCCTCCAGGTGATTTTGATGCATACTTAAGTTTAAGAAAGGGGGGAATAGGAGATAGGAAGACTATCCTCCACTCATTGTGTAATATGAGGTCAAGATTGCATGAACCTTGGCTATAATCACCATGAAAAACATTAAGGGAGCAGTACTAGAATGTAATTTTTTTTTTTTTTTTTTTGCCATTTTAAAGTAAAATAAGTCAGCAAGTCCTCTAAGACCTGCAGACACCAGGCAGAACCTCATTATGGAGCTGTTTCAGTGTTGTCCCCCAGGTGGAAAAGATAAATATCCAACATGACAGTATTGACAGTTCCCAGCCAGGGAACCACTCTACCTTCTGGTCTGGGTGTTGGCTTCCATAGGCACATTATAAACTTCTATCAAACATGTATTGAACACTTGTGACACATAAAACAGCCTCTCTACAAAAAGAAATTACAGCTGTCAGCTTGCATCTGAGTAGCCTCAGATTTAAAGGCTGATTGAAAATACCTGTGTAAGAAACCATTTGTTACTAAAGGTGAAAAGTACAAGCTGATTTATTTTCTTGGAAATGTTTATAAAGAAGACAGTCCTTTAAAAGGGAAAAATGTATATATATTTCCTCCAATGATCATTTTCACATTTATCCAATGCCTGGCTACAGAAAAGAAAGCCAAGTTAATACTATGTGATGCCTGTGGATTCTCCGGGGACCTCGGGATTGGCAACTCTATGGTTGTTCCTAATGATTCCATATTAAAGATAAAAGGTTATTCATGCCACTTGGAGTTGTCTTTTCAGATAAAATGCTTGCTTTGTGTTTCTGAGCGATGCTGAAGCGCAGATGTCAGATTGGTGCTTGCCACTCCACAAGCATCACTGAATAGCCCAATCAGAGAGGAAAACACTGAGTGCTCTTGATCTACTCTAGAGTAAATCATTTATTGTTAAAGGGTCTTCCAGAAAACTTCAAAACAAGGCAGATTGCCTATTCACGGCCACTAAAAATAAATCCTAATGCAATGAAAGGTGGCTAGAAATATTACAGGAAAATCAAAGATGATTTTTGTTGCCACATAAACCTCTATTATGCCTGTCTTATGTTAGAAATGCCTTGGTAGAGACATAGGGCATGTAATAGATTTACAAGAATCCTTTGACAAAATCTACATCTTGATTCTTTTATTCTAAGTCCTAGTTATAAGATTGATGTTATGAATATTTCAAACTTCCCAGGTACTTTGACCTATCGGATTTAACTTTGGAAGACCAGAAACGGAGAGTCGGTATGTGTTAAGGAGGAGGGTGGGAAATAGAAAAGAAATTTAAAAGTTAGAAAGACTGCCATATAAAAAGTTCTCTTGGAACTTCATAAGATAACTCACCTTCAACTAGATGCCTTCCATTGGATTTACTATCCCTAACCCCCATTTATATATTAGCAGTCCTTTTTTGTGCTACTTTCAGTTCTAACTTCAAATATCCAAAGTGTTTATACGAGTTCTTCTGACCAAGTGGGATCACGTTAAATAAAATGTTTTTTAAAAGTACAATGTATCCTAAAATATGGAACCCTAATTACTTTATCTGCAATTTCTATAAAGCTGCAGTAAAAAGTTGAGATTAGATTTGGCCCCATTCTAAGAAGTAGTCCAGTAAGTTTTATAGCTATTAACTCTCTATTTAGTATATTCTGTCATGCTTTTTCAGTTTATTAGACTAAGCATTTTTAAAAACATCATTAATGAAAATTCTTCATGTAGTAATGAAGAAACTACGCATTAGCTGATCAATTTTACCACGGCTGTAAATATTTTCACAAGTATAATTTTAAGTAGTCTTTAAATACTTTTTAATATATTTTTAAATCTGTGTCCGTATGCTCTCATGTACAGAAAGTTCTTCTCAACAACTCATGTAGCTGCTAGAACATTTATTTATTTAAAAAGGAAAGCATCGAAAGGTAGACTTTCAATAGACAGCACTCACTTCTTTAAGAAAACATTATTTTTTCTAACAAACCCTTTTTTCCTCTACAAAGCAAAATTCTGTCCACTAATGCCAAAATTATGCAAATACTTCATAGGGATCAAATTAATTTTTGCTTCACATTTCCCTGCAGCACTAGAACCAAACAAGGCACAATTTTATACATCACTGCCTTTTTAAGCTGGCATTTTAAGATGTTAGCACTATTATGATTAGATGTGAAGATGTGGACTAAGGGCATGGTCTCCTCTGAATGCCCCCAGGTCTCACATTAAACTTTAAGCCATAACTGGAAGTTGGGCAAATATTCTCTTACTTGGGACTTAATAATACTTAATATCCATTTATAACATGATGAGTCTATCATATGGTGTGATTTGTCTCTAAACTGCCATTAAGCTTCACAATTGCAAGTCATCTTGTTAGCCTCTGCTCTAACTATTCACCATTGTCCTTCTGGTACCTTCATAAAGCAAAATCCCAAGTTACCCTTTGCAGAAACTTCTCCAAAGCCACTACCTGTATAGTCTCCAGAGTCTAATTTGCTAATATTAAGACACCCTAATGAGATGGAATCTAAAATAATCACCCTCTGGCTTGAGAATACCTGGTACTGTTCTAATTATATTTTTATTGATTTTTATGTAGCCATGCAGAGTTTGAGCTTATTAAAAGCACAGCGGGGATATTATATAAGACCATTTGTTGTTTTTTTTTATAGGAGCCAAGAATTACTAATCTCAAATAAAAATGAATGACCAGTTGGGAAGCCTCTAGTATTTTTTCAGGAAATTTATAAACAGGACAATTTGTACACACTTGCAATTAGTAATAGTAACAGAAGTAGTTCCAAATAGTAATAAAAAGCATTCCAAATAGTAATAGAAGTTTCCTATCATTTTGCCCTAAGATTTATATTTAACTTACATCAGTAAATTGATAATGCCTTTTTTTATTGCACAAAGATATCCATTTCACCCTACTTTGACCTAGAAGGCTTACCAATGAATAATATTTCAAGAACTTCCATAGTATACTATGAAATGAGCTGACTGTATTAGGCCCAGTAAATCACTACCCTTCAAAAATTTTCAATCTGGAGTGTTAAGTTGAGAAATTTTATTAAATAACGTCCATGTATTCAACTTCGAATCCTTGGCATTTGATAGTGATTGAAATGTGAAGGACTGAATGAATGAAAGGAAGGAAGGGGAGATGGTCAGGAGAGAACAGACATGATTTCAGTTTGAGAAATTTTGGATTTGAGATATTCAAGTGGAGGTATGCAGCAGATTGTTGGAAATATGGGATGGCTGAGGATGTAAATTTACAGGTGGTAGTTATAGATAGAAGAGTAGGTACTATAGACGTGGATAAGTTGGCAAGGGGGAAAATCAAGAGACAGAGAAATATCAAGAGAAACAAACAGAGGAAGTGAGACCCAACCTCATTATAATGCCTGTGTTCAGGAACTAAGGATGAAGAGCTAAGAGGAAAACATATAGAAAAGACAAAACCAAAGAATAAGAGGTTCATTTTTTAAGGTACCCTGCATCCCATTTAGAACAAATATCCCTTCGCTAGAAACATTTTCTATCTGTATTTTATTTTTGCATGGACTGATGCAACAGAAGGCAAAATCAAGAAGCAAATAGAGAACAAATGTCTCTTCTTCCTGTAAGTTGCCATAAATGGAAACGTAAAACAAATCTCCCTTCCTCTATACCACAATTAACATTCTACCCTGCTCTTCCCCACTTACCGTGTATGACCATGGGCAAGCACACAGCCACAAACCACTTACCTGGATGCCAATCAGGATGCCTTTCTGGGGTATCTTAAATCCTGTGGAAAGCATTGCCTTTAGGAAGGCTGTATGAATACCTTCACCAAAGCAAGCCACCTGTTTAGAATAAATAAAAAATTAAAATAGAGGATGCAAAGAATAGTCAACCCCTCCTACCAAAAATTAAAATTAAAATACACACACACACACACACACACACGCACAAATGGAAAGTACTTTACTCATAGACACTTTCTGTAGATTTTATTAATGTTGCCCAAAGACCATGCAATCTGAATCCAGGGATTAAAAGGCTGGCCAGGGCAGATGTATCTTATGTTTTTAATTAAGCATAATGAATGAATAAGCAATTCTTTCTCTATCCAACAACACTCAATGGAGCAACATAACTGGATTCTACTGTGAGTTATTTGGATACAAATCACAGCTTCTGGTCCATAATGTGGTAAGTTTCCGAATGTTAATATGACTTACTGTTTAAATAACAGTATGTGTCATATATACTATGCAGCCGTACATGAATTTACTGGTCAGTAGCTGAAATGCATAACTGCTGAATTGGTTTGGAGTCATTTCATAGAGCTTATGAGACAGCCTTCTGAGAAATTTAATAACTCCATGAAAACCTCAAAGGAACCTGTTTTTTTTTTAAAATCATTTTTATAAAATGAACCAAAATATCCTGCTACTAGTCCTGAATACCACAGTCATATGAGGAAAAAACAATTCCAAACAAACTAATATATATAGTAATGTTAGAGTACACAGAAGTTTCATTTAGGTTTACGGTAATTGTGCTACAATATAACTACAAGTCAAATAGCCAATGTAATTATAGAACAAGTGGTATATTTGAACCTGATAGGAGTCAGTTCTGCCATGTATATCATCATTTGGCACAGGTACGGAACCACCATTAGAGTAAATACCACTGATGGCTAAATTCATTTCTTAAGCAAATTACCATTTCTGTGCAAGAAAAGTTCTTATGACTATAACCTTCAGTCGGTCACCAGTATGTGCAACTGCTGCTTTTCTCTCCACAGTGAACATTTTACTCAGTCAAGTACTGGGCAACTAACTTAAATAAGGTCAACCTAAGTTAATGAGTCTCAAATTCTACTGAAAAGAATTGGGTAATCCCATCATAAGTGCAGATGCTTCAACACAGACAAGGTTTTAAAAATTGTCTACAGAACCATAGAAAATATTTAAATGTGCCATTAAAGATCAGGACTAACATCCCCACTTTACCACTAGGAACATAAAATGTCCCTTACTTATATCAGTAGTTAGATGTTTAATCCTACAACAAGCCATTTGGACACTGAAAATGTCTCTTTGAAGCATAATTGAGATTTTACTAAGCTAGAATTCTGATTTCAGTAATAAAACAGACCTCGTAATATTTTACTTTATCACACTTGGAAATATGACCCTTTCAAATAATGGAAGAATTCTCTTTATACTTGAGAAACACATATAACGAAGGGGATCTGAATTTCTCATTCTTTTCCTATTTTTATATTTCAATAACTCCCATAATGTATGTGTGGATGCAGAATGAACATAAGCACTGAAAACAAATTTGCCATGCTAAAGAAAACAGCATGGGCCGGGCGCGGTGGCTCATGTCTGTCGCGGACGGATCACCTTAGGTCGGGAGTTTGAGACCAGCCTGACCCACATGGAGAAACCTAGTCTCTACTAAAAATACAAAATTAGCCAGGCATAGTGGCACATGCCTGTAATCCCAGCTACTCGGGAGGCGAGGCAGGAGAATCGCTTGAACCCAGGAGGCAGAGGTTGCAGTGAACCGAGATCGCGCCACTGCACTCCAGCCTGGGCAACAAGAGCGAAACTCTGTTTCAAAAAAAAGGGAAGAAAGAAAACAGTATTAGGGAAAATACATCTGTCTCTCTGATCTGAACAGTGGGCCAGCAAAATCAGCATTACTAGTAGTAGTGACCATGGGATCAAGAAGAACTTGAAGACTGTCTCCTTAAACCGACTGGAGATGTAACATTCATAGCGCCTTCATTTAAAAGTAAGGGTTTTTTGCCCTTAAATTAAAAGAAGCAACAAAGAGGCAAATAGTCCCCTTTCTAAGAGTCAAAATACAAACCGGACAGCCATTTATTTCTGACTGCCTGCCTTCTTGTTTCACTTGGTTTCTCACCACAAATCTTGCTTGTAACCAGGCAACCATATAAAACATCACATACTCTGTTGCAATTAAGTATCTTCTCCTTTTAGGTTTTCCTTAATACCAAGAGGAAACAATGATTACTTCCAGTCTGATATTGCCACTTGGATGTGCACTGATGAGAATCTGAAGGTTGTATCTAGTAAGTCTGTCAAGGGCTAGGTGATTCACAAACTGTCCTGACACTGACATGGAGAGAACTTTCTAGAATCTGACAGCTCTTTATAAGAAACACATTTCACAATCCTAAAGAAACCTTCAGCTGACACAGCCTCAACACAAGTGAAGAGGGACATCCAGTGGCCAATTCCATTATAGTTTTTAGATAATCCCCAGGAGGTTAAAAGTAGTCCTGAAATTTTGTATGTATCTGCAGATTCCACAATGTTTAGGTCTATGATCTTTACAATACTGTCATTCTCCATATTACTAGTAAAAATCAAATGATCTAATTTAATGGCAGCGAGGCAGGGGATGAGGTGCTGTTACAGAGAGACCTGAGAACCTTTAATAAAAAGACATAGAAGATACTTACTTGGATGTCTAGATAAATACTTGGAAGATATTCTCATGTGAAAATGAATTAGGAACACGTGTATTATATTCCCATGTTAAAATATAAATAAGAATTTAGACCCTATTCCAAATAGAAGTAAAATATTTTTCAAATTCAAAATTCATAAGCCCTTTGAGTCTTACTCTGATGGCAGAAGTTTTTATTCCCTTTATTTTACTGTATTCAAATCGTAAAACCTTAGATTTCAAAGTAGATTTAATGAACGCTTCCATGGATAATTAACTAGTTACCTCTCCAGTGGAAGCCATTTCACATCTCAGAATGGGGTCAGCATCCCTCAACCGGGGCCAGGAAAACATGGGAGCCTGTCGGAAAAAAAAAACAGGGAGAAAAATTATGTGAGGGAAAAGCAGAAAATGAATAAGAGAGGATAAATATATTTAGCGAATCATATCTCACAGGGTTCACTTAGGCTACAGTAGACATGTAAAAAATCTCTTGGGTCCAAGCATCTGACTTGAAAAATAGCTTTAAAACTCCATTCCAAGAATTTCTTGAGCTCTTGGCCAAAACTTTAGGTTAAATAATCACAAATTAATTCTGTAAATAGGGCCCCTGAGACCAGTCGGGACCAGTGTTTCTAATCTGGCCCGTGCATATTCCTACTGGAATGATTTCAAAGTCCACTGGGCATTGGTCTCTCCAGACAGAGTTCAAACACATTTTTTCTCTTTGATAGGCTTTGGAAACATTCCTCTTCTTGTTCTGATCATTTGAACTTGCAACAAGCCACCTTGCCAGGAATGGCTGTCTGTAAGCCAGCTTCTGAGACATTAAACTGTTGTTGACACCTCTTAAAAGCTTTGAAAAACATTCTTCTTGGAAACAGTTTTGTGCAGAACATTCATATGAGCTAGAATATAGGAGCGCCTCCTTTTCATTTATTTTGCTGATGCAATTCATGAAGAACCAAGTTTCCATTTCTTGCTATATGTCCACTTATCTGGTACATGGAGGAATTTTATCAATTTCTCCATCGATTCTGGCACCCAATCTAAATTATGATGGGAATTCTAGCTTGGGAGTCATTTCACTGGATTATCTTGCTCAAGTTACACATTTCTGCACTTCAGCTTCCCTATTTCCCCATCTGTTGATACCCACTAGCCTCACTAGGCTATTAAGATTGACAATGAATAAGTAATTTGAAAAAACTTAAGATTTATATACAATGCTAACTAGGGAATGAGTAAGCTGGAAGACACAGTGCATTTAAAAAATGTGTATCTACCTGTGATCCCAGTACTTTGGGAGGCCGAGGCAGGTGGATTACCAGAGTTCAGGAGTTTAAGACCAGCCTTGCCAAAATTGCAAAACCCCATCTCTACTAAAAATATAAAAATTAGCTAGTTGTGGTGGCATGTGCCTGTAATCCCAGTTACTTAGGGGGCTGAGGAGGGAGAATCACTTGAACCTGGAAGGTAGAGGTTGCCGTGAGCTGAGATCATGGCACTGCACTCCAGCCAGGGTGACAGAGTGAGACTCCATCTCAAAACAAAACAAAACAAAACAAATGCGTATCTATCCATCAATATTATTTTTAGTTAAAAATTCATTTATCAATTTACTAAAAGAAATAAGCATACTCCTATAACTGTGAATAAAGAAACATGAACTTAAAATCCATATAGAATCTCCAGTGAAAAAAAAATTTTTCTCTATTTTTCTACTAAAAGATTTAACGATATATTTGTGTCATAGTCTCCAGGAATAAAATGCCACCCCTCCTCCAAACATAAAAAGTCACATTCCATCTCAATGCACTATAACATTCAAGGCATCCTACATTATCAGCTTAAGCAAGATTAATACAGATTTTTAAATGCACAGCTTCAACTTAAAGTTCCTATCATAAAAATCAAAAGTCCAAGTCTGAGCTGTAACACAATTATGGCTGAGGTCACTAGCACATATAGGAACAGAAACCTTTTGAAAACATCAGAAATTTGTCAATTTTACATAAATATATCAATATTAATGTTACATAAATATTAATTTCATTGTGCTCTTCATCTACGTAATTCAAATACGTTTATATATCACCAATCCTTATTCCTGTCCAGCCAAGTAGTTAAAGGTCATAGTTCTGTGCACAATCATAATGATGCAGCTAGAAGATCACAATGGCATTATTAAGGTATTACTTAAAATACACATATGTACTGGAAATTTGTGAACAAACTTTAAATTTTCCTGGTTACTCTTTTTAAAGGTGTCATCAATTTCAACAACCTCACAGCACCATATACAGCAACAGCAGTCTCAATTTTTCAAATGGAAAAATCATGCCACTGAAGAAAACATGTACTAAGCAAAGGTGGTCAGTGTGGTAGGAATTTAGCCAACCCCCACAGGGTAACCCTCTTTACAAAGGTCATGTAAGACTGGGCACAATTCAAGCTTTACCCTAACAAAGTATGTCCTGGATTTCTATTTACCAGCTAAACTAGCATCATCATGTGTCAGCTGCATAAAAAGCTGATAATTCACTCAGTTACTTGGTTTTGAAGTTATGGAATTCTAGATGGTTTTTAAAATTTTTTTGAAATGTACAATAGTTCACATAAAGTTGCCTATAGTACAACTGCAGTACATTATCAAAAGGAAACATAAATCTCTAGTCCAACCCTTTAGTTAGAAGGTTTTAAAAGTAACAAGATTTTTGATGACAAATTGTTCCTTTAATTTCACTAGAACTCATAAAATGACTAATACATTTCAAAAATGACTAACATTTTTGAAAATGTTACCTTAATTGCAACATAGTCAGCAGGAATTATGGGATGGTCCAATGTTGGAAGAGGTTTCTCATCAACATTCTCTCCAATCATCACCTTGGTGGCCACATCAATGAAGTCAACCCCGAGAGTCTTGGAAACAAAGGGGAAGGATCGAGAAGCTCTCAAGTTACACTCAATCACCTGAAGAGATAAAATTCAAAATGAGAAAGAGGACATTGAGAGCCAGTAACAACAATATTAATATTCTCTCTACCACTGGTTTCCAGCTGTTATTAACTGGGGACCAGCTCTTGTTTTGCTAATCTTATCTCTTTTATCCTCACGGCTTGGATTTTTCCTGATACTTTGAGTCAGTATCTCTGAACTCTGACTTTTTTCATGCCTTTTTCCAAATTGCATTCCCATGCACTGCTGATGGGTTTCATTTAATGCAGAGCTCAAATAATGCCATACCCCTCCTGAAAACCTTCGCTGAATGTCCACTGGCATCAGATTAAAGTCTAATCCCCGAAGGGCTTCTGTCCTCTTGCTTCAATGCACCTCACTATCTTTATCTTATACTACTCTCCTGGACTCAATCTTACTTTCCCAGTTCATTCGTTTTACTCAGTAAAATCATCTGATTCAACTGAACTATTTACTGTCTCCAAATATGCTCTTTTTTCACCTTTACAGATGATGTTCTATCTATATGTAATAATCTCTCTACCATCCTTAACTTGTCAAAATTCCAACCATTTTGCAAGATCCAGTTCACAATACAAAATCTACCCTGAAATCTTTTATGATCTACTCCTAACCAAGCATAGGATGCTCAAATACATGTTCGTGCACACACACACTGGTGAATATGCCCTCTCTGCTCTATAAGTCCAATACCGTTTTATTTGTACATCCCCTCTAGCAACTATGATACTGTACTTTATAGTTTTCTACAAATTTATCTTCTACCAAACCTTCACTAAATTACAGGATTTTTGAGAGCAGAGGCTTGCCTAATACAGCTTTGCAGCCACCATATGACTGCCAGTAGGAGGTAAATCAATGTTGGTTACTACTATGGTTTGGATGTGGGTTGGTCCCTATCAAAACTCGTGTTGAAATTTGGTCCCCAATGTGGCCGTGATGGAAACTGGAGCCTAGTGGGAGGTTTTTGGGTCACAGGGGTGGATTTTTCATGAATAAATTAATGCTCTCCTGTTGGGGTGAGTTCTCAGTCTGGTAGGAGTAAATTAATTCTCGTAACAGTGGGCTGTTAAAAAGTATGGTTTCTTCAGTTTCTCTCCCTCACTTTCTCCCTCACCATCTGATTTCCCTTTCCACTACCTTTCCACTCTCCACCATGAATGGAAGCAGCCTGAGACCCTTACCAGATGCAGCTTTCCAATCTTAGACTTTCTAGCCACCAGAATCATAAGCCAAGTAAACCCCTTTTCTCTGTAAGTTATACCCAGACTCAGGTATTCTGTTACAGCAACACAAAAGAGACTAAGGCAGTTACTGATTAGCTAAACTAAGTAGACGAAATTAATTAGGACTAATCTAGTTCATTTATCTTTTTTTTTTGCAAATGGTATCATCTCTGGGTAAGGAGTAAAGGAGAATTTCAGTACATGTAATTTATGACTACTCTACAATTCAGTATATTTATGATAGTCTGTCTCACCATATCCATCTATACTATACTGTAGGTGCCATACGGTGACCTTCCCAATGGATCAGTGTGCTTTACAAAGCTGTAACTGACTTATCAGTGCCACCAAGAGCCTGGGCCTTCAAATAAGGTAGACGTTATACGCTATGCATCATTCCACACTCAGACACAAACAGATCCAGGGGTCTCAGTTGCTCTTTGGTGCTCACAGAGAAGATTACCAGAGAGATGCAAACGAACATGAGTAACATAGTGGTGGTGTCCTCTCAGGCACCTTGGCATTTCTTACCAAGACATCATTTCCTTTGACAAGAAATTGGACGTTGAATGGACCAGAGATGGCAAAAGCCTTTGCAATCTTCCGGGTAGCATCCTTCACCTAAATTAAAAAGGATAATCATATAGTGTGCTAAAGAGCATATCTTAGTTTTTGAAAACTTTCTAAAAGGCACAGTACCGTAAATTTGGATGTCTTTAGTTTCTCTTTATAGAGAGCTATATATCTACATTAATAATTATAATGGAGGGCACTATTAGGCTTCTATTAACAAAATAATATGCAATAAATACACACCAAATAATAGGAAGGAAAAAAACAAATAATTTTACACGATTATTTCTCTGCCAAATTCCCCTATCTGCCTACAATTATATAACCTGGTTTTACATTGAGGGTTAAATGGAATCCTTTCAGTCTCATTGCTTTAGCACCAGAAACTGCAGTCCAACCTCTATATCAATGTAATGACCTACCTGCTGGGAGGTACAGGCCCTGAAATTACATGGTACTGCAAAGAGACCAGAGAGATTTCTTTTATGTTGCTTTTCCGTTGCCCTGGACTCTACAAGGTTAGATATTATGTTTGGAAGGAAACAGTGTTTCCCTGTAGGGAGGCCCTGCATGTCACATACAGGAATCCCTGTATTCAACCAGAGCCAGAATGTCCCTATGCCAAGAGGGGGCATTGATTACAAAAAGCAAGAGTTCCTCTCTCATTATGCTCACAAGAGTGGTTCAGCAATGTAATTGGGTATAAAAGGAAGTAGAGTCTATGACACGTTGAGCTCTGAGAGATTTCGAAAATCCTGAGTTCTGAGGATCATTTATCCTGACATGAGAAACTGCCGTACATTTGAGATCCAAGAACTTCTTTTCTTTTATGCTTCTGCTATTACAAAGTATCCTGCTACCTCTACCTTCTAGAACAAAGACCTTCAGAATCCAGCCCAATGTACAACCAGAGAGACGGGTCTGCCTGGATTCTGATGGCAGGGTCACTGGAAAAGCTCACTAAAAGGAGCTGAGCCTGATCTAATATACCTAAAGACTAATGGGACCACCTCAAAGGTTATTTAAGATGATAGGCTCTAAATGTACACCTAGCAGTGCATATTGAGAACTAAGGCAGAGTCATTATTTTTGGGACGTTCTTTATAAGACTGGCTCTCAAAGACAGCTCAAATGAGATATCAGAAAGTGCTGTTTGGAGGTGAAATCAAGGGTGAGGAGGGAAAACATAGATTCCAGAAAGTTCTCAAGTGACTGGTCCACACCTGTTTCCCCACTCCTAACTGAGAAGCATTGCTTCAGATGCTGCTCACCTGTGTGTGGCCCTGAAACATTAGAATCGCCAGGAGCAGTTCTCTATCATCCCCAGACTAGCAACGATAGCGTCACCTTAGGACTTGTGAAAAATGCAAATTCTGGGGCCTGATCCAGAAATATAAAATCAGAAATTGGGGGATGGAGTCCAGCAGTGTGTTTAACAAGCTCTCCAGGTGTCTGTGATGCACATTCAAGTTTGACCACCCCTGTACTCGCATACAACCAAAGGGGCTCAAAAGGACAGTGAAGAAAATTGTTATCTTTAGAATACCCAGGTGACTCAGAGCAAGGAAGTTAGCCTCATCATTAAATTTAACCTGCAGCATATCTTACATTGCTATCTAGCTTTAAAAAAAAAAAATTAGGTGGTTTTTTTCCCTCACTGTTGCCTTTTCCCTTCCACTTTTATCTATAAATGACCTTTTCAATGGCCCCTTGGCTGATGGTTTGTGTGGGCAGTATCAGAGTGGCATCTCCCGAGTGGACACCTGCATCTTCAACATGTTCGGAGATGGCATGAGAGATAACCTGGCCAAAAAAAAGAGAAGTATTTTAGAAAGAGTTTTCAGGTACCTCCTTCAAGAATGCTACACCCTCATCCTCCCCTTTGGTCCTAACAGATGCACTGAGCGTGGACCAGTTCCCTTACTGCATTCCTGATGAGAGCAGTAGAAAGTGCTGCCTCCTTGTGCAGTAACAGATTGCCTCTAGAGGCAGCTAAGAGTGGCTGAGAGCCTACCTCCCTCATCCACTGATTAGCATTGGTATAAGTAATAGGAAAAGAGTAAAACTAAACAAATTCATATTGACGTTTAAGAATGGGATAGGAAACTAAGGCATTTGAAAAGCACTAAAAATATCTTTATCTTTTAGGCACTGGGAAAGAAAAGAAGGTGGGAGAGCTCAGTATCTATCTAGGTAAATGGCACAACTTAGGTGGACGAAAAATAAGTCTCAAAGATCTCATCAAGAGATCATTAAATGGAAGTTTGAAAGAGGAAGGAGTTGAAAGGAAAATATTTTAGTCCTTTTTTAGAAATAAGGAAACAAAAGCAATGTAATAATAAATAACCCAGGTTCATGTGACCGGTATGTGACTGCGTTAGGATTTTGAATCTTATCTGTCAGATTCCAAAGTCTATGGTCTCAATCACTATAACCCATGTGTTAATAATATGTGTGTCCTTGGGAAATGGCGAAGCTGACGGTAAGGGAGAATAATTGGGTGGGTATAAAAGACTTAAACAAATCTCTTATGTAATTTATTTATCAGATTTATAAACGTCTTAAAACAGAGTGACATTTGAGTTTCCATCCTTCTATTCTGTGACCTGGGCAAAGTGCTTTACTTGCTTAGCCTTGGTTTATGATAAGATAGGAATAACCTGCTCATAGCATGTTGGTAAGGATAAAAGAGACCACATATAAGTAAGAGCTCATTTTTTACAAGAGCTTATTTATAAAATAATAAGAGCTCATTTTTGGTGAGGTGTCTAGAAAAGGGGAGGCATTCACCCCACCGAGCTCAGCAACAATCATAATACACCTGCAGTTCTATGTCCATTTCTTAGCATGGCAATTTAAAAACTATGTGAATAACCTGCAACATTTCCAAAACAGGGGGTAACAGGACGATGTGCAATAGTTGATATCTGAGAAAACCTTAGGGAAAGCACATATCCTGGCAACCTAGAGCCAAATAAAGACAACAGACCAGCCTTATTTTACTAGTACAGTATTTGAAAAAGTACAAATGTCTCCAGGCCAGTCTCACATTCTCCACTTCCATATATAGGTATCACATTCCTCTTATTTTATGTCTCAACCTTCAAATACTTAAGATGTTGAAAAGGAAAGAGATAAAGTTTTTGCTCTGAAACAGAAAATCAGGGATAAGAGTCCCAAGGAAACAGGACTTAGTTCAAGATAAAGAATACCTGAGATGTCAAAAAAAAAAGTGACCACAATATGTAATCCTACAATGTGTCGTGCTTTGTATCACCAAAGTGCTTAAAAGAAAACATATGACCACCTTCCAGGGATGCTGTAAAGAAAATTTCAGACTTGGAGGGTGGAGGGCTGGAATAAATTCTCTCTAAAGGTGTTTCAACTCAAGATTATGTGATTCTGTTGTAAGTACATACCATTACCATTTTTATTAACAAGATCTACTCTGAACTGCTAATCTGGAAGGAAAAGAAGAAAAGATTTAACATCTTCAGTAGTGTTTTGAAGTATTTGCAAAGCAAAAGATGAACGCCAACTTCGTATTTTTCCTTAAAGCAAGTAAAATGGCATAGACTCCCTACAACATAACTTACTACATTTTAAGAGAAGTCACAAATACATTATTAATACAACCATAAAAC
This sequence comes from Mandrillus leucophaeus, assembly GCF_000951045.1. NCBI lineage: Eukaryota > Metazoa > Chordata > Mammalia > Primates > Cercopithecidae > Mandrillus > Mandrillus leucophaeus. Next base: position 1,775,801 of record NW_012108286.1, on the reverse strand, counting down.
TAAAGTAAAACATTTTTCATACTTTCATTTCTCCTTGAAGTTGGAGGTATTCATTGTATTAGAAATACAAGATGTGATATGGTAAGCCAATTTCATGTTATTATCCTTATCCACTTTGTTTGACTTTGCCTTTATTAACCCAATAAAAAGGGAGGAGGGTGGGAAATGAAGAAAGAAGAAAAAACAGGATTCAATTGGGAACTTCAGAAAAAAAAGTATTAGATGTTTTCATAATATCCATTGAAATATAAAAGGAAAGCTACAGACAAAAGAAAATGAGAGAGAAAATCTATTCAAAAGGAATGATGAGTACAGGATGATAATTACTTTTGAGTATCATCAGAGAAATTCTAACAGTATGAAACATAGAAAATGTTATACCCATGACACCTCAACTGAATTGTCAGAGAATTTGATTTTTTTTAACAGCTTCTCCACTATTACTGGAGACCTATTTTATAGATATCGTGAATTCTAACCTGTCAATATTTCAAGACTGTTAAAGAAAAGAAAATGATCAGAAGGCAGGAATGAAGGAAATGAGAATAAAGCACTTACCCTTCCATCTTTGCCAACAGCATCCATTTCTACTTCTCGGGCCCCTTCAATAAATTTCGTCAGCACCACTGGGTGCTCCTGTCACGAAGGAAAACAGAGGAGCAGAATATTTAGCTAACAGTATGTATATAGTGTCAATAAACCATGTACCTTAAGTATTATAAGTATCAGGGCAATACTTGCAAAACACTCAAGGTTGAACATACTACATAAACTCATTACCTAATCTGTGCTGTAAGAACAAGGTTGTTCTCTGCTTACAGTGAGGCAGAGGGTCTTTCTCCGACTTTGAGCGCTCAGCAAACTGACCATGAATCCTCAAGTATAGGCATCCAGGCCAATTAGAGAAAAGAGGGGACTAAGGAGGAAGCAGAATATGGCTTCTTTCTCTGCTACCAGAATCATGAATATTTCTCCACTTTATTATTATATAGTATTATTGGTTCAGAATATTTCTTTCTTTCTACCCTTATCTTTTCTAAGCACTACAACTCCCTAAATCAGATCTCTCTTTGAGAATTGTGGGAGAACTCAGAATGAGAGTTTCCTTTTGGTCTTACTGGGCCAAAGATGAAATCCTTTACCTCGAGTTGATTTGTCTTATGCCACTTCTACAGTATGACATTTGGAACTGTAAAACCAAGTATTTTTATTTATTAATCTTAAAACATCCTTCCTTTCTTGGCTGTTTCAGACCCTTCTCATCCTGAAGTACTTCCCACACTCAGTTCCTCCACGTTAGGGTTGGGATGCCCTCCACAACCTAACCAGCACTTGCTTTTCTCCAGACTAAATGAAGAGGTTGAGGGAAGATCTCCAGGGTTTAGATATCTTCTCCTCTGTGCCATAAGCTAAAACAACCTGGGCCACTGTCTTCTTACCAGGCCCTGTATTCATTTGCTTCCATGAGTCTCTTCCCCACATGCATTCTATCTTTTCTCCTCAGCTTCATCTTTCAAATCTCAACTCACCCTTCAATGCCTAGGTCATACGCCATCTCCTCCTGAATCCTTCTCTGAATATCCCTTTTTCCTCTGAACACAAACCCCTTCTGACCACTATCATGAAATACAGCATAATACAAGGCTGGCCTTCTGAAAAAACACTTTCTTCCTTTGGTATCTGTAAACTACATTTTCGGGCTTCTTTCTTCAGCTCATTCGTGGTTCTTTCTTCTCCTCTCTGCCTTAAATGCCAGTATTCCTCTGATGTCTGTCTTAGCTGTTCCTTTTCTTCTATACTCTCTCCCTCAGTGATTGCTTTCATTTTCTAATCTTCAATTAAAATGATATGCTATTTATTTCAAAATCTATATTTACTTCTCTATCTCTAGCCGTGATCTTGGTACTCAATTCCAAACCTATTATAATAACCCTTGCCTTTAAATCATCTCCACTTGGATTCCTCACAGGCAGTTCATATTCAAAAGGTTAAAAAATAAATATATAATTCCTCCCTCTAGACTTTTCTCCTTCCTCAGTGTTCCCTATCTCAATAAATGGCATCACTGTCTACCCCGTTATTCAAGGCAGAAGACTCAGGAGTTATCCTTTATCTTCCTTCACCCTCCTCCTCCATTCATTCACTAATTCTTTTCAATGCACATTCTTATCATTTCTCTCCATCTTTAGTGTCATTACTCTTATCCCAAGCACTGTCATCTCTATCCTGAGCTATACCAACAACTCACTCACCTCTTTCCATGAATTTGGTCTTCCCCATAATTCACTCTGTGTACTACAGCACACTAATCTTTTTAAAATTAAAAATATGACTAAAATTCAAACTCATTATAATGACCAATAAAGTCTACTTTATCTGGTCCCTGACTACTTCTACACCATCGTTAATAATCAGCATCACGTTTGATGTCCTAGCCATATAAAGAATGCTTTATCAGTTTTGAGAAACTCCCTACTGTTTCTCCCCTTCAGGCCTTCAAACATGCTGTTCCTTTCTTCCTCCTACTCCCACAATGTAAGCCATTTGCCCAGTTAATTCTGAATCAACCATTAGGTATCAATTAAAAGTCCCTTCCTCAGGGACTAGAGCCCAAGACTTTCACACTCTCCCTCAACATCCTGTATTTTTTCTTTTGCAATGTTCATTGCTCATCATATTTAATCGTAATTATTTGACGTCTGTTGAGCCTAGCAAAAAGAAGTCCTATGTGACAGTAGAGATCATATCTTTCTTTACATGAGTATAATTCCTGATACTGAGATCAATGCCACCATATAACAGGTATTATAAATAAGTGAATGCATACATAGATTAGTGATTGATTGGGGCTGGTTTTACTCTAGAGTCATTGAATTTAGTATCCCAGATGCTGCTGTAGTTTGACAGGGAACATTGAACTATAAAGTATTCAATCACAACATCTCTATTATTAAACTTTGGTCCCCTGTGGATTCTATCCATATGCTAATGGAAAAATACTTTAAAAATATTGTACTAAGATCCTATGAGGAGTGTTCGAGGCAGACAAGACGGGACACCTGCCTCATCACTCATGTGAGACCAGCTGAGTACAGTAGTCAGTCCCTGAAAAGGGCCACATGGCAGGACCCCCGGCCAGGAATAAAATAGGGGAGAAGACAATTGATGTCTCACTCCATTAATGAAAACTGGCCCATTGGAAAGATTCCCTTCTCAGCTATCTGATTTGCACACAAACATGAATTCAAAATCTACCTGGTTTTCTTTTTTTACACTCTTTGCCTTTTCTCACTCTTTATTCTTATCTACTCTCTTACCACCCAAACATCCTTGGGAGTAGCTATCATACACAGAAGAGGGATCCAGCATCATGTGTGCAGAAACAGTCCATGCACTTTATTCCTCTTTGAAGTGCTCCTGATTTCACTCTTCCTCCCTCCAAATTCCACTTGCCTAAAATCAAACTCTTCTCTATGAATTGTTCTCCCCCTTAAAAAAAAAAAAAAAAGCCCCAACAAGCTTTTGAAAGCTTTTAAAAGGAAAACATTACTTTTATCCTCTACAATACAAGATCAATAACCCCACTGGGTAAATCTTAAATGGATCATGCTGAGGTAATACTGAAGGAGAAAGTAAAGGCTGGGGGGAAGTGGAGGAAGGCGGTTGAGTTGCCACAAAATAAGAAATGTTTGTATTAACTCACAAATTGAATGTGCCAACATGAAAAAATAAAAAATAGTTGAGTGAGGGACTATTAAAGTTGCATGTTTGACTAAGGCAAAGTTCCCAGATGTGAAAATTAAAAATCAGGAAAGCTTTCACTTGTTAATGGTGAGCAGGGTTGAGCAGCCCTTGAGACTGGGAATTCCAGAAATACCCTGACCAGCAGCATCTAATTCATGAGAAGAACAAAAATCATTGTCCTTTTAGACTCCTGGAGTCTAAAATCTGTTTTGATAAAATATGCACAGGTATTCCTCTTTTTCCACCAACCTTAAAAATCTAGTTATAATTTAATACCTTCAAGTTTTCTCATTCTTATATATAGGAGACTAGAGGGTAGAAGAGGAAAAAAAGAAAACTCATTCTAACACATTGTGTGAAAAGAAAACATGCAAAGTAAGGTTGCATTTAAGAGACAAAAGTCACTACAAAGAAATTGGACACTACCTGAGAAACTCTAGTGGCCTCTTCTAGGAATTTTTTCATCTCATCCTCAGAGAATACCACATTCATAGCAGACCCACTGGAAAAGAGAGGGGGAAAAAAAGCAGGTCAGGTTTATGCTAATGTTAGACTTAACTGGTTGTCAGAACAGTTCCAGACAACTTTTAGGTCCAGTCTGGGCAGAATAACAAGTTGCCCCTTGCTAAATTGAGACTTTTCTCCATTTAATCACCAGGACAATCAACCAAAGTATAAAACTGACAAAGTTGAGGATAGAAGAAGGTAAAGTGTTGGGGGTCGGTAAACCTGTATTAATTCCCAAAGGGAATCCTGGAGCTCCAGTAATTATACTTCTCCAAGGTTTGCCCTTTCTGATGTACTATATTAACACTCTGCTGGTTCCAGGTAATTCTTAAGCCTTAGCAGGATTCAGCCCAGAACCTGATTTCCCCAACCTGTTTCTTCAGAGTTCAGTATCAACTGCTGATCTTAGCCCACTGCTCTGTTGTCAAAGCAGGTTATGCTACTCCCTCAACCAGATTGCAGATGAATCAATTTTTAAAGTAATATTTGCTAACATAATGTACAGTATCTGCATAAAATCTTTTCAACTATATCCTTTCTTTTTAAATACTTGAGAAAAAATGCTATCTGAAATCAATTTACTCTGAATTTCAACATTTTCAAAATGGGTTGGGAGGGGAGGAGAGGAGGAGTAACAGAAAGCAAAAAAAAAAAAAAGAAAAAAAGAAAAATATTACTTTGCTTTTAAACAGAAGCATTTACCTCTTTTACACTACTACAAATTTCTCTTTTAAAGTTAAAATATATTTTTAATTGGCAAATAGTAATTGCATATATTTATGAGGTATTATTGATCTATGTTTTGACATTATCGAAAGTCAATCAAGTTATTTATATATCCATCACCTCACCAGTTTATCATCCTATTACAAATTTCTGCCTAAAGGGCTTTCAGTTGCTTCATTTGTTTAAGAGAGGAAGGCTAGAGCAATAATGCTTATCATTCAGAGTATATGAAACTGGAACAAAAATGTAGATTGCAAAAAGGGAAACGAAGTGTGATAGCAAAGCTGTTTTTTTAATCCTTCCTTAAATGTGTGCATGTTTAAATTAATTTATATTAACTCCTCAAAGAGGTAGTATTATTAGACTATGGTTTATACATAATGATATTTAAATAACAAGATTTCCACCTCATTTGAAATTTTTCATTTTCATCATTTTAAAGGAACTCATATCAAATTCCATTTACACTTTCAAATTGTGCAGAGCAAATTGTGTTTCTTTTATTATCCCCTGTTTAGTGAAGTCATTCCTTACATGTGGTAACATCTGAAGAAAGTAAGTGATAATTCACAACTTCTCCTTTCATGATAAAACTTTCTTTTAAAGTTTAATATAAAAGATCCTGACTGTCCCTGTTCCTCACCATTATAATTTATCTATTAAACATTCTTATCTCAAAAACTTAAAATTTTAAAACAAAGGCACTATCAGAAGGTGCTGACAATAGTCAAAGATAAGCTGTCATTACTGGGTATCAGAAAACATGCTGGTGAGAGATACCTCAATTTGTGTGTGTCTTTTTTTAATTGTCCTGTTCTCTAATACAAAGCTACCCTCTCTGGTAAGGAGATGCCTTCCACTACACTTCTAGATGAAGAACTGTAGTCTCTTCCTATGGCCACTCCCTGAAGGGAAAGCATTAAACTAGAAGACCACACATTGATCCTTCAACTGGCTGTGATGGTTTGGAAATTGTCAATGGATTTATAAATTACTACATATAGAACCCTAGTGTTATTAGCATACAGCATGCATTTCTGTATCTCCCAATTTTTGAATCATTGTTTTGAAAAACAATACACAGTGTTACCTCAAAACATAGGAAGGCCTCAACAAGCACGGGTAGTCCACAGACTTTGCAAATTCCAGTGCTTCATTCTAATTAATAGAAGCAACAACAAAAATGTATGAATAGTTTAAAATATGCAATAAAATTACAGAATGCATCAGTAGCTCAAGTGGTAACCCAGCTTCTTTATTCTCTAAAAGACACCATTAAAATGTAAATTGGACACTGAAATACATAAAATTCCTAGCTTTTGATTCTAAATATCAAATCTTGTTCAAAACTGGTTTGAAATTATTTTCATTGTCTGAATCTTAATGAGAATACTGCTATCAATTCATAATCAGCATTTAACTGCAATCATGGATATACAACAGCTTTAAAGAAAATTCACTAAGTGTATGCATTCTATCTGCCCTGTAGTTAACATATCCAATAGTCAACATTCAGGTTACAGCTCTTCAAAATAGAACGTTAAAAACAGATACTTGTTTCTCTCCTTACCAAAGTATTAACAGCTTTCCAAGGTGCCTGAGCCACCTTCAGCTCATCCAAGACGGCTGAGAAGATGGAGCGATCCTCAGCCCTGTCAATCTGCAGGGGGCTTGTGCCCATGATCTTGACACCATTCTTGTACAGAGGAACTGCCAGATTGTTTGGAATCTGGCCTCCGACTGATATGATGCAGCCACCACATGCCTGAAAAAGACACGCACAATATCAGCCATTGGAGTAACTTCATTATGAATGGACAACTATGCTAATATTGCATCTGTTTCCTTACTGATAATTCTTAACCTGATTGTGATATTTACATCTCTCCTACCAATGAATACTGTTAAATGATGCCACAAAGTTTTGACTTCCCAGGCACTTAGATGCTAAAATCTGTGCAAGATTTCCATACAAGTACACATGAATATCATTTGTGACATTCACATGTGTGGCAAATGGAAAGGAAAATCAAGCCAATAAATGTTTGCCACGTACTCCATGCTATAATCAATTAATTCCCGGACTACTGCTGGAATTTCCTAACTGAATACAGATTTCTCCCTTTAACACTCCCTTCTCCTGCACACCTGCACCCCAGCACTTCACATTATGATTAAGCAAGACTGCTTCATCAAATTGCTCCTACACTCAGAGTTCTCCAAAGGTTTCCATTGCCTAGAGAATCAAGTATAAACTTTTGACCCCCAGGGCACTTAAGACTTTCCAATCTTATCTATTATCACCCCTCTTAGCCTCAAAAAGACTACTCATTAGCCCCAACTACCTACTTTCCCACTAGCAAATTCTTTGCACCACTGAAACTTCCCTGGCTGTTGTTTCCTTTCTCTTCTCTTCCAGCTTATCTAACCTTTAGCTACCCCTTAGGTCCAGTCTAGATCTCAGGTCCCACTTTGATGACCTTCCACTTTGATGACTTTCCACCTTCCCCTCTCCTTTGCTGCAGCCTTGGTACCTGTCGACAGTACCTAGTAACTGATTTTAGTTCCTACTGCCTTACTACTTGCTTTACAAACAGTGCCAGAATCTTTAGCCTTATTTCAGATGTTGATTTGTGTAAGATTTTCTTACATAAGCCCAAAGGTCCTATTAGCTGTGTGATGGTGTCGTGCAGGTCTTGCCCACACAGCAAAAGGAATTCAGTATGAGAACATATTTGTAAGATGTTAATATAACATAGTTTTATGGAATAATCCAACCTTAAATTGATCCAACACCAAATATCACGGGACCTGTAGGAACATAGGGATGAGAACCTGGTAACCCACACAGGTAAATCATCATCCTTATCCTAGCCATTATGCCTGAATAGTTTCAAGAAACCTACTGAAATAAAATCTTCTAACTTTTGAATATTGTTTAGTAGATTTCTAAAATATTTAGGCCCAAAATTCCATTAAGCTCCCAAAATTCCATTAATCATACCTAGATCTGTTTGCATCCTTTTTACCCATGTTAGTTTTCTGTTTTTTTAAACCTGATAGCACTAACCTACCACAGCACAAGAATATTTCTGAAACAATATCCAAGTTGCAATCATACCAGAAACATATTTTCAATAGAAAAACATTAAAAGGAAATGCTTCAAGTTTATTTGAGAATATCTTAACTTATCCCGGCCACTAATCACTTTGGTTAGTCCTTATTTTTATGCACAAATTAGATGTATTATAGAAAGAATGTAACGTGAGAAAATTTATCTTTCTAACAGAAATAGTATTTGCCTCATTACAAATGGCCCTGGTTTTTGGAATTTTATGAATTATCTCCAATTTATAAAATTCTATCTGTACACCTGCCAGTGAGAAGGATGATGTATTTTACTAATTTACATTTTAGTAAAAGATGTTTTATAGTTTAGGCAGTATTTTAGGATTACATTTAATTACAATTAAACCAAATGCTATAAATGAGCCTCAATTCTGTCTTGAGTCATGCATTCTCTAATGGGTTTTGCCTATCACTAATTAATGTCTGTCATTAATCCATTCATTTAACTTGTTTTGTGACAGAAGTACCATTGTCTACATTTACATATGTGCATCATATAATGTCCTCTAGCATATTTTAAATTACCTCCTAATATATAGTAATACTATATTTTAAATACAAATTAGTTTCAAAGAAGGCCCAACTTAATTCTTTCTGTAACACTGACTTCAGTTTTAGTAAACAAATCTCATTAAGAGCCATGTATAATTGTATCCAAAAGCAGTCACAGAGGTTTTTCATCTTTCTTTAAACCATTTCATGAGGACATAATTAATTATATGCAAAAATGCCTGCTGCTATCATCTGTAATGTTTTTTAATATTTTTAAATTAGTATTTGATTTTTCACATTTATATCACAGATACTAGTTTTATTGTTAATGTCTTGAACCTGTTTTTCTAGCTGTCTATCATACTGAACCTGGATTTACAAAATATTCAAGAAATATTTGTAGGGTACACTTATTTTGATGCCCACCTGTCTCTGAAATGAATATTAAGGAGTGATTTAAAAACAACCATGTCAGAGGTAGGTCTAAAAAAATGCTATATATTCTATTTAATGGATCAATTTTATGAAAGGATTAGTAGGCCAGGCCCAAGTAGACAACTATAATTATACATCCTTCCTAAACTTGTCTACTTTCTTTTGTAATAGTAAAATAATAACATTATTCTAGCACTATACTTCATACTTTACAATCTGACTTCAGCCATAAACTCTACGTTAACTTCACAGTATTTGCAAGTGGCATGTGTTTATACTCATAGGATTCATTTAAAATAAAGATAAAACACAGAGAATTTATGTAACTTAAAGAAATCAATGAGGTTGTCAGTCAAAACTAAAATTTAAGTATTTTGGCTCCAATTTAGTACTTTTTTCCCTCTAATTGACCATATTTTCAACACAGAGATGATTTTCTGTTAAAAAGTAGTAATAGTAACTGTAATAATATCAAAGGCCTAACTACTGGACATCACTCTAAAATTTTCCAATAGTTTTTGTTTTAATTATAAGATAATTTAATTTGTGCTACAGTCTTATAGTAATCTGCAATCCCATGAATTCACAGTGAAGATACTCAGTAATATTGGGATGGGAATGGAGGAGCAACTGTAAATGAAAGCTATAAAAGAAGCAAAATTATTCACAATGAACTCATTGATCTTAAACTGAAGACTAATGGCTTCATCTGATGGAACAAGGAATTAACTGGTCTTTTTTGAACAATTGACTATTTTCAGTGAACTGTTCATCATTAAACCACATCACACAAACTAGAAAGAGGCTGTTTATTGTATGTGTAGATGACCAATTAAATCACTCTGCAAGATATTTATGAGGGATCATCTTGCATTAGTTAATATGTATCTGGCACATGTTACCAAGTAGAGTTTTCAATCTAGCTGAAACCCTTAGAAAGAAAAAGTAAACTTTATGTGAAAAATAATCACTCTGTGCCAGGGGCTCAAAAATATAAGAATGGAGTGATTTTTTTTTTTTTAGAGTTTTACTACAAAATAAGACAATGGATGCCTCTGGCAGTTCTTTCTTCTAAGGGGAATTATAATATATATCTACATACCTGAATGCATATATATAAAGTGTATACTGCATATAGCTATCTTCTTTTTTTCTTTTTTTTTCTGTTTTTCTTTTCTTACCTCCTGATGGTAGATGTCTAGGATTCTCTCCAAGGACAACTCTTCAAAGTACAGTTTGTCACACTCATCAAAGTCTGTGCTCACAGTCTCAGGATTGCAATTCACCACCACTGTCTTCTTGCCAAGTTGACGCAGTGTGCGGATACTAGAGACAGCACACCAATCAAATTCCACACTGCTGCCTGCAGAGACAATGAGATTGGCAAAAGGGGTAAGAGAAGCACAGAGTTACGATACAAAAAGAAGCAGAAATGTATCACCCGTCAGTCCAGGCTAAGGAAGCTAATGACTTTCAATTCAATGTTTAAACTCCAAAATATAAATTTCAAATCCATGATGCATGCTATATTAGTAGTAGGAGAAACAGGTACAAATTAAACAGCAAGGAAATATTGGCTTGTCATATATGCTAAATTCTGCAATAGAAAATCTCAATATTTGAAATATTTAGAACTTCAATGTTAATGGCAGGTAATCTTAATGATAAAAATAACCCTCACCTACTGAAAAGAAATTCAAAGTGAATATATTGACCTCAATACACAAAAATAGTTAATCCAGTGATCAGGATACTTGAGCTCTTTTTTCAGCCTTTCCATTTAATCTACTGTCTGAGGGCTGAACCTAATGATCCCTGAGGTGCCTTGCAGCTCTGACATATCCTGATTGATAGAAAAGTCCTATCCTTTCCAAGCATATCCTTTTAAACTTGGCAAGGCCACCCATGCAGAGTGAGTGACCTTCTATAAAGAAATCTGAAGTGTAATAATGGCCTAAACACCTCGAAATATCACGTCTACTGGGATGCCATAGAATTGAAAGTCCACAGACTTGTACTAATTCTTTGCATTAAGATATTGTCTTCTAAAAATTCTTGTGAAAATACGTTATTCAAATATACTGGCATATTAATGCTAAGTAAGCACACACTTGATTATTAGCTTGATTAGTCTTTGGATCCTGATATAATGAAGAATTACTGCATAAATAGGTAAAATTTGAAAAGGAAGAAAAAGTACTCCAGAGAGTAGACAGGTAGATGCTGGTGAAATGGTCAGGCTATTTAGCCATAAGATAACTGCCATGGTCTAAACATGTCCCCTGAAATCCATGTGTTGGAACACTTAGTCACCAGTGCAACAGTGCTGGGAGGTGGGGCCTTGTAGGAGGGTTTTAGTTCATAAGTGCAGATCCCTCATGAATAGATTAATTCCATTATAGAAAGCTTGCTGGACATAGTGGCTCCTGCCTGTAATACCAGCACTTTGGGAGGCTGAGGCAGGAGGATCTCATGAGTCCAGAAGTGTGAGACTAGCCTGGTCAACACAGAAAAATTCCATCTCTACAAAAAATAAAAATAAAAATAAATTAGCCAAGCATGATGGCACACGCCTACAGGCCCAGCTTCTAAGGAGGCTGAGGTGGGAGGAGTGCTTGAGCCTAGGACATCAAGGCTACAGTGAACCATGATCATACCACTGCATTCCAGCCCAGGTGACACAGTAAGACCTTGTCTCAGAAAAAACTGGGGGTGAGGGTTTGATGGAGGGAACTTGTTCCCTTTGTGCTCCTGTACCTTCTGCCATGTAAAGACAGCATTCCTTGTGGGAAGCACAAGTTTTAAGGTGCCATCTTAGAAGCAGAAACCTATGTCTTACCAGACAACTGAACTTCCTGGCACTCGATTTTGGACTTCCCAGCCCCTAGAACTGTGAGAATTTATTGATAAATTACCCAGTCTCAGGTATTTTGTTACAGCAGCACAAATGGACTAAGACAATGACTAGGGTGGTAAAGATAAACATTTTTGTCCTACTTCAAGATTTGTCCAAAGATTGGTAAACTAACATATCCTGAACCTCTTAGTTCATTGTAAAAACTAAAGTAAACTATGCTTAAAGTAATAGAGTAAGACTACATATATTTAAATCATAGATTCTATCATTTCCATATTATAATGCTTTGTGGAGATTAAATATTAAATCCATATGTTGACTAATATCACTGTCCATTAAAATACATATTTGCATTTGCAATCATCTTTAGTGGTTATTTAATTGGCTGGAGAGAAATGTCATAATTTCTGGTGATTATGTTTTAATTTGCCTATATAATGCTCTACCCGTACACCAAAAAAACAAGATTTTTGCATTTGATGTAAACAAAAGTCATATATGTTACATAGGATGAGGTCAGAGATGGTATCTGTGATATAATTTCTGGCTAATGTATAAAGTCCTTGAGTAAATGTAGATCATTATGAAAAACTATGCTAGAAGATAAAAGATCAATGTCTAATCCAATCCCAACTCCAGCGAGAGGCTCAATTCAGTTAAAAAGGGTGAAAATTAAGTTACACGGTGAAATGAGAGGAGATAGAATTTGTAGTTGAGACCTGCATTTGAATCCCACTCTACTACTAAATAGCTGTGTATATTTGGGTTTTATTTTTCTGAACCCCAGTTTCCTAATGTGCAAAACATATATTATAGCATTTATTTGACACAGTTCTTGAAATAATGAAATTAACATGCATGAATAAAACTATATAAGTTGTGTAAAGTCCTATATACATATAATTTATTATTTTACCAATGTGATATGGACCACAGCCTAGCACCATCATTCCATGGTCATCAAAATTGATATCATGCTCCTGAGGAAATAAGAAAAGGAAGATGCGGAAATCATTATGTGTTATTATTCCATTTAATTAAACTATTTGTCCTATCATTAAGTATGTATTTCTCATTCTTCCTCTTGTTAACGTGTATTCTCTATTAGTCTCTGGAAACCCATAAATATAAAGTTATACAAGCCCTACTTATTTATAAAAAACAGATATGGCACAATATTTTTAAATTAAATAGTCATGAGAACATGGCATAATTGTATGATCACATAGTCATTGTCCTTAATTTTTCACTTGTTTGATTTCATTATCTTAAGGCAGTTCTTAAAAGACTGAGTACAGGAACATATAATCATATCTCACACATGATGCCATTTTTTATTACCTAGATATCCAAAGAGGTAAAAAATATGTATTCCCTAGTGTGAACTGTCTACCAAATCTAGTGCTTTCTGGATATACCAGTTTGCCCATTCCTACCTGACCATTGTAGGTAACATAGAGATAGTTTGTTACTGACGGGTATTCTGCAGCCAGTGTATCAATCTGTAAGAGAAAGCAAATAAACAAGAATGTTATTATAATTTGTTCAAGACTAAATGTTTTTTGCTTTATATATGTATATATTCCTTTAATTCCTATTACTGTAAAGTATGCAGACAGGAAAATGTATGACCCATGGAATTGCTTTCTAATTCTGAAAATAAGAGAGAGATAATAGTGATATGGTCTAGTTATCACTTGAGAAACACGGCGTTGGATCACTAGTAGTAGTAGTATCTCTCATGAACATCGCAAAGTGGTCCTATAGTCAACTGGTTACTAGGAAGACTTACCCCACCAGCTCTCTAAAAGCAGCTGTATATGAAATCTAAAATCTGAGTAAAATAACTTTTATATAAGGATCTCTTTGGTTTGCAAATTAATGCACAGGATTTAAGTTGCCTGTGGCACTGAGTGTTCGGATGACACAAATACCATAAAGCCATAGGGGATGAACAGGGGGGAGAACAAGATCTCATTGAACATATTTGGAAATCAATTCCACTGTCAAGGGCCAGTAACTCAGCTTAGTGAGCAAGAATTTGGGGCCGACAGGGCAAGCTGGTATAAAGCAGGTGAGAAGGAAGAAAGATAATAATTGCTGAGTGGAAAATATTTAGCATCAAGCTTGAGACCTAAGGGTATGCATGTGCCCCTTGAGCATGCAGAGAAAAGTCAATGATTTTAAAGGACAAAAACCAGCTGGTGGTACTTTAAACCAAGACATCCCTTCCATTAAAGGCCAAAGGAAAAAAAAATCACAACAGCACACCTATGAATGTTCATGCGTGATTGTCATGAATACTAGATGAGCTCATTATGCCCAGTCCTATCACAATGAATACTAAATGAACCATAATGATGGGGCACTTAATATAAAGTATTACCCTGTAAAAAGTTAGTGCCAAAGGAGATAACTATTATTTTCAAGAGGGTCAGCCACCATGCTAGGAAATTTCAAGTCCTTCTATTACACTAAGGATTTCTTAACTACTTACATATTTGAACACAGGTCAAAAAGCAGAGGAGAGAGAGTTTAAATTTTTGTTTTGTTTTGTTCAGTTAGGCCAAGAAAATCAGGTACTCACTCTTATCTTTACAACCTAGTGCCCTTTCCTTCTTTCCCTTTTAAGTAAAAATTAATCATGTGCTCAATAAAATTGGTGACATTATGAACATCAACCAGATGAGTAGTGTCACTTCTTAATCCCACTCCTCTTTTTATTGGCAATGGCCTTTTGAATGGGTGCCTACATTTTACCACAGAAATCCTGTTGGTGGGGGTTGGAGGAAAAAGGAAACTCTTTTACCTGTTTAACCCAAGGGTGGATGTTTTTCTTTAGCCTCAGCTCCCTCGTCTGGGCCTCAGTTAGCCCAAGGCATTTGGAAATCTGCTTATCTGAGAATCCAATCTCCTTTGCTCTTTTCAGGGTTTCTTCGGTAATGGACTCACTAGGATTTAATAGAAAAGAGAGATTCAAGTTTAGACCAAACACAATAAAAAAGCAGTGACAAGTTCAATTTCAAAAACACCAAGGCTTCTTATTTTCCACCTTCAAACATATTTAAGGCCTGTTGTCTTTTAAAAATACACAAATAATGACGAACCCACTCAATCTTCCAGCCTCTATGAAGTCTTCTATTTGCAAAGCTGACAATCCGTGATCGCCTGCTTTCACACTCTATGTGACCTCTTCCCCGCTGCTTTTATGAAAAATGGCAAGTGTGTTTACTGTTCTAATAAATGTGTTCATTAGTAATAATCGGAGACCTCACTCTCTAAATCCAGGAGCCCTTTCTCAGTTTTCATTTTCCTCAACCTGTCATCACAAGACCCTTTTGATTATCTATTTTTTAAAAAGATATTCTGGCTTCTACTAAGTGACTCCTCACTCTACTTTATTACTCACAACTACCATTTACTAGTTTGGGTTTCCCCCACCAGGGCTGTGCCCTTTGTTACCTGCTTTTGTCTTCCCTTTCTCCCTCTCTAAATTCAGCCACTGTCATGGGTGCAAGTTGCACGGCTGGTTGGCGATTCCCAAATCCATGGCCTATTCTCCAACATCTGACCTGTGCTCCAGGTCTTTATGCATATGAGCTTCGAGAATCATCTTCACCTAGGCGTCCCAACATTGCATCAGGTTGGATATTCTCTCCATAAATCACCTCTACTTACTAATATCACCCATCGGTCTACGTTGAGAAGACAGTTTTGTCATTTTATAATTGTTTTCTGATCAAACTAGATTTGTCTTATTTTCCCCCTGCTCCTGTCCATAGCGTAGACTTTATTTGTATTGTTTCTCCCATCTGTAACACCTTTGACATTCCTTTTACCCTCTCAACTTCTCCCCAACCCTCAGCAGCCCTTCAAAGTCCAACTAAAGCCAAGCTTCATTTGTGAAGCCTTGGTTTGCTCTCATCCATGCTGAACTTCTTGTGCTTTTGACTGCCTCTTTTGCTTGCAGCGATGAACACAGAACCATACAGTTTAGCATGTCCATTATCACCTGATACTTTTAATGTCTCTTAACTTTCATTCATCAATCAGGCTTTTTCCTGCTAGATTTAAGTTCCATAAAGGTAAAGAAGACATTTGGCTTATTTACCAGATTACTCCCCAAATCGACCACATTATCTGGCCCACAGAGAGCATTCAATAAACATTGATGAAAATAAATAAATGAAGGATAAATATAAGTAATATAAACACAAATAAAATGCATATATTTTATAAATTAATTATAAATATAATTTATGAATATAAATAAATGAAGGATAAATATAAAAACTTCAATTCTCTAGGTTTTTATTTTATAGTTTTTATTTTATAGAAAAGACAAAGAAGTGATTGAAATTAGCTCATAACTAGATTTCAAAATGCATGCAAAAATAATTTGTAAAGAACTAAGGGAAAGAAAAATAAAATACTACTGTAAAAGCATCTTTAACCAGATACCTGTGGGCCAGCTATTTCATGTAATAGTTAATACAATACAATTCAATTATAATAGTTTGATAGTCAATACAATGAAATTAAAATAGTGTATTGCCAGAAGAACTAACTTGCGTTAAGAAAACATTTTCATGAAATGCTGTTAATAAAATGTAATTGGATTAAATCTATTGCATTTTGTTCATTCTAATCATTAATCTGCTTTAATTAATTCATATTGTGAGTTTAGAGAAGAAAAAATCAAGCTGGCATATATAATGGCTATTTCTCTGACTTTCCAGTGTCAGTACTAGTTTAAATTTTTGCAGTTACAGTTCTTCCTAGTCAATTTGCTTTTCCTATTGCACCTAAATTCCCTTCTGTCACAAATCAGTGTGTTAAATCTCCCATTGAATTTAATTTCTTCTCTTTTTATTCTCATTTTGAATTTAGTTTTCCCAAGTATTTGATAAGCATTCTCTCAGAGCAATGCATTTGCCTGTTAAATTCTTGAATGCGATCCAATATTAAGTATTATTGCTGACTTAGTATGTGTGCCAAGCCCTGTGCTTTGGAACTGTGCCATCCAACATAGCAGCCCCTAGCCACATGTGGTTATTTAAATTGAAAAGTTAATTAAATCTTTTACAACTAAAAATTTAGATCTACAGTCACCAAAGCCAGGTTTCAAGTGCTCAATAGCCACACATGGTCAGTGGCTCCAGTGTCAGAAAGTGCAGATTATAGAATATTTCATCATCACAGAAATTTCTACTGAACAGTGCTGCCCCAGAAGATACGGAAGCAATATTTGAGACAATGAAATGATAGTGATTCAAAACACTTTATGGAGGGATAAGCTATGTGGTGCTACGTGAGCCCAGAGAAAGATAATAGTGTGAAAGACTGTACTTGAGAAATACTATGGCAGTGGAGGGATGAGAACAGATCTATAAAGAAAGTTCAATTTGGCCGGGGGCAGTGGCTCACACCTGTAATCCCAGCACTTTGGGAGGCCGAGGCGGGCAAATCACAAGGTCAGGAGTTTGAGACCAGCCTGGCCAACATGGTGAAACCCCATCCCTACTAAAAATACAAAAAATTAGCTGGGCATAGTGGCAGGTGTCTGTTAATCCCAGCTACTTGAGAGGCTGAGGCAAAAGAATCACTTGAACCCAGGAGGTGGGGGTTGCAGTGAGCTGAGATCACGCCACTGCACTGCAACCCAGACAATGGAGTGAGACTCCACCTCAAAAAAAAAAGAAAAAAGAAGGTTCAACTATATACAGATAAAAGAGTTGACAGATGTACAATAGACAATGGCAATAGTATTGGCTATTGTTTGAGAGCAACAGTGGACATGGCACGTAAGGGAAACATACTGAGGATTTGTAGTTGGAAAGAGTGTACAGGAAAGTGGATGGTGAGGGTAGAGCCACATTCATTATCATTCTTTCATTAGTGCTTTAACATTTAGTGAATATGTGCTCTGTATCAGACCTGTGCTGCCTATATTAATGATGGAAGATGAAATATTGTATTCTTACATTTAGGAGGTTAGAGGATGTTAGGAAGCACGAATAGCCATTGATATGTCTACATCATGAGAGGTGCCATGAGAGAAGTGTGCACAAGTTGATGCCGTGGCTTACGGCAGGGGCCCCCAGCTTCCAATGGGGAAGTCTGGAAAGGCTTTACCCCAGAGGGGATTTTTGAGCTTCAGAGAGCCTTGGAAACACCAAAGTTTGTGGTTACTTTTAGTTTCGGGGAAAAAAAAAAAGAGAGAGAAATTAATTTTAAAAGTAGAGGAAATATTTCCCTTTTTTTTGTTATTGTTGCTATTTGTTTTAGAAACGTATGTTTCTACTTCCCTTGCCGAGAATATGCTCCCAAACCAATTACTCATTTGTTTATGTGCAAGTATGCACTCAGCGTTTCAGTGGAAGTGCCTGACAAATAAGCTATTTTTCTAAATTAGAACAATAACCACTTTTACTTAAATGACTAAAATCCTAACTCTGAAGAACAGTCATCCCGATACACGTAAGACACATGCCTTGAAAAGAACCATCGCATCTATAATTGTGACCATGGGCGAACACAGCAGCACCACAAGTGCAGGTTCTTCAAGTGCTAAGATAACCAGAAGTCATGTAGTTATCTTTAGCTTTTTCAGTCAGGTTTTTCTATTTGTTTGTTGTGATCATTTTTAGGGGGTCTTTAATTATTTGTTTGCATTCCTTCTTACATGGAATACCAGTCAGTTCTTCAAAGGTCGCTATGTTGTTTAAAATGAAAATTACAAGTAATGGTATTAAATAAGAAAAATTTAGATTCCTCACATTTCTATTAGGGATGCAATAAATTTGCATTTGTTTCATCTACATTCAGCAATGCAGTATTTTCATGCAGGAATGTAGTATTTTCATTTCTGGAATATACATTATTTTCATTTCTGGATACACAAAATTTTCCTTGTTCTTTTTCACCACAAGAGTCTAACAGAATATATGTAGACATCTCTAGAAAATATACAAAGTCTTCCTCCTCTACCTACTAAATAAAACTGGACACACTTACCAGCAAAGAAATAAAAATAATAAGAAAGAAGGGACAATGAGAAAGAAGAGAGAAAGAAAAGAAAAGTTTGGTAAGAATTGGCCTTGTGCATTAAAAAGTGAAGTGAGTTAATTTTGTACTCAGCTCTGGTGATGAAAAAAAAGTCATCTGTAAATCAGACTAACTCAATTGTTACTGCTCCCCCATCCATAGCATTTCCCACACCAGAGAGTTTTCATAATTTAAAGGAAAAGTCTGAGAAGAGTAACAGTAACACAAAATAATGATTGTGACTGATACTTCAGAATGGGAGTGAAAACTTTCTACATAGCCATCCCCTTAAATCATACCAGGTGAGAATTTTGAAACAGATGTACCAAGCTAGACCTGCACATTGCATATTTTAATCTCACTAGTTGATTCTTAGGACATTTTCTTGGTGAGCCAAAAACTGCTTTAACGTCTGCCCAATTTTCAAATAACTACATCAATAACATAATATGATATTTTAAAATGTCTTGAAAATTAAAATTATTAAATTGAAATGGTATATTAGTACATTCATGTTCATCCACCTTAACTTGAATACAGACATTGGGTATGTGTGATCATTGGATGTTCAAAGTGATATAATTTCTATAGTATTCATGGTCTCTCTGGTTATTTCTGCTCTTTAGACATGATCATGAAATACTGCAAAGCACTTAGCAATCCTCCTCACTGAGAAATCATTGTTGATCCTGACCCACCACGGCCATTAGAGAGGCACAGACAAGTTAGATCCCTTCCCACAGTCTGTGCTGCCTAATTCCACAAGGTACTCCTAACGCCAAGACAGGAAGCCGGTCAATTCTCTGTATTGTCCTCACCTTTCTTCTCCTCTGTTTTCTCTCTTCTGTGTAACACCAGGCTGGCTGATATGTCATTACGCACAGAAGAAAATTCACTTTAGTCCCAGCTTGTTCTGATACAAAATTTTATTTTGTGTCCCATTATAATCAAAGAAAAAAAAAGACAGTTCAAAGACACAATTCATTAGTTGTGGGGCAGTGATTTAGATCAGGTAAAATCTCCTCAGAGTCAGATACAGGATGTATAATCTTAAGCAAACACAAAGCTCATTTAATAATGTGGAGACTCAGATAGATGCTCCTCATCTTTATCTGCCCACATTGTGCTCCCTCCATTTTGTTTGCCAAAAAGAATTTCCATCACGGTGGGTTTTTGTTTTTGTTTTTTAAATTAAGCTAGGTAAACGCTTATTTTTGAAACAAGGCTATCACATTTTTATTTTTCTGAAGGAAAAATAAAAACCTTAATTTGAAACAAACTCAAAACAGAATAATTACTAAAGGAAATATAAATACTGAATTTCTAATTCAACACTGCTTTTTGAAACCTCAATAGGGAATACTCCGTTTATATTATGTTGTAAATCAAGACAGCTTTATGCCCAGCTAGAAATGTGATCAGCTGAAGAAAGCATATTGCACAAAAGCACACAATTTTAAAATATGCATACTAAATTATCCTTCTGTTATTTGATATGTGTTTGTATGTACTAGTATTTTATGTTTATTTTTACTCTTTTGAACATGTACACATTAAATCTGTATTTCAGAACAATGTCCTCTAAAATATGCTATTATATACACAACTTTTCTTTCCCTTGCCAGTTTGCTTTGCTTTGAGAGTTCAAGGGCAAACTTTACAAAAGGTTAGACTTTCATCATTGCATAATAGAATCTATACAATAAAACAACACACCAAATGGCTGTGATGCTGGCCTTTTCATAATCTTCAGTTTCTTTCTACTTAGCAGCACAAAATGACAGTTTGAAATTTTAGAAGGGGAAAAAAATGTCTTAAACCCCGACCATCAGACTTTTACACACTCTGCCATAATCTTCAAATGGTGAGACAGCATGGTTCGGCTTCTACAGCAAGAAGTCTCTGGTGTGTTCTCTGGTTTACAAACAATACAAGTCTTTCTCTTCGCTCTCTAAGACTTCCAATGTAGATATTGCTGTTGTTGTTGTTTAAAATTCCTCCCTGTCATCTCTGAAACTTCCTCCACTCACACTTAGTCTTCAATAATAAATGATAAAAGGAAATGGAATAAATTCCCCTTAATGAGGAAATTTTCACCTGGCACAGAGGAGCTGGGGAAATCTATTAGCTGACTGGAGGAACGCCTGCAGCATTCTAATTATCAGGGGAGCCGGCGCACTTCACACAGTCCTCTCTTCCACTTGACTGGCTTTTATCTGATCCACCAACTCACAAGTAATACTAAACCAAATTTCCCCTCCAGATTGCACAAGCTCTAATGTGAAAATGAGCACTCCACCTGGCCTACAATTATGGGATGGGTTTGCAATTTTATTATTATCCTCTTTAAAAAGGAAAAAAACAAACACTCCAAAATGGCAGAAAAAAACTAAGCCTGATGTTCAGTAATGACATCTGCTTTAATAAGAGAATTGAGTAAGATATATGTTCTCTGCCTCATGAACCCTCACTAGCCTCTCTCTTGAGTTTTTTAGTGCTTCACTTATTATTTTTGGCATTTCATAGCTTCAAGACCATGCCACAATCACAATAATGCTATCAGTGGAGAAATTATTTGCCACCTCTCTTCATTCAGGGAGACAAGTTACTATGTATTTCCTTAAGAGAAATGCAAAAGACAATTTTCAAAAATAGGAGTGGCATTTAGAAAAGCAAAGTATAAAAACCCAGGCAATTGGGTAGACACTACTATTTTGTCTTAATTTTTGAGTACCACGGCTTTTTCTATACAGGAATGAGGTCTTTGAAGGAATTTAAGAAGACCCGAATCTTTAAATTTCTTGTACAGAGCAAATAATACCTAGATCCAATGTTCACATGAAAATATGGCATCAAGAAAATTATCTAATAGTGCTAAGTGGACCCAGATTCTATCACAATAAGGCTAAAATGTTACAAGTAATCGTTTTCAAAAAATGGCATATGTAAAACTATATTTCACCTTAAAGGCTAGTAATAATAACAGCAAAATCAACATTAAGAAGGAAACCTTATGAGAAACTGATAAAGTAGACATCTTTAAACAGGCAAGTTTTAATTTTCTGAATTTCATCTTCTTTTTTGCTAATCTTTAATGGCCCTAATAATCCAGAAATATCATGATATTACTTTTAATCTGGTAAAGCCACTCATTTAGTATTGAATATAATGTCATAATTATGCTCTATGAATACAAGGAATAATGATGAAAAAAAGCTTAATGTGGGTTAATTGCAATTTTTGAGCCTTAATAAACCACATTTTGTTTTTTCATGGTTTTTTGTTTTTGTTTTTGTTTTTGTTTGAGACAGAGTCTCGCTCTGTTGCCCAGGCTGAAGTGCAGTGGCGTGATCTCTGCTCACTGCAAGCTCCGCCTCCTGGGTTCATGCCATTCTCCCGTCTCAACCTCCCCAGTAGCTGGGACTACAGGTGCCCGCCACCATGCCTGGCTAATTTTGTGTGTGTGTGTGTGTATTTAGTAGAGATGGGGTTTCACCGCGTTAGCCAGGATGGTCTCAACCTCCTGACCTCAGGATCCACCCGCCTTGGCCTCCCAAAGTGCTGGATTACAGGCGTGAACCACCGCCCCCGGGCCATGGTTCTTAATTTAAGATGCAGAGACTCTCTCTCTGCCCTTGATTTTACCAAATTTGAATTTTACCTTTCGTCTTTACCAAGATGAAAAACAAATGGAAACCGCCTAACCAAAGCAGTAAGTTATGTCAATTCATAGATAAGAAAGTGTTCTGTTATATTCAAAAAAAGCATGCTGATACCAATCAAATAGCTTTTGCTTGAGCCAACTGGACTAAAGGGTTAAGTCCATACTATGAAATATTGTTTCTGTTATTTCTGATGAATACATTTATTTATAATTTTAAATCTATTCAATGTATGCCTTCCCCAAAATAAAGATGTATTCAGTAAGCAAAACTCTTGATTTTCCCCTGAATATAAGATTTTTATGTGTACAGAATTTAAATCTAACAGATAAAAACAAACACTTTATAAGGCCTCATAGAAAATAGGGATTGAATGGGCACTCTTTGATGTTTTATAATTTGTTATTGCAAATACATTTATTCGAAAGTCCTATATTTTAAAACATCTCTATCATCTTTGTTTAAATCATCATGTTTCCACAGAGCAATTTTCCAAACATCATGTAGGTTGTACCAAGCAACAAATACATAAATATAACTTTGAATATAGCTTTCTTTGACTTCTAGAAAGAATTACGTAGAGCCTTGTTAAAATAAATAACTTTTTTTTTTTTTTTTGAGATAGAATCTCGTTCTGTTGCCCAGGTTGGAGTGCAGTGGTGTGATCTCAGCTCACTGCAACCTCCACTTCCCCAGTTCAGTCGATCCTCCTGCCTCAGCCTCCCAAGTGGCTGGGACTACAGGCACCCGCCACCATGCCCAGCTAATTTTTGTATTTTTAGTAGAGACAGGGTTTCACTATGTTGGCCAGACTGGTCTCAAAGTCCTGACCTCGTGATCCGCCCGTTTTGGCCTCCCAAAAACTTAACAGAAGCCTATCTACTAATAACTACTGCATATTTTTTTCCTAGAAAAATGTAAGATATATAAGAATAATTTTTGACTACATTTTTCTAGTTCTTGAAGGAAAAAATGTAAGCCATTTTTAGAAAGGAGGAAAAGGAGAAGTTTTTTTTAGGGGGATGTGGGAAAATTCTAGAATTAAATTCCCAGTGACATGTCATATTCAATCTATGTTGATATGAGGCTTACTACCTACATGGAAAGCAGATATCTTTATTATCTGGGGTTTTTTAATAAGAAAACATATAAAATGCACATTAATATCCATGAGAGCAAAAATTATCCACTTGACACTACAACTGTATACTCATCAATTTATCAGCTGAAGAGTGGGTAGAAGGGGAGGGGTAGAAGAAGTAGCTGCAATTTGATACTGCCAGGTGGATATTGCTGTGATGGCCATTACATTATCATCAGTATAGTTATATAGGCAAATAGTGTCAAAATGCCTACTTCAACCTCAGAAAGGCAAATACCTTTGCCCAAATCCTGCAGTCATACTCCACCATCCTGAGAAAAAGACTCATCAGTCAGATAAAATAATAAACGTGGCACATATTCAGGACAACACCAAGAAGGTAATAAGTGCTTAATAGATGCAATTGCTGGAGGAAAAGGAGGAAGGGAAAGAAACAGACCAACAGGGAGGAGAAACAGGAAGAGGAAGAAAAGAAGAAGCAGGAGAAGTTTAGCAGAGCAAAACTAGCAAGTCACCTACATTTGGCCCAGCACCTCAGCTCTCTCTGTTTTCTTTCCTCTCCTGTGGAGTATTTCTGTACTCACACCTTGAGGTGGTAAGGGCCACCACACTTTTGACTCCCTGCAAATCAAAATTGATCTTCTGGAGAGAGAGCGCTCTCAGGCATTTACTCCACTGTCGGGAGGCGTGGTCGCTGCCTTATACTCTTTGGGTACGAAACGGGTGACTATCTGAAGGTCAGACTCGAAGGTTTTATGCCCCATAAAGGCATCTCAAGTATAAATTACCAGGTGAAGAAATTCTGGGGTCAGCAACTAATTATCCAACTTCTGTAATTATAGCTCTGGCAGCCTATTTTGTGTAAATTTAATTTCCATTCTACGCTCAAGAGTTGTTTTACTCATACCTGCCTAAACATGGAAGACAAGGTACTTATATTTTAAAGAAAATCTATCTATAGACATATATTGTGTGTAAATATATGCAATCTTTTATTACAAATAAAGTAAAACTTAAAAAGAAAATTCTCATCCTGGGTCTTTGTACCCTTGAAAATCCTGTTTACATTTTTCAAAGGTGACTTGCTGGGGCTTTCTCCCTGCCAGACTTCCTGTGTTTTCCCCCAAGAGTTTTGGAAAAGGGCAAATTCCTCACAATGTTTCCCCTCTAAGTGGGGTCAACAATGCAGGCAGCTCACAACTTGACAGCTAAGGAGGAACTGATCTCCAGCTGTCTGATTTAAAAGTCATAATCTCGAAAAAGAAGCTTTTGAAAAGGGTTAGTGACTAAAACTGAAAGTGGGAGCCCTGGGCTAGATTCCTTGCTTTCCTCTGACTGGTGAGACATAAAGTATGACACACACCTCGTGTGATTCAGTTTCACCATCCAGAAAAATAGGATAGTGATATTTTTCACCTTTATTATAATAGAAATGTACTTTAACATCACCAG
This sequence comes from Mandrillus leucophaeus, assembly GCF_000951045.1. Taxonomy (NCBI): domain Eukaryota; kingdom Metazoa; phylum Chordata; class Mammalia; order Primates; family Cercopithecidae; genus Mandrillus; species Mandrillus leucophaeus. The sequence continues at coordinate 1,750,647 of NW_012108286.1, read as the reverse complement.
AGAAATACAGTAGGTATCTGTATTTTAAATAAGTATTTATTTTTGTCTTAACCTTCTTCACTGGTTAATAAAATAATATCCTTTCATATAGTTGAAAATGTCTGTGATATTTCTCACAAAAACTTCCCAGAAAATGCAAAAATTTGAAAACGTGGATAATTTTTGAAGATCAAGAGTACACAAACACTGGTTAGTTCTCATCAAGAATTAGAGATTTCACAATATACTTATAATGCCTACATGTATATAATCTTTGACAATATAAAACAATTAGATAAATCTACTTTTATTAAAAAGCAGTTTATTCAGAGCCGTCCTAGCTAATTAGTAGATACATAACTACTTTAAAAAATTAAAACCTAGAGATGTTTGTCTACAATATTTCCCAACACAGTCAGTTTATATATTGGGCTATGTATTTTCTAATTAATAATTTTGCGAATTTTGTGAATTCAATCCCTTTGAACAACCAGGAATCATCTGCATTTTGCTCCACTACAATTCTCCCTCCTTTCCCATCACGAAGAAATGATGATTTTCACTTTCTACCAAGAATATTTGTTATATTATCATACAAATATTTTTGATGTTTATACAAAACACCATATATCAATTCCCAAGAAAATATATGGTAAATAATGATTTGGAAACCATTTGTATCTGTTTCAGAAATTATGACTTATACCTTATGCCACAGTGAACTCTATTCTGCACTCATACAAATTAACAAAATTTCTTGCTAAGAAAGACCTATAATAAAAGTATATTAAGATATTATGGTATTGGGTACTTTCCCTAATGAAAATTACAACTTAATTGGGGGATGATATTAGTATATATGCAATATTTACAGAACAATGAAGTAAGACTGTGTGGCACCCACTGTTTCACCCAATGAACAAACAGGGAGCTAATATCCAATTTAATTTTTCTTCTTATATTATCTTAATTTCCTCATAGTCAGATTTTCACTGTTATGAAAAATAGCATAAATAAGATAAAGAGCAAACACAAATTGTCAGTTCCTGAGTAGAATTCATACCTTTACCTACTTCTTCTTTCTCACTATATATTTGGTCCTGATAGTCTAGCTTCCACTCCTACCTACACAACATCAAACGAGGACTTAATTCTGTTTCTCTCTTCTCTCTCTAAACCATGCAATCCTCTTGAAACTGTCTTCCTATTTCATTTATTTTAAATTCTCTCTTCCTTTGGCTCCTATGACAGTGGGATATATTGAAGGAAAGAATATTGTCCTTGGATTGAGAAATTTCTGATCTTAAACTCTGGCTCCAACATGTACTACCTGTAAAACTTTGGAGAAATTACTTGAACATTCTGAGTCATCATTTCTTTCATAAAATATGGGATAGAGACACATACCTTCTAAAAACTATACATTGAGACTTGTATGTGATAACATGTGTAAGTTAGCTCAGAGCTTTTGTTTCTAACCTCCACTAAACTTTCATGAATTCATATTTCTGCTTCTCACATGTCCATTAATGTGTCCTGTTTATGTATAGCTATTTGCATAGGTTATAAACCTATATTATAGGCTCAATGACTAGTGATTATTCATCAACAAATGGCTTTGGAACTAGCACATAGTAGGTACTCAATAAATAATGACTGAATAGAAGAACAAATACCATTTGGTCTAATAACTAGTGATTATTCATCAACAAATGGCTTTGGAACTAGCACGAAACCTTACACATAGTAGGTACCCAGTACTTAATGACTGAATAGAAGAACTGTCTAATAACAGTTCCTAATAAAAATAAATGGCATCAAGTAAATATATATCCCATGATGCTTAGTTCAGAGACATTAACATAGGAATAATGTATTAATTATTGACTATAGATATATACACACATATTCTGAGTATGTGTTATTTTAAATCAACTTAAAATTTTTAAGTTCTATACTCTTATGAACTATCAAACATACAATAATTAATATACAGAAACATAATAGGCACTTTATGAGTCATCTGAATATTACTCTGAAAACCTTTTAAGCAAAACATTCATCTTGTCCATGCCAGACTCGTAAGTACTCTCTCACACATTCAAAAATGCACAATTATTTGCCAAAACTATGAAAACACTATTTAAATAACAAATGAAGACTCTCAGAACATTAAATATTTGAGGTAAAATGTTTTATCTATCTCAATAAATTATTACTTTAAAAATTAATGGAGTCCTATCAAACCTATGACATCACCTAAAATATCCTTTTATTACATGGAACATAAAAGCAAATTAAAAATAAAATGTATTTTTGGCATTAGTTCACAGAGTTATAAAATTTCCCATGGTAATGCTCTTCTCTTACAAATAAATAAGTACTTGTATATGTACGCCCCAATTTTTAGCATTCCTGAAGAGGTTTATTATATAAATGGCTTGCAGTATGAAGACTGAAAGCATAGAATGGTAATATGTAGTAACTGGTAAGATTGTTTTTCTTTAAAGTTTATTACTTTACATATAGTATATATTCAGCTAGCTGCATGACTGACCAGTAAAATAAGAAGGGAGTTTTTGTTGTTTCCTTTTGTTTTGTTTTTACTAGGGTGAAACTGAGGCTTAGACTATCGTATGAGTTAGTAGTAACATGAGAAGACATAAGACCATTTTCTGCAAGTCAAATTAATGGGTTCCATTAAAGTGTTCAATCATCTCCATTCTCATTTCTATATCCAAAATAATAGATGCTACCACAAAAATAGGTCACAGTAAAGTACCACAAACATTATAATGTAATTATATGTTATATTATCTTTCTTTAAATTACTTGTATATTTAGTAGTTTAAGATGAAAATTGTTGATTTTTTTTTCTACCAGAAAATATACATTGTCATCAGAAAGTGCTGACCCTTCTGTTCCTTATATCTAAGTTCTAACAACTCTTAGGTGACACTTCTCCCCCAGAAGCTTCAATCAAGCATAAGCACAAAACGTTCTTGCCCGATTTTTGCCATGCCTCGTGAGCAAGTTAAATAAAAAGTCAATAGAAGCTAGCATGTGTAGGAGAGGACATTCAAAGGGAGTGTTCCAGCTAAGGTGACACCTGCATTATTATATCTGCCAGAAGTTTGTGGCTGCAGGGAAATGGCCAACTTTACTGAGCTCAATTTAGCACTTGAATGCCCAAGTGGAACTCACCAGGGTTGTCCTAGATTGTTTTCCTAAGCAATAGGCACACCTATGATTTTTCACCACTCACCAATGGACATAGTTTATCACACTGAACGTAGTGATTTCGGATGGAAATAGGACCCTTCAAAAGTGCACTTTACTCTTTTTTCTTTAACTACATTGACTATAAGCGGTAAAGAGGAAAGAGAATACTAAAGTTATTAGAGTGAGGATAGCAAAAAAAAAAAAAATGAAACCTATGGAATATTACACAAAAGCAATATCTGGATAATTTGTAAATAAATCCATAGTAAAGTTTATGTCAACAATAGGGAAACAAATACAAATCTTAGCTTCCAATACTTATATGGTATAAATTGTATCACAATGGTTATATCTCCTACTTTTGAACATGTGAAATGAATGAAAATAGATGTTTTTCAAGTAGTCATCTACAACATTGCTAACATAAATAGCAGCATTGTACATAAAAACAAGAGAGCAAAATGGACCATTCCAGGAAAATTGCCCAAAATGAATGGAATGCACAAGGACAAACAATCATCATAAATGGTGGAAAACCTTCACTTTGATAATTTAACATAGTATATAGCACAAGCAGAGGCTGGCCGTCTTCTTTAAGCTCATCACTTGAAGCAAGGATTCAAAACTTAATTCAGCTTAGTTTTAACCAGTAAAAGAACAAAATTATACAATTTAGGCAGGTATAATAAAATCCCCAAGCTGGATATGTCAGTCAGAAATAGCTAAAGAACCCCCCCGAAAAAAATAAAGAAATAAAAAATTTAAAAAGAGTTGCAGCCAGAGGGAGAAGCAGATGCTTAAAGCTGGTAATTAGTACTCTCACTTTTTTTTTCTTGTCTGTTCATGTGTCTTTTTTTTAAAAGTATCATGATTGTCTTTCAATATAAAATTGCCAATCCAGATTGGTATTATAAATAATAATTTTGGGGTGTAAAGTCCTGAAATAGTTCTTTCTCACAAGCTCTATTATAGTTGAATTCCTTACATACTTATAGCAAGAGGGGTCCAACGGAAGGATGTTTGTACCTGTGCTTATTTATTAATAATATAGTAGAAACCTTCATTATATATGCTGGTTCTACCATGATAGGACTATTACCCCTTTATTGGCTACTGTTTCTATACTGAAGGTGTCTGTTTTAGGTTGTCTTATTTCTTATTTCCTCTAGATGTCATCTACACCCCTAAACAAATCTGTTTTTTAGAAACAAATCTGTTTCTATACCCCTAAGCAAACCTGTTCCTGTGTGTATATATATGCTTACGTTTACATGTATTTAATATATTTACATGCATTTTTACATACCATATATTTCATATGTAAGTATATAAGCATATACATATATAAGTATTATTTTTAAGCAGTCATCTATCGTATATAGAAATACAAATACATTGTATTTGATATGTAAGTATATACTTACATGTAAGTAAGTATTCTTTTTAAGCATCATCTACAACATTGCTCACATAAATAGCAACATTGTACATAAAAACAATGTTTCCTTTTTAATAAAAAAAGTGAGAAGTATATAAGTATGTACTTAGATATCAAATACAAGGAGTTAAATAGTAAGTATCCTGGGCTCTGGAGTCCTGCCTAGGCTTGATCCCAATTCTGACACTTATTAGTACGTGATGTAGAGGAAACTGCTGAATCTCTCAGTGCCTCAGTTTACTATCAATAAAATTAGGATGATCACGGATTTCTTAATGTTGTGTTAGGAATTAAACAAACTAATGTGCTTAGAACAGTGTTTAATATGTAGTCCAAAAATTTGGTGATTATTATCTTTACTTGGAAGGCATTCAGAATTATTAAATCAAAATTCAAGTTTCAGTATTAAGAGTTATAAATTCATTATTTGGTTACAGTAGGGAATTAGCTATATTAGAAGAACCTAGTTGGTGAAGACATTTGACATCTTTATTTGATTTATCATAGCTGCACTTCCTCTCTCCAGGCAGGAGATCTTTATATGACCAAAACTGAATCTATGCACTAATGGAAAAAAAGAACTAGAGGTGAGATTTTTATAATTTCTAACCGATCAAAGATATTTTTCTTTTAGTATTTATTAAAATGCTACATGGGAAGGGCACAATGAGTGAAAGAGTTGGCAGTGGGAGAGTGAGTATGGGAAAATTAGACTAAAATCTGAGTAGCTTAACAGTGAAGGTTAATGGACAGAGATTATGCACATGTTGTGGTTCCACTAAAAATTTATATAGACTTAACTTTCCTCAAACTCCTTGCAGGGTGATCTGACAATGTGAAGTTAAAAGACCTTTGGTGACCATTAAACATCTAAATTCCAAAGCATACACATAACAAGTATTCGAATCCTACATGATACAACTTATATCACATTGAGTAAAAAGAAACTTCTCAAATCCTAAAGAAATCCACTGTAAATATGTTATCACCCTAGGTCAGTGAATGCTACTACACCAGCCTATAAATCTGGGGAACTGCCTACAACAGTCAGCTTCCCTAGCATACCCTTGGGTAGCAATAAGCAGTTTAAGTGGAAAAGGAGAAAGTCAGTGAGCGTAAGTTGGAAAGAGATTTTTTTTTGGCTAAAGCTGTCTAAATAATGGTTATTACCTAAGCTGGTAAGAATAGATATTGCTTCAGAAGTCTTGCGAGGGTTGCCATTGCTACTATATTCGGGTATTAAAGACAGCATACTGAGTTCTGAGGGGGCCAGCGCTCAAAGCTAGGATGCTGAGTTGATTATTCTGATACCTGTTATAGATTTTATGTTTGTCCCCGCCCCAAATCTCAGATTGATATTTAATCCCCAGTGTTGGAGATGGGGACTGGTGGGAGGTGACTGGATTATGGGAGCAGATTTCTCATGAATGATTTAGCACCATCCCCTTGGTGCTCTCCTGGCAATAGTGAGTGAATTCTTGCATAATCTGGTTATATAAAAGTATGTGGCATCTCCCCCACCGACTCTCTCTGTCTGGCTGGCTCCTGCTTTTTCCATAGGACACAGCTGCTTTCCTTTTGCCTTCCACGATGAATGGAAGATTTCTGAGGCCTCCCTAGAAGCCAAGCAGATGCTAGCACCACGCTTCCTGTAAAGTTTACAGAACCGTGAGCTGATTAAACCTCTTCATAAACTACCCAGTCTCAGGTATTTCTTTATAGCAATGCAAGAATGGCCTAATATACCTATCCCTCTTGTCTCATCACGCTGCAGAAAGATGAGACTTCACACATCATCAGCAGCATGAATCATGTTTATCTCTCCCCTTCAAGGAGGGGATTTCTCATTGTGATTTCTACTATCTCACAGGCATAGAAAACTCATCAGTTATTTCCATGATGCCTACCTAGTTACAATCATTCTTTTGCTTTCCCCATCTCAATCTGTGAATATTTATATATACTAAATATGTGAGTATATTCATTTTTACTATTTTCCCTTGTATTTTATTTTAAAATATATTGTTTGAAGTTACTGCTTAAATAAGTACATTTATTGTTTACATTTCAAACATAAAAACCTATGTTCTTGTTTTTATATTTCTTTTTTTATATTATTATATTTTAAGTTTTGGGATACATGTACAGAACGTGCAGGCTTGTTACATAGGTATACACGTGACATGGTGGTTTGCTGCACCCATCAACCCGTCATCTACATTAGGTATTTCTCCTAATGCTATCCCTCCCCTAGCCCCCCAACCCCCGACAGGCCCCGGTGTGTGATGTTCCCCTCCCTATGTCCATGTGTGGGTATATTCTATTTTGGACTCAAATTCTGAACTTCATTTCAGATGACTATATGTAAACACAAGTCAGAGACTGACCATCAATTTAGCAATATGCTCATCCTCTGCTACTAAATGTGTTTATCAGACTTTAGAATTTGAGCTTGATTAACAACTGTAGAGTAGGAATTTTTATTCATTAGCATAAAGGAGTGCTATTTATCTTTTGATAAGAATAGCATTTGCATCAGTAGCTATCATTAATTGCTTCCTTTAAAAAATAGGTCTGATATTAAAATAAGTGATGCATCATAAAGGAAATTAAGAAATGATACATTGCAAAATATATAAGCAAATGAAAATTGTGAGTCTGAAAATGAATCTTTAAATATCTATCATATCTACATATCTAAAATCATAATACATAATACATATCTAAAATCATAAAGTTACCTTTATTATAACAAATAGTACTTTTTATTTTCAGGGGAAAAGAAAAATTTTCTTGGGCCCTCACAATATGTCAGATGTCATTTATACTTATATAAATTAAGCTTAACAAAAAAAAACTAGAAGCAGAGATTAAGAGAAAGAACATGAAGCTGGAGACATGAAAGAGGTAATGTACTTCTGATTCTATAGTGGGGAGGACTGCGCACCAATCTCTCTGGTTCTGTAGTCTGCTCCTTCCAGTGCACAAGGATGGAACCAGAAAACCCACGTCTAGCATTCTTACTTTTCTCTTAAGTTACTTCTCTTTTCCCAAGTGAGATGCCCACTGCCTGTCTTCCCAAGGATCTATATGAAAAGTACAAAGGGAGCGCGGCACATTGGCACCAGAAATGGATGATGAGGCAGGAGAATTCTTGAGTTCTCTCAACACACAACAAGTAAATCGCTAGCTCCTAGGCCTACAGCTAAAGACAGCTATTCTAACACAGAAGCAGTTGAGATCTTCAAAGTAAACCATAAATAAATACCAATGAAAAAGAACAACTAATCTTCTCAGCCCTTCTCCAAACTGGCAATATGTAAGTCAGCTGTAGATCATTAATAGGGAGCTCTTATTACTGTTGGAGCAGTACATACCTTGATGACTAAGCCTCCCTGGATATTGAGGGGCTGAGAGAAAGCAGAGCACTTATGACCCGGACTAATGGTGAGTATAATTAAAATACGGCAAGGAAATCAAGACCTACATACTTAACATTCCATCAGCTGTCATATCCTTTCAACTTCAGACCCCTATGTGCCACAAGATGACTGAGACAGGTAGCTTTAGTGGCCATCTATTCTTGTTATTTATCTAATACCACTAAATAACAATCATTATCAAATTGCTATGTGTGAATCAATGACACTTCAAAAAGAAAGGAATTAAACCATAAAGTGACACTCAGATAATGAGCTCAGGGTTTAGGTTTGCTAATGCCACGGATCATCTGTGAGGTCCACTCCAGGTTTACTTTAGCTTTTGCTATATAATAGACACTTCAACCTCCCTGGATCAAAAACAAATTTATACAGTAGAGATGGTTTTAAGTATATGGTTTTTTTTTAATTTTTGAAATGATATAAAGCTTTTCATAGAGTTTTAAATGTAGATCATTATGAACAATAGAAAATATCTCTATTTACAAATATATTTATGCCAGAAAAATGAAGATTGAAAATGTCAAATTGCAGGCAAATAAATGCAACAGAATGTGGAAGTCAGAAAAATATTGTAAGTGATCTGCAACAGAATGTGGAAGTCAGAAAAATATTGTAAGTGATCTGTAACAGTGTGTTGTTTTAATCCTCCAAGGACCTTTTTCACTATCAATATACCCTTATTTATGCTTAGTTAGAATCGCAACCTGCCTTCTGGTTGTAACGAAAACTATTCAATTAAAACATTGAATTTGTCCAAAAATCAGAACGTATATCAAGTGGAAATTTAAATCACAATAACATCTGTTATTTTCCACCCCAGGTCTTTTCCACTGCTGTGACTGGCATACTGTAAGTTTCTAGCACCCCCATGTGGCTTAACTGGAGTGGTTTCATAAGCATTTGAACTCAGTTGCTTGCAACTGAGAACAGTAGAAGAGACTATAATTCAAGACAGAAGTTCTGCTGGCATCATAAACCAAGAAAGAAAACTTAAGTCAGCAAAATTATAAGATAAATGTATAGGCTCAATTCCTAACTTATGTGCTATCTACTGTTCATTTTATGTGATGACTAGAAAGGATGATTTACAAGCAACAATAGCTAGTTTCATCTTCGTCAGGTAGAATTCCTCAGTTTTCAAAACCAAGCATTTGACATGGGCAATAATTAAATAGATGAAAAAGAACCTAATTTTTCTCAAGAAGAAAAGCAAGTGCTTTATTGCCCAGTTTGTCCACATATTGATCAGGCAAATACAGCAACCCAATTATATGTTGCAATTGCTGAATAGTTGAGCAATCCAGGTTTTGAGATCTTCCACTGTCCTCAAAGATATTTTAAAGTGATTAAAGTATCTACATTTTGTCAAATCATTTGAGAACAATATTTATACAAACAAAATTTTTCCTTCTCTAAGCACATCCCTAGTTTGCAGGTGAGATGGCTTTTCAATAGTAGTGTATTTCAGAGTGCTTTTAGAGGGAAGAAGTTCAAGAGGACTATATTGTCTTTCTTAATCTGCTAATAAATGCTCCTCTTATTGAAGATAGATGTTTAAAACTGATCCATGATTTCATCAGCCTAAGGTGCCCCAGCAAACAGTTTTCCCATGAAAAATTTAAAAGCAGATTTTAAGGCACCTACATTATCAAAATATTCTCAACATAAAGTGAAGTTTAAAAATAATTGGCCCTGATGGAGGTAAAAATGTAAATTAGTCAGAAGTAAAGCGTCTGTTGAGAGAAACCTGAATGTGGCTTATTTGTATGCTGAACTGAATGTCCTAATTTAAAAATAGTAGAACGCAAAAGGAATACATTTTCTCCTCAATATACAGCAATGTATAGATTGATATTAAAAGGGAAAAACAGACTTCAGAATGTAGAAGAAAATTTTTAGAAAACAGAAATATTCATTTAATTGATTAATAAAATTTAAATCTAGAAAGTATTTCATAATTAAATAATACTCGTTCATAAATGTATACCAATTTTGTGCATTCAAGAGACCTTCTTACTATGTCTGATGACAAGGGTGGGAATAGAAGATGATTAAAAAGATTAATGGATACATTTCTAAAGATAAACATCTAAAAAAAAAAAAAAACCTGCCATTTGTCTCCTGGCTGCAGGTACTATTTTCCAACATTGGCACTATCTACCTCTTTGAATTACAATGTTGACCAAATGCTTAAGAGTAGGAAGAATACTCTTCAAAAATTGCACTGAAGGTGTCTGGCATGAATGAGAGCAACACTGCCTTACCTGTTGAGCCCTTTCAGTGTCTTTTCCATGTTTAAAATGTCACGCATCTTATACAAAAACCACTTGTCAATGTATGTGAGCTTCTCAATCTCATCAAGGGACATGTTGTCATCAATGGCCTGCCAAGAGGAGAAGAGATACTTTCTTTGGCAAACATTTTTCTAAATGTCTTATTTGGTTGAAAACACATAGCAGTCATGCCTCTGTGTGTTATTTAGAGAGTCTGAGACTACAGACTGAGTTACGAAACATGAAACTGACATTATTGACATTCCTTCCAATAAACATAAAGATGGTGCCAACTGTATCCACAAATGGTATACAGAGGAGGTGCCTGCCTTGAGTTATCAGAGCGGTGTGTTCTCAGAAAAATCTCCTCACAGGTTTTGAGTCGCTCCTCTTTATTTGATCATGTTACCCATTATACCCTAAATTTGGTACATCTCTTTGGAACTAAAAAGTGTCTTGAAACTACAGTTAAGCCAAATTGGTAAGAAAATCTAGAATTACTATAATGATCACTTAACTTGTATTGTTGATAGTTACCCTGTAGGAGATAGCATATTTTTATCACCTCACTCCACATTCACACAAACATACAACAGTCAGTGAGAATTTATGGGTCAGATCTGGCTTGGCATTACTCCTCCAGAATATTTCCTCACGGATGGCTTCAAACAAAAAAATTGTTTTGAATCAGTCACCGTGATTTTTGTGCTAAGGCAGGCATTTTTTAAAATCCTAATATATTCCAAAACAATGTAGTAATAACTTCTGTTCTGATAGGCAGCTCAGCCTCTTCCTCAAGCTCACTTTAGCAATTTCTCAAAAGTAAAACTACAACTATGGGTCATTAAGCTGAGTAGAAATTTCAACTGAAAGAAGAGATAAACTCTCAAAACCAAAATCTTTGTACTAAAAGATGTCTATTTTTATTCTTGTATGTATGTATGTGTATATGTACATATACCCAGCGAAAAAAATCAGAAAATATTCCAGGAAAACGTATTTTAGAATAGCACACTGCGTTTTTAAGATCCATTAATATTATGTAACTAGTAACTCTGCCATTATATTTCAGCCCAGGGAGCTTACTTTTCTTACAGCTTTTACATAATTGTAGTATCAGAGAGACCATGATTATAATTGTTGAGCTATGGCATGGCTCATAATTTTGTTGACTAGAGTAAGATGACATTTAACAGAAATACTCAAAGCCATGTTCATTTCCTAAGTCAATTGATGTTTCTCTTGTTTAATTCTCCCTGTAATTACAGTCAGGTTCCCAAAGACTTAACATTCCGTCTTACTTTCTAAGCGATTAAAGGCACAATTAGCTGTTGGCCATCAACACTGTGAGGTAGAGAGAACCTTAAGTTACTGAAACTTTTAACAGATCAAAGGAGATTTTCACACAAGCACATACAGTGAGGGAGGGCCTAGAATCCTGTAGTCATTTCACTGGAAGGAAGGAAAGGACAACTACAGTCAAATTCATGATTTCTTTCATGAACATATATATATAGAGAGAGAGAGAGAGAGAGAGAGAGATCTGGGATACATGTGCAGGAGGTGCAGGTTTGTTACATAGGTTTACATGTGCCATGATGGTTTACTGCACCCATCAACCCGTCATCTACATTAGGTATTTCCCCTAATGCTATCCCTCCCCTACCTCCACACTTGCCAACAGGCCCCAGTGTGTGATGTTCCCCTCCTGTGCTAATATGTTCTCATTGTTCCACTCCCACTTATGAGTGAGAACATGCAGTGTTTGGTTTTCTGTTCCTGTGTTAATTTGCTGTGAATGATGGTTTCCAGCTTCATCCATGTCCCTGTAAAGGACATGAACTCATCCTTTGTATGGCTGCATAGTATTCCATGGTGTATATGTGCCACATTTAAAAGTTCATCATCACTGGTCATTAGAGAAATGCAAATCAAAACCACAATGAGATACCATGTAATGTCAGCGAGAATGGCAATCATTAAAAACTCAGTAAACAACAGATACTGGAGAGGATGTTGAGAAATAGGAATACTTTTACACTGCTGGTGGGAGTGTAAATTAGTTCAACCATTGTGAAAGACTGTGTGGCAATTCCTCAAGGATCTAGAACCAGAAATACCATTTGACCCAGCAATCCCATTACTGGGTATATACCCAAAGGATTATAAATCATTCTACTATAGAAACAAATACACACATATGTTTATTACAGCACTATTCGTGATAGCAAAGACTTAGAACCAACCCAGATGCCCATTAATGATAGACTGGATAAAAAAAATCCATGATTTCTAACAGCAAGCAAGAGCCTGCCAGTCCTAAGACCTCATCTCCAAGCACTGCAGCTTTGCTATATAACACCGCTGTAATGAAGTCTATAATGACCCCAAACAAGTTTACGGTTACTTTAATGTTCCAAAAATCAAAAATAATACCCTGCATTCTGCCCCAATCAAAAGAGGTGATGATCCAGTCATCCTGAAATAAGACTGCTGTAAAAATCAGACCTCAGAGCAAGTTGCTCTTTTCTAAGAATCATGAAAGCAAGCAAAGATTTACACACTCCCTTCATTCTTCTTCCCCTTCAGCCCTCCACGGTCCTTACACTCTTTGTCAAAATCACCAAGTTCCTGGTTGCTGTGGAAATGAACAGTAATGATGACCTCTAACAAACAGAAATCAGTTCCTTCTCCCAGCACTTGAACAGATCATAATTTATACGCAGACCCTGTACTTCTTGTTCATACATAGGGTACCCTGTGAACGAAAGAACCTCCACACATTTTTCCCAGATTCTCGTCCTTTATAAGTCTGTTAGAAAAGAATGAGAGATTTGCTTGAGTTTTACAGATTAGCTGGGAACTTGGAAATGCTTTCCTTTTTCATCTCCTTCAAAGTGGCAGAAACATGATTGCTAGACTTAAGGAAAAAATCTATTTACTGTCCTTTGAGAAAAAATTATATGCATATGTACACACACACACACACACAAACACACACACATATGAATGTCATGAGCTGCTTCTTAAGTAAAAGACTGAAATAGGGGCAATAAATGATGAAGGTGAAATGGTTTTCTAAAATAACTTCTTATCACTGCTATCCCACCCACCAGCACCAGAGAAAAATTCTAATTACCTTGAAACTCAACATGGGAAAATGCCCATCAAGAGATAATAGCAACTCCCAGAATTTCAGTAGGGTTTAAATATTTTCCATTTAGAAACCATAAGAGTGAGGAGAATATGCATTGGAGGGAAGGAAATATCCCTTCCTCTCCTTCTGGTCTCTTAAGGACTCAAAATATGGACATAAAAGTTGCGATCAGTTGAAAATCACTAACAGCATTTTTCTGTTTCTCCACAGGCAAATTACAAAGATGGGAATCCCTTTAAAGAGAAAGTTCATGTTTTCATCTACTCATTCCACATGCACGCACACACATACTGACATACACATACACACACACACACACACACACACACACACACACACACACAATGGTCAGTGGAGCTTTGTAGAACCAGTGCAGTCTGATACTGTTGGAGGATTAATGCTTGTGCTTCTTTAAATGTCAAAAAGCCTTTCAGGGATTTCTGACCAGACAGATTCCAGCTGCCCAAGTCACCTTTTATAAAATCAGATGAGCTGAAACTTCAAAACTCTAAGCACAGTAAATATGAAAGGAGATTAACATGGCATTTAATTTACATGAGAAGCAAGTAGTGGAGGGAAGTGAGAAATGTAGAGCCTTTTTTCCTGAAAGTAAGACCAATAAAATAATTACATGGAAAACCCTATAATCATGGGGCCCTTTATAGTCTGTTGCTGTTTTTTAAACACAGAAAGAGAAGCAAATAAATTAAGATTATTCTAGACTCAAGTAGCACATACTAAGGGACATTATTGTATGCACCTTCCTTTCTACAATACAACTTTACACATTCAAGGAACATGTAATAAAGTTAATAGGAAAGGACAAGTCAACATTGCCAAATCTATTTAAGAGTAATAGTACTAAGTATACTTAAAAAGAGGGACATTTTATCTATTTAATCATCCTTTAAAACTGCAACGTGCCCTTAAATCCAGGCTTAAAGTCAAATAAAAAATGATAATTTATAATTAATTGTAGAAGACTCTAATGAAATCTATAGACATTTCCAGTTTAATAATATAAAAGAATTAAAATTTTTCCAAAAATCCCTGATTTAAAACCACTTTGTGATTCAGTTTTATTTTCATGTCCAGACTGACTACATTCTGGAAAAACAACTAGTAGCTCTGGGCCCCTTGTAACATCTTACCTTGGCAATGGCATAGATACGGGTGCTGCTTGGTTCAGACAACTCTTTTCTAACATCTAAGTTAGATGGCCATTCTTTGTTCATTGGGAGACGGGGAGTGAAACCTTCTATAGATGGGTGGCACATCCGTAAAGCTTTCTGGAAACTCTCCTCAAAGGTACGACCAATAGCCATGACCTGTAACACATATTTAAGATCTCATACTGAAAGAAAGAGCTTATTTAATTTGTAACTGAACTGGATGTAAAATATGTTTCATAAGACAAGAACAAAAAATATATCACAAAGCCTCTCAAAAAAAGGTGATCCTTTTTTTCTTCCTCGTTCACTTTCTCCACGGTTTTGGTATAATGTATCTTCATTAGGTCAGTCTTTTACCACTCAGGGAGTTCAGCTGTATTTGCTGAGATTGATGAGGAAATCACCTGTATCTGCTCTGGACCATAGTATTAAAATAAGAAATTCAAAGTTGAAGATAGAGACCTTTTCTTAGTAAGATCTTGCTTTATGCAAATGTTCTTTAGAATGGAAGGCAAATAAAGAGAAACCAGAAATATATTAACACAAAAACAGAACTATTTGTAAATGAGTATCAGTCAGTATTCAAGACAGGTTGGCTTTCCTTATAGCTAAGCATTAATATTAATAGAACCTTGAGAGTCATAACAAATACTGATGATTATGATTTTGAACGTAGGAGGAGACTAAACTTCCTATGACAAATTCAATGTGTCTTTCCGCAATCTTTACAGCTCATCTTACACTAATCAATTAGAAAAATTATGTGGTGATTTAGTTTGGACAAGTTGCATGTCAGAACTAAACTTAAATTGATCTTGCAACCTACCCAGTTATTTCCACTGGATAAATATTGTCTTTGAATCTTTTCATAGAATAATAGATTGCTATGCATTTTTGGTCTCCAATTTAAAATAATAGCAGTCATAATGCTATCTTCGGTAAACTTTTGTGATTCCTCAAATAGACTCACATTACCACTAATGTCAGTTTAGGAAATCTTCATGTCAATTATGTGACAAGATACATATTCAGTGATCACTAAAGCCAAACAGATAACCTTTTCACACTGTTCCAAATTTAATTAGAAATAAGGGAAAATTCACAAGAGCAGGAATAAACAACCTGTTAACGCAATTCAGATATGCAATTTGCAAGTCATAGTGGTATCTTGAAGAGTTAGACAATATGTTTATAGATTGTCTAGCCTGGGCATGGAAAAGACTGCCAGAAATCAGACATTTTATGGTTCTGTAAAATTAAGGAAATATTTTGGGTATATTTAAGAAAATTTGAGGTATTACATATTTAAAATTTGGCTGAAATTAGTTCTATAAGTAACTCTCCATATATTTTTATTATTCTTAAGCAACTCTATATAATGATACATGGGATCCATTAAAAAAAGATACTTATATAATAAAGGAATATATAACTATAAATGTTTGCTCAAAAATTGTGCTTTTCAATACTCTCTCTATATATTTTTGCTTTTTGAAACAGGTTCTCACTCTGTTACCCAGGCTGGAGTGTAGTGGCACCATAGAGCTCACTATAGGCTGGACCCCCTGGGCTCAAGTCATCCTCCCACCACATTTGCCCTAAACTATTAAAATGCACCTTCCTTGAGTGACTATTTCACATTTTTCAGTGGAATGACTGTAATGGGCTTCCTCAACCCTATTCTACTATATTCTCATAGCACCTATATATAAATACTATCTTTTAATATTTACCAGAGATTAATAATTCATCATATATTTGTGTTAGTTTAGATATTCTGAATTTACCAATTGCAGACAATGTATCTCAATTACCTATAATCTATTCTTTCTTTATCCTCAGTGTCTTGCATGTAGTAAGAATTCAGGAAATGTTTGCTCACTTTTTGAACTAAATGTAAGGTGTTAGACAACAAAACTCCACCTGACCTTTTATTTTTTGTTTGACAACAAAATTATTTTAAAATCTTTCATTAGTATCTTACAAATTAAGGAAGACAAAATGTAATAATTCTGCCTTTCATGTGTGAATATGATTGACCAGTAAAACATTTCTTTTTCTTTTTCCCTGTATTGGTGACAGATTTAATCTATATTTTCTGTGATTAGTGACATGCATTTCTGAAATGGCTGGCCTGGGTTTAGCCTATCATCTGTGTTATGGGACAAATAAAGAACAATATGGAACAAGATGTCATAAGCCTTTTACTCTGTACTCTAACCAGCTTAGATACATAGACTAAAAGCTCCCACGCTGGCCACAACAGAAACAGAGATGAGATACAGATAAACTAAGATAAATGGTAGATAGACAAATGATAGAGAAAGACTGAGATTTGTTCATACTTCTGCACTTAAAACCTCTACCCCTACGCAACATTTATGAATACTAATTTAATAATAACAATAATGATGGATTACATTTATTAAGGGGGGTATTATAAGAATCCTGCAAGGTAGGTATTATTATTTCTATTTTGTAGGTATGGATCCTGAAACTCAGTGTCTTGCCTGAGAGTCTGTAGCTAATAAGTGGCAATGCCAAGAGTAATATCCAAGTCCAGCTGGTTCCGAGGTTCACGTTTTCTCCACTATCCCAAACCTTCTGGATGCATAAAATGATTAGGACTTGGTGGAAGGAGGCAAGGGAGTGAATCTCGCAAAGATATGAATTCCTTTCTTTCCTCCCACACAGAAGAATACTGCATCTTTGAAGATGCAATAATCAAAGGCTAACTTCAATTTCAAATAGTATAACACAGCACATTCTAAAAAATCTTCTAAAGATGTTAAAAGCTTAGAACTTTTTAGTATAATTAAAGGAGGCTTAATAATCCACTATGCTCATATCAATTTAGAATTTTAGAGCTAGAAGGACCCTGAGAGATGATCTAGTCCAGCCTATTCTTTTATAGATGTGGGAAATGAGGTCTCAGGAAGTTAAAGCCACAGTTTGCATGAATGGACTAAAGTTGAATTCTTAAACTCAGTTCAGTGGTCTCTTTTAATATATTATATTCTATATTACTTTCTGGATTTGTTTATAAAATATATTACAACTCAGTTATATATATATGAATGTGTTTTCATATATGTATCTATATTATATACCCAGACATATGGCCTCACCTTTTGAACAGGAAGGCCTTCAAATCCAGCAAAATGGCCATGTAACATTTGTAATACGTTAACAGTCAAATAAAGACTGTTGGCATATTAGTATGCTAATATTCAGGCAACTTTAACACTGTCAATTGCACCTTTAACACTGTCCATGTGTTGACAGTATCCAGGCAACTTTAACACTGTGAATGGTGTCACAAATTTGACAAAATAACTGAGAACAAGAAGAAAATAGATTAATGAACCAAGGACTCACCTCTCCTACACTTTTCATAGAGCTACCAATTCGGCTAGATGTTCCATGAAAACGGTCAAGATCCCAGCGGGGAATCTTGGTGACCATGTAATCCAGGCTAGGTTCAAAGCAGGCCGATGTCTTCCCAGATACAACGTTCTTAATTTCTGGAAGTGGGATTCCTAGGGCAATCTTTGCAGCAATGAATGCCAATGGGTAGCTATGAAAAGAAGACAATTTTTTTTTCTTTGAGCAATTATTGAAAACAGACCAAAACATAAATTGGTCTTTCTTAAAATTTCTGGTATTATTGTACTTCAGGGTATAAGACACTTGACTCTCTGTTCTGCATCAATATTTAGTAGCCACTTGCGGAAAAATAGGAGTCATGATACAAAGTATAGAAGCACAGGTCACAGGAGAATTTACTCTACATGCATTGCTACAAATCTCAACCTTCACCTCTTCAACCTAAAATCAATAGCTTTGTTGATAAATAAAGTTTAACCTCCATTTGTGTTTAACCTCCACTAAGATGAGAATCTGCAAAATATTTTTTGAGAAAATATATACATATCTGTACCTAAGAAGACAGTGGAGTTAGCTAGTACACGGGAGCAGGCATTTCAAGTTTGGGTCCTTGCTCTGTCTCCAAATTATAAATGATAACAATATCATTTACCTCAATCAGAAAACAGTTGAAGACTAAAATTAAGGATTAATCTGCACTTTTAACAACATCTGCAAAGTGTAATTAAGAAGCAGATTTTTCACAGCCTGCTTTGTCCACCTAGATTTTGATTCGTTTGTGATTAGCCAGCAAACAAAGCCAGCTAGCTATATCATTTACCTCAATCGTAGCCTTTGAACTTTGGACTCCTTACAAAACTAACACTTTGAGAACTTGGCTGTCTTTATCCAGAATGTCAGTTTGGGTTATTTTGTTTGAAAAAAAATTCATAGAACTATAGAATTAAAAATGAGTTCTTTAGTACAACTTCCATCTAACAAATGAGGAAAGTGATAAAGACTATGAGTGATGTGCCCCAAATCACGTGGTCAATAGAAGAACCAAATGAGAATGCAGAATTGTGACTGCTACACAGAGGGCAACATGCCTTTCGCCACTCCATGCAGTGCTGTGGAACTACGTAAAAAAATCTAAAGAAGTAAATATTTTGTTCATTTAAATGCCATAATTTAAGTGTAAGATGCTAAATATATTATTAGAAACAAAAGGTTTTGATTAACTTTCCCTCCAATCATGCCTGCTAGTGGCTGTTACATAGACAGCAGATTTGTTTGGTTGTAACATTTACTTGTGAAAAAATTCCACACTGTTCAGTCTTGTGGAGTTTTGATAAAATAAAAGTAATGTGTATTGCATGCTTGAGTCAAGTGAACTATATTTTCTGTCAACTATTTGCTATAGGGCTATATACCTGAAGAAAACAGTTGAAAACTAAAATTAAGGATTAATCTGCACTTTTAACAACATCTGCAAAGTGCAATTAAGAAGCAGATTTTTCACAGCTTGCTTTGGCCACCTAGATTTTGATTCATTTATGATTAGCTAGCAAACAAAGCCAGCTAGCAGTATCATTTACCTCAATCTGGCAACAAGCTCATTAATAATCATGTCCTCAGGGTCCTATAAATGATTTGGAGCTAACATACATAAAAGGGGAACATAGTTTGTAAATGCAGCACAGTCTTCCACTATCTGTCAATTTTTCATTTCCGTCTGCAAAGAATCTGAAAACTCATGGTCAATTATTCTGGTCTTACCCAGTGGCTTTTGAGGCCAGAGCAGAGCTTCGGGACAGTCTGGCATTCACTTCAATGATGCAGTATTCCATTGAGGTAGGATGAAGGGCAAACTGAATGTTGCATTCACCCACAATGCCCAAGTGGCGAACAACATTGATTGAAGTACGTCTCAACATCTGAAACTCAGCATTGGAGAGTGTCTGGGCAGGAGCCACAACAACTGAGTCACCTGTATATCCAAGAATCACTCATTACTTGGTGGCATATTGAAATAGCCAACTTCAGCGACTTAACCTCTACTTGCATGATGTAAGACACAGAACAGTCTGAGGTTTTGTTGGGATATATATGTGAAATCAAGTATTCCCCCAATTCCTGTTTCCCCGTGTTATTCTGATACAGTACTTTTAGAAACCTCTCTAACTTTTCCCAAGTTCATCTATCTAATAAGTAGCTATCAAGGCTTCAATCATCTACTTACTAGAATGACTTCAACTTCCCTGCTGTTCGTCTCAAATTATTTCTCAAGTTCTTCCTTTCATAGAATATTATCACTCAGACTGGCTCATCAGTTGGCTTTCTGTATCTCATCCCTTTCCATCCTCACTTCTCTCATCATAGCCCCTTATATCTGCAATCTTAGTCTCCATCCCTTCTGCCTTCAAACACGGTCAGATCTTTATTGCCTCCAGAAGTCTTCTCCCAACGTTGTCAGAGGACCATACAAAGCTTCTCTCTCATTCTTTACATAAATGAGCTTCTTGAAAGTTTGCCAATTCTGCTTACCACTCGATACCATATAATTCCTTTCAACAGAGCTCCCAGAACTGACTTTGCAATGAAATTGTTCTCTTGGACATCCAAAAGAGCCAAATTAGTTAATCAGCCTTGGTCTTGCATAGCATTTGAAACTGCCAAAAACAAAGCTCTTTGATAAAATAGTTCTTGCATTGGCTTAGTTGTTACAGTTCTACCCTGATTTTCCTCTTAACTCTTTATTCTCCCCTTCTATCTTCAACAGTAATACTTCCTCTTTCCCCTGCCCTACAAATCTAAATGTTTCCCAGAGTTCAAAGTTCAACCCTATTCTCTCCTCTTTCTATACCTATGCCCTTGAATACTTTGTCTATGCCTATGACTTCAATGATCCCCTTTATGCCAACAGTTTCCAATGTCTTTGTATCAATTTCTTTATTTCTATTTTATTTCTTAAATTCCATCTCCACATTCTCAACTCCCTTTTTTGACAGTTCTGCTCACACCTCAAATTTAGCACTTTTGAATCCTAAGTTATCATCTTTGCCCTCTTATCTAACTAGCGTACTTCCCTGAAAAACTTATTTCTATTATTGTGCCTATTTTCTCATTTACTGGGTGACTAACATCTCAGTCTGCTTTAAACCTTCTCAACTTCCCTTCTTATTTTTCAACATCAGGTTTTATGGATCTTATTTCTACCATGTTGCTTTGGCTTTTCCTCAATTAAATCAGTATAATAATATCTTCCTTACTTCACAGGGTTTGTGTAAACATCAAATTAAATGTGAGAATATTTTCAATACTGTAAAATACTATACTTGTCCAAAATGTTATCACTAGTCTGTCTACTAGAAATAGTAATTTAAAGACAGCAACTTTATAAAGACTGCCATGGCCATCAAAGACATTGCTAAAATGAGCTGAAAGCATTGCTATAGTTCTTGAATATGCTTTGCCTACCTGTGTGAACACCCATGGCGTCAACATTTTCCATGTTACAGACAGTGACACAGTTGTCATCAGCATCTCGAACCACTTCATATTCTATTTCTTTCCAACCTGTCACTGACTTCTCCACCAGAATTTGGTTGGTCATAGCAAAGGCCTAGAAATTGGTGACAAAAGATATCAAAGAGTAAGAAAAATCTCTGGCTTCAACAAGGATATTTGGCAAAATATCCTGGCATAAATCCTGGTCAGCACTGAACTCTCAAACCCCATCTCCATTCTCTCCTGCACAGAAGGCACAATGTGTCAGAAAATCAGTGAGGTACTAGGAATAGCATCCTGCAGTGAATATGCTTGATTTACATTATTGAGGCTTGCCATTCAAAGTGCTGATATGACATTAAATCAAACTAATTTAGGAAAAAGAGAAAATAATTGAGCAATCAGGCAGAGGGAAATGAAATTATTTCAGCAGCTAGGCTTCTGTGAAACCAGAAAATGTGATAAGTGTGAATAAATATGGAAAAATAAGTCTAAAGACTCTGGCTCTCTCTAAAATAGCTGAGGGTGCTTTGTGCAGTGACACACACAATAAAAGTTAGTTGCTGTTGATGAGGAGGAGAAAGGAGATGATGATGGTTGTAAACAGTTAGCCAAGATGGCATGTAAAACTTGAGAATTAGAAGAATCATATGGGACTATTATTATGGTTAATCACTGCCTAAATGCTTAAATACTCTGAGTCATATATCATGTATGCCTGATTAGACAGATATGAATTAGCATACATGAATTAGCATAATTATCGTTTCATATTTATGGCACACCCACAATGGGTAGAATACTGAACCCAAAATAGGAAAGTGGTAATCTCTGACCTTAGGACATGCAGTGGCTGATAATCCAAGAGAGAAATGTGTCATTGTCTTATAATATATTTGATGTGGAGTGGCAGTGAAAGGGAAAGTTGTTTGAATTTTTTGAAATTATTAATAGGCATTAAAATAATAACAATGTAAGTTTTTCTGTAATGTGCCTTAATATGATTTTTTAACTTCAGTCATCACTACAGGCTCCAGCACGTGCAACTGAAAATGTGACACATTTGTCCCCACAGCTGTCCACGATGAGGTTGTCAAAGTGGTTAGAAAAATCAGTAGCCAATGTTAACAATTTAATAATGATTAATTTGTCATTCCGGTTGCCTGCTAAAAGAAGAAATCTAGGAAACAAAGGGTATAAATTTGGAAAAGTATTTTGCATTATAAAGAAGTGAAACGGGTATTTAGATACAGGGAAAATTGAAATTATCTTCACCTGTTTTCTCAGCTTGTTTTTATTTTTCTGTTTTAAAGTCTTTGATTTTATACAAAAAGTTAACTTAGGGACCTGGGTAAGTTAATGCAGCTTTTAATGGTGCTAACTATAACCTCAAGAGAATAAGGGGATTGTTTAGGACATAATGATACAACTAATTATTCTCAAGGGAAGAGTGAGGGTTTTTTTTCCAACAAGAAAAACCATTTAAACGACTATTGATTATTTGAGCACAACGTAAATACTTGAAAACTATCTCATTCCAAAATTCTCTTCATTATAAACTTTCTTACATGAAAAGTTCAGTATTCAGATTGGTTTTTTTATAGAGTAAAAAAAAAATAATAGAGAAAAAGTATGCATTGCCACTATTGGCAGTTATGAAGTTGTTAATATTGAAAATATTTGGAGCATCTAACATGCTAGAGGAAATAAGCTTTTCATCCTCAAAAGCATGTTTTTGCTTTAAATACATGATTCATATGTCCAGGATGGAAACAAGAAACATTTATGTTAGGTATGTTTCCCTTTTTGTAATTTTCACAACTTTAGAAAAATGAAACCCAAGTTATTTATATGTAAGTCTGCCATTGTAGTTATTTAAATATGCTGAATTGTACTTACCTGTTTTCAAAATTCTATGTCAACAATTCAAGGGTCTCATTTCACTTCAGTTCAAAAAGTAAGTAAAGATAAAGCAATAAGCTGCCCTTGAACTATTTCCTAAATAATCCCCAAAATAGCCCTCACAGTAATTCTGTCAATTTCACTTCTATGACTGCCATGTAGGTTACGCAGGTTTCTTGGCTGCACATGTACTCATTCTTCAAAGGCATTATTGAGCTCCTGGTATTTCCACGCACTGTTCTGTTTTGTGGAAATAAGAGTATAGATGAAAGTCTCTGTTTTCCTGGAGCATATTTTTCTGTGTTAGTCTCTAATTTAGTTTTTGTAGCATATCTTACTTTTCTCAAGGGTTTTCCTCTAATATGCAAAAAAGTAGTTCCTAATATGTTAAAGTGATTGTGATAGAAAATAAATTATAGCCGGGCGCGGTGGCTCAAGCCTGTAATCCCAGCACTTTGGGAGGCCGAGACGGGCGGATCACAAGGTGAGGAGATCGAGACTATCCTGGCTAACATGGTGAAACCCCGTCTCTACTAAAAAATACAAAAAACTAGCCGGGCGAGGTGGCGGGCGCCTGTAGTCCCAGCTACTCGGGAGGCTGAGGCAGGAGAATGGCGTAAACTCGGGAGGCGGAGCTTGCAGTGAGGCGAGATCCGGCCACTGCACTCCAGCCTGGGCGACAGAGCGAGACTCCGTCTCAAAAAAAAAAGAAAAAGAAAATAAATTATAAACCCTCAAATCTCTCATGTTTTTATGAATATATGGCAGTTGGTGGAGTTCAGTCATTTACTGTACTGAGAGGTTTATACCATGTATATTTTAGACACCTTAATTTTGAGTAAAGTCAAACTACTCAATGGGCTTTGTTTCACTTTCTGGATGTCATCCATGCCAGCCACATTATTTCAAAAAAAAATTAAAAATGAGACATTATGTCCTATTTTTCCTTAACCACTAAAACATATTTTAGCATTTTAAATATTTGGGAGTAGACTGTGAAACAAAGGAAGAAGGAGTTGAATTAAGTTCATCTTACTGAAGTCGATAGATTGTACTATAAAGGTGGAATTTGAGGTGAAGTGACCACTGGTTTACCTGGAACCATGTGGTTTATCATTGCATCCTGGCATGAACAGTTGCACTGCACTACTCTCTCAAAAGTGTCATCTTGGCCGGGTGCGGTGGCTCATGCCTGTAATCCCAGCACGTTGGGAGGTCGAGGCAGGCAGATCACGAGGTCAGAAGATTGAGACCATCCTGGTTAAAACGGTGAAACCCCATCTCTACTATCTCTACTAACAATACAAAAAAATAGCCAGGTGTGGTGGCGGGCGCCTGGAGTGCCAGCTACTTGGGAGGCTGAGGGAGGAGAATGGCATGAACCCGGGAGGCGGAGCTTGCAGTGAGCCGAGACCGTGCCACTGCACTCCAGCCTGGGAGACAGAGCGAGACTCCGTCTCGAAAAAAAAAAAAAGAAGTATCATCTTTTGGAAGACACTTTTGGAGAACATGATCATGATTTAATAAGTAAAGAAAATGTAATTTCTCATCTACATAACTCTCTCTAGTTGAAAAGATATATCAAGTCAGTTTTTTTTGGTTG
Source organism: Mandrillus leucophaeus (assembly GCF_000951045.1). Taxonomy (NCBI): domain Eukaryota; kingdom Metazoa; phylum Chordata; class Mammalia; order Primates; family Cercopithecidae; genus Mandrillus; species Mandrillus leucophaeus. The sequence goes on along the minus strand of NW_012108286.1, from coordinate 1,725,582 downwards.
GTAAGAATATTGTCTACAAAAATACACACCTTTGTGCTGAGGTCCATCAAAGTCTCTCTGTTAGGACAGATGCCTGAGCCTAACCCACCCAGCGCATAGGCGGAACGGATCATCACTGGGTAGCCAATGGTGTCTGCTGCCTTCAGTGCGTCCTCAATCTGTCAACAAGAACAAGGACTCAACATTTTAAAAGCTGAGCACACTGGCAGAATAGACCACACCAAGGGAGTCTGGCAATCAGGTAAACCAACTTATCTGGGGAGAGTGAATATGGAAATGTTCTATTATTCCCTCACATTATGAAAAGCAAATGCTGTTATTCAAATGTTAAGTAAAATTCTAGAAGAGAGGAGATATATATATACACACACACACACACATATATACACACACACACACACATATATATATATATATATATATATATAGCTTTTAAGAAATATACTTTTGTGGTAAATTTTGTCCTGTCCTATTGAAACAGAACCATGGTCAAAGCAGAAATAATCATCATTCATTTGAGAATGGGAGCCATATTGAATGGTTGGATTTTTACATGTAGCTTAAAAGTCTCTGTCTTAATGAAACCAGGTTCTCTGCTGCTGAAGCTAACTTGATGTTACCGCAATAAACCATTAGGAACACTGTGTATAAAGAGATTTTTCATTTTCAGGCTCAGTCTGAGAATAGTCCCAGAAGCTTGGAATTCTTTTTTTAACTTACAGAATACAACATATGGTGGCTATATTTTTCTGTCATGGAATATTATTACACTACCAATGGGAATGTAATTACACCTTTCCCATATGCCTGTTTCTTATCCTGGGGAAGCAAGGACATAATTAAATCTGGCAATGAAAGAATAAATGTATGGCAAGAGCTTCCCAAATTGTGGAGCAGAGTTATCCTGGGATTATTTGATTGACAAGTTTGTAACACAAAAGATACTTGGTAGCATTGTTTTCTGAAACATACAGAGCCCATTTTTAGTTGTCCCAGCAGTACCTGCTTTATTCCTAAGGGCGTGCCTGTTTCTACCATGGAGAAGTTGCATTTAACACTGGCCTTAGCACCCTCACTTCACCAACTATAAGCCTGAAGTCAAAAATAAAGTCAGGGGCAAAAACAGATATAAAGTGAGTTGATTCTTTTTCCTGATAATTGGTAATAGCTTATTGATAGGCATAAGAAGCAATGGAAATAAACAATAGAAAAGTAAATCTATCTTTCTTAAATATCGAAACTACAGGTTTTCCAGTCATTTTACTGACTGGATCCATTTTATTCTAAAATGTTTATTTTATTTCAAAAAAAATTTAAAGCCAATTTCCCATTTGCAGGGCATTCACACATGCAAAATGTGTGACTGATCCCAGAAACAAGGTAAAACTTGCTTTGGTATTGCAAGTTGATATGGTTCTGAGTTTCGGTTCAGGAGATCGGAGATTCATTGGCACTTCAAGCCTTGATAAACCACTTCATCTCTGGACTTAGGTTTTTCTTTTCATAAAGTAAAATGTTAATACCTATCATTTCAGCATTGAGTGCTGTAATTAATATACAATATTTCTAAACTATTAACACTTTTCTAGAAGAAAATGCATACAACTATAATCATCTTAACTATTATTATTAGGCATGAAAAATCATTCTCCCTACAACCCAAGACAATTAATGCCCTCGTTTCTCCAAAGCAAAGAATCCTTACCGATTCCACTGCAAAACTTGGAGCAATCTTTTCATTGATCTCATTTAGTTTATCTGAAAACAGCTGCCTGTCCTCCGTGGCCATAATGGACTCAACTGAAGTTCCCAGGACTTTCACACCGTATTCCTTGAGCACACCTCTCTTGAATAGTTCCACTCCTAAACAAGAACCAAATAGGATTAGTTTTTAAAATCTCGAAATTTTATGCCTTTTTTAGCAGGCAACTGAATACAACTATACAACTATTTTTTTTTTTATCTTAAAATCCAAGAAGTTACCACTGTCTACAATAGAATTGCACTTAGGGAAAAAAATTGAAATAAAAATTCTGAAGATAGTCTGACAAAATATGTTACTGATGCTACTATTACTTATATTACCATCTTCTGAAAATCATTTTTATCCTTATTAATAAACGTCATAATATTATACTGAGTCTTAAGATTTCAATATATTCCCTTTCCTCCTAAAGTCCATTTCTATAATGAGATTCTATAATTTAAAAAATCCTAAATATATGAGTACCTACCTGGGTTAAAAAATTATCATCAAAATGGTTTGTTTTCACTATCTAGCCATCTAATTTTGCCTATCTCTTTTTTTTTTTTGACATACAAATTATATAACCAATTGCTTACCCAAACTAGCTAAAGAGATTCTTATTCATGATCTAGTTCCAAAGATTTGAAGAATTTTTTTGATTATTATACTTTATGTTCTAGGGTGCATGTGCACAACGTGCAGGTTCGTTACATATGTATACATGTGCCATGTTGGTGTGCTGCACCCATTAATTCGTCATTCACATTAGGTATATCTCATAATGCTATCCTTCCCCCGTCCCCCCACCCCACAACAGGCCCCAGTGTGTGATGTTCCCCTTCCCATGTCCAAGTATTCTCATTGATCAATTCCCACCTATGAGTGAGAACATGCAGTGTTTGGTTTCCTGTTCTCGCGATAGTTTGCTGAGAATGATGGTTTCCAGCTGCATACATGTCCCTACAAAGGACGTGGACTCATCCTTTTTTATGGCTGCATAGTATTCCATGGTGTACATGTGCCACATTTTCTCAATCCAGTCTGTCATTGATGGACATTTGGGTTGGTTCCAAGTCTTTGCTATTGTGAATAGTGCCGCAGTAAACATACGTGTGCATGTGTCTTTATAGCAGCATGATTTATAATCCTTTGGGTATATACCCAGTAATGGGATGGCTGGGTCAAATGGTATTTCTAGTGCTAGATCCTTGAGGAATCGCCACACTGTCTTCCACAATGGTTGAACTAGTTTAGAGTCCCACCAACAGTGTAAAAGTGTTCCTATTTCTCCACATTCTCTCCAGCACCTGTTGTTTCCTGACTTTTTAATGATCGCGTTCTAACTGGTGTGAGATGGTATCTGAAGAATTTTAAAGAGAACAAAGCAGTAGACTCAGAAGATGTATGTAGTAATAGTAGAAAGACTGATCTATGTTATTATGAAAACATGTTTGAGAGGCAAATGCTACAGGGCTGATACCTAAGAGCACTTAACTAATGTTAATTCTCATTTTTCGTTCATAATAGTTCTCAACACCTCAATAGCAAGAGAGAAAAACAATATCCTGGGATAGAGTAGAGAAAGTTAAGAAACCTACTGGCTACTCTGGAGCATTAAAGTGAAAGGTTTCTTTGTCTCTCAGCTATTTTGTGAAATTAACTAGTAATATTCATCATATGACTATTTTAAGTGGCTGTTTGCTAACTGCTTCCTCACACATTAGAGGAAAGGTTTTATGAACACACAAAGCACAATTGTTAGATGAGTTCAAATAAAATATGTTACACAGCAGTGCATATGTCAAAACTCTGCAATTAAGCTTATAAGAACTCACCACAGTTCAGAGCTGTTTGGCCACCCATGCCCAGAATTAACCCATCTGGCCGTTCTGCCTTGATGACCTCTGTGACAAACTGAGGGGTGATGGGAAGAAAGTAGACAGTATCGGCTTGCTTTAAGCCCACCTCATTGGTCTGGACTGATGCAATGTTTGGGTTCATCAGAACAGTTTTAACATTTTCTTCCTGAAAGAAGCAAAAGAATCCAGTACATGAATATATGTTCTAAAGAAGAGAATGGCAACACTTAAATAAAGAAACATGGGGTAACTAAGCTTTTAGGTTATCTGTGGGCTGTAGAGATCCATAATACGACATGTAAATAGAAGTTAAAGGAAGACAACCATTTGGTGAAAGAAATGAAGACATTCTTGAAAATGAAACTATACAAACGAATTGACTGCCTCATGAAGATCACCACGAGGTGATCTTTGCCACTGTTGACAAAGCTGGAGACCATTTCTATACAATTTGTCTAGAGATCCACAAATATTACTGAACTCTGTAGTTCAATCAACCTTAAAAGAATAACATATTCCAAAAATTTTAAATTAGTAAATGTAAAATAGAACTAGAGGCAATATGAAAGTTGCTTGCAATTTAGAGTATGTGTCATGTGGTGATGAGAAGAATGTATATTCTGTTTTGGGGTGGAGAGTTCTTACAAAGGTCTATCAGATTCATTTGGTCCAATGTCAAATTTAGGTCCTGAATATCTTTGTTAAATTTCTGCCTCAATGTTCTGTCTAATACAGTGGAGTGTTGATGTCTCCCACTATTAATGTGTGGGAGTCTAAGTCTCTTTGCAGGTCTCTAAGAACTTGCTTTATGAAACTGGGTACTCCTGTGTTGGGTGCAAATATATTTAGGATAGTTAGATCTTCTTGAATTGAACCCATTACCATTATGTAATGCCCTTCTTTTTCTTTTTTTAAATCTTTGTTCATTTGAAATCTGTTTTTTCTGAAATTAGGATTGTATCCCTTGTTTTTTTTTTTTTTTTTTTTTTTTTTTTCTGTTTTCCATTTGCTTGGTAGATTTTCCTCTATCCCTTTATTTTGAGCATAGGGGTGTCACTACATGTGAGATGGGTATCTTGAAGACAGCATACCATTGGGTTTTGCTTCTATATCCAGCTTGCCACTCCATTCCTTTTAAGTGGGGGCATTTAGCCAGTTTATATTCAAGGTTAGTATTGATATGTGGATTTCATCCTGCCATTGTGCTATTAGCTGGTTATTATGTTGGTTTGTTTGTGTGGTTGCTTTATAGTGACACTGGTCTGTGTGTCTAAGTGCATTTTTGTATCAGCTGGTAGCGGTCTTTCCTTTCTATACTTAGTGTTCCTTTCAAGATCTTTTGTAAGGCAAGCCTGGTGGTAATGAATTCCCTCAATACTTCCTTATTCAAAAAGGATCTTATTTCACCTTCACATGTTACCCCCAAACCTAAAATAAAAGTCAAATAAAGCTGCTCCCCCTTCTATTTATTTGTCTAAGAAGAACATTGAATGTACATTTAAAATGCAGAATAATGTGCTCCCTTCTTGCTGGAAGCACTGAGAGCCTTCTGCTGGTTTCCATTTATTTTCCAGATTTTCATGCTTGCTGTAGTGCTTTAACAAAGAACATTATACAACTGTTTGTACATATTATATTTTAAAAACCATATGGCAAAAGAAATAAAACTATGTATGTGCATGCATGCATGTGTGTGTGTCTGTGTGTGTGTCTGTGTGTGTGTATGTATGCATATATCTATATGAAGGTATTCATAGCTCGATCTTATTCCCTACATCAGGAGAGACCTTCAAAATACTTCTTTTTGTAGCCTACTAAGGATAATTGCATTATAAACCAGTATGAGGGTGACACTTAGCAAAATAATTATTATACAATACAGCCAGATGGTTCTAATTATTTCATACATTAGCAGATCAATTTTAAGTTCTCCTAAAATGTCAACAACATATTCAGATAAAGGTATAGAAATTATTATTGAAAACCCTACATATCTTTGGGGAGGATCTGAATAAAACATTAAATATATTTTATGCTGCTTTAAATTCAAATAGTAACTTAATGCTTGTAATGTACTTCTAGTAATGTATTTGATTTTTATACCAAGACTATGAAAGAGATTTCAACCTTTTGGATGAAGAAACTGAGATTCAGTAAGGTTAAATGGCTTGCTAAAGGTCATATAGCTAATAAGTGGCAATATTAGGGCTCTAATTCAAGTGTTATGATTCAAATCCTATGTTCTTTCCTCAATATGAGTCATCTCTCAAGATTTTAAGAGTAATATTATTAATAAAATGTCAGGAAGATACAAACAGATAAGCAAATGCTTTTATAATATGGGATGAATTTTAATAATTGAGTCCCAACTGACAACACGTCAGCAACAGAAGTTATAGAAAGCCTCACTACTAAAGAAAAGTGACAAATGTTAGTATATTTAAGTATTTTTCTGAATGTGCTATACAATGAATATGGTGATTTTTTTATAAGTCAAATTATACAGGAAAAGATCCTATACATACACATGAGTGTTCATTTATTTTAAAACTTATTTCAAGCCATCTTAATTTTAAATCATTTTATTTTTCTAATTCTTGTTACAATATATGCGCCAATTATAATATTTTTAGTTTAAAAATTCATCTCTAGTTATTAACTTTCTAAGTGATCAAAATATAATCTAATAATTCCTGTTCTTTAGTTAAAAATGTATAACTTTACCCAGTTGATGTAAAACACATTAAAATACAAACTATAAAAATTCTAATTATTTGTAAAACTCCCAAATAGAATAAAAACTGTATACTAGTTAAATGTATTCTAAACTCTGAAAACACTTAGATTGTGTTCTAACTAATCTAAACCACTGGACAGTCTCCAATTATCTAATGAGAAATTAAAGCATAATACAAAGAAGTGAAACATCATTTTGAAAATGTATTCCAAAAAATATGTGAGTGTGCATGTACGTGAATGGAGGAGAGTATTAAAAAAAAAAAAAAGAAAACAAATGAGAAAAAGAGTAAAGTCATTGAGACTGTGTTCTACCCCTTCAACAGACACCCATCAGGTGAAAATCTTTGACTATAGAATATTAACAAAAAGAAAACCTTTGGCCAACTGTTTGTCCCATGTTTGCTGTCCCAGTCTTCTGCTGCCATTCTATGCTGCCCTCTACTAGCCTGGTCTCTGGTGAATGGCTTTACACTGCAAAGCCTGAGGCAATGTCACCAAGAGCTCACATTGCCTCTGAATGGCCTGATTAGCACGATGACGGTTACCAACTGAACTCCTCAAGAGAAATACCTTAAATATGCAATAGAATTTTTCTGAAGTTTTATTTTACTACAGTAAGTGTTGGGAGATCTCCAGAGGATTTAAAGAAACAGGGAGGATGTCCTTCCACACCTGTATATCAAATCCTCTTTTCTACTTGAAAGTGTTGCCATATCATCCCATTTCCCAGGCACTGATGGGAGAACTGTGTCCCCTAGTGACAGATAATAATTTCTAAAACCTGAACAAAATGTACTGTTGCCCTTGCTCCTCCAACCAGAGTTTCCCATTTCAACCACAGAGATGCCCACAGCATCCTGTAGAGCACTTGAAGGATTTTAAAGCAACAAAGATGTCCAAAATTTCTCTTTCACATAAAAGACAAGTATATTTGAAAAGCTCACTGCCTCAAAAGAAATAAACAGCATCAATAAATGTGGCTTTATATATGTTTTCACTATAAGTAGGCAGTAACCTAAATAATTTTGGAGATTAATCTAACCTCAATTTACAGATGTGCACATTTGAGAAAGTTGAAATTCTTGCTCGTGATCAAGCTTCTTTAATACAAGATTTATAAAGGCACAGTTAAGGAAAATAATTACAGCAACTTTGAAAAGAGGTAGTGTCATAAATCTAAATTACAAAATACTAATTAGACTCATTAAAGGAAGCATATTAATTCTAACGAAGATCATATTCTCTCACCTTCATGGCTTTTACAGCTTGAGATCCTGAGTAATCAAATTCTCCAGCCTGACCAATGGACAGACCTCCTGATCCTAGGATAAGGACTTTGGAAACCTATAAGCAATAAGAAAACGACATTGTTATTACTGCTAAAATGGGGAAAATAAGGCATTTTCAAGAGTGGAGAAGACAAACCACATTGTCTGAGTTTATGTGGTCATTTAAGGTCTAATGTTATGAAAAATATGTAATAGATAGGGAAAAAGACTAATAATTTAAAACATCTCTAATTTCAATATGATTTCCAAAGTTTATTAAGGTTTTTCACTTAAGTAAAAAATTTTTGGAAGAGGTTTACATTTTATTAAACATATATAAATATCCCAAAATATGTACATATATATAAATACATCTATGTGTGGTATTTTTTCAAATACACATACATCCTTCTAAATTTTAAATAATGACGTAAGTGTACAGTTTACAAAGGAAATGGGTAAAAACCTTATCACACTAATATACATATTCAACTTAAGGATTCAAGTGTTAATCCTTGAATAACAGGTATTCTGGTTGAAACAAAAAGAACTCTATCATCTATAATGCTTCTGTAGTCTGAAATGTAGCTCATGTTTACATAGAGCTATGGCTTTGTGGATAATGGGAAATAAATTCTAAACTAAACTCTATCCTTTGTTATGTTATTACAACTACTCTGGAAGAAGTAAACTTTAGAAAAGACATTATTTTAACTTAAACCATGAAAGTTCCACAAAACATCATCAAGAAGGAACCAAATAATTAGTTACAAAATGACAGATTATTACAATCTTTCAGTCATCTTTTATTAAACACTAGTATACCTTATATCATTCAATTTTTAAAAATCATCACATGATAGGGACAATCCAAAATTCATAAACCAAAGACAAGCCCACATACTGACCTCAACTCGAGATGCAACTAGTGCTGGCTTTGGTAAGACTGACGTAATGGTGGTACCTTTTCCTTTCTTCATCAGTGAGAAAAAGGAATCAAACAGGTACTAGAAGAAAATATAACTAACTAGTTAGAAGCTTCAAAATTCTTAAGTTCACCAGATAAAACACAAGATGCCCAGTTAAATTTGAATTTCAGATAAGCAACAAATAATTTTTAGTATAACATATGTATTTTTTGGCTTTTTTGTCAATAACTACATATCTTACTAGTATAAGAATTTAATCGAATAAACACTTCTGTTCACCTCCAGTGTTATAAAAAAGAAGTTTCCAACAAGCAATAAACATATCAGATGCCTTCTGAGAATGCCAAGTTTACGGCAACTTGTATATCATTTGCTTCTTCTAAATCAAATTCTAGGTGGATATAACAATTGAAGCTATATCACTTAAGATATAGGAAATTAGAAATACTAATTTAAATTTAAATTTCTATCAGCTCTAAGAAACAATTTCTGAGATTATTCTTAAACTTTGCCAAAGGATTTACTTCTGTTGTTTCACTAGATATGACAAATTACAGCAAAGAATATTCATTTTGCAATTATTGGAAAGACAAAAAAGAAGAATTATGTGATAGCGGATATTATTACATATCTTAATTGCAATGTTCCTAATCCAAAGTACTAATATATGCTAATTTAAATTTTAAATTAAAAAACTACTTAGCATGTGTTAGATGATACACATAACTAAATTTGATTTATGAGTTTCATCATGGGTTGGTAATATAATACTGATTTTGGCTATTAAGAATCAGTATTTCCTAATAATATTAAAACAAGAACAAAATACAGATATCTAAAAAGGCAATTCAGACATGAGAGAGTAGAGCAGAGCTTGCAGAAAGAAAGCTCTTATTCTCTTCCCCATTTTACCTAGAAGTCATTTCTGAGAGTTCTGACAATGAAGATTTGCTACTGGAGGTCCCTGGGTGTGGGGAAGTCATAATAGACTTCAGATTTTTCTGGATGTCACCCGAAGAATTTATTTGGAAAGATGTGCTTGAAAAATGAACTAAGAGCTCACACAAAAAAAAGTGAAAATATTTAGATTAAATACAAAACTCCTCTAAGCATTCTTTGTGGTTCTTTTCTGAAGCTGTCTGAATTATCTATGTATGTGCATGCATGCCCTCTCTCCCCTGCACACCCCTTCCCCTCCTTCTCCTGCTGCTGTTTATTCTCCCTTAGTGGCTAAACAACCAGTTGCCATAGGGATTTTTGTGAAGTCACAGATGGGGGATTAAAATTTCATTTCAGTCATGAGACCGAGAGAGAGCAATAGGGAATTCATTTGCATAGTACAACAATTGTAAATTTCAGAACTAAATATATTAGAATGATAATGGGTTTAAATAAAAATAGCATCGCTTCGGGTTTCTTAAGGGCTTTCCCACTTTAAATTTTAAAAAAGATAAAAATTTCCTCTGTGACATTCATGGGGAGATTTTAATACAAAATGTGTGTTACCAAAGCACTCTTCTTGAGAATGTTCTGCTCAAGATCATCTGGGGTGATTATTTTGGTTTTTTTGAATTTCCACATTTTTTTTTTTTTACATACATAATAGGCCTCATCTTTCTAACATACCTCAGTGTCTGTTGGCCCTGGAGTGACCTCTGGGTGGAACTGCACAGCGAAGAAGGGTTTGCTCTCATGCATAATCCCCTAAAGAAATAAGAAATGGGAAGAAATTCCTTCTGTAATAGTGAACGTCAAGTGTGGCTATGTATTATTCAGGGGACAATAAAGCTCAAATTTAAAAACTGAGTTAGATACTTATTAAAATTTTTATAACTAACAGTACTATTAAGTAACATGGCCTGATATCTTAAGGACTTACATATCTGACCATTTTGATAAGTATGGAAAATGGGTCAATGAAGACTCAACTGAATGTATTTTCCTTTAAAATAAATAAATAACAAATTTGGTCTATAGCCTTTGGGACCCTTCTGGGTTCTATTCAGAATAAACCCAAGTCCTCATCTTATCCCCAGGTCCTAAATTACTTTTCCAAGGGTCTTCTTAAAGACTACACCAGTCCCAAGTAAGTCCCAGAGACCCACCTAGACTGGGCTCAAACAGATTTGGATCAACAGCCCACTAACATTGAACGTATAAGATAGTTGTTGATTAATGACTCAAATAGTGAATCTTAACAAGTCAACTGATGAGAGAATAAGAGAGAGAAATGACTTTTTAAAACACAGAGGGCTATGGGAGAAAACCTATAACTGATTTTCAACACTCAACCAAATCACCAACAAACAGTAGAAAGGTATTTGCATCACAGTGTACTTAAAAATTCTGGGTGAATATTCTGAGTGAATAATTTATTGCACATTTCAAAACAGCTAGAAGAGAAGATTTGAAATGTCCTCAGTACAACTAAATTAAAAAAATGTTTGAGGTGATGGTCATCCTAGTCTGATTTGATTACATATGGTATGCATGTATCAAAATATCACATGTATCTCATAAATATATACTATGCTTATGTATCAATTATTTTTAAAAACCCTGCATTTCTCATCACCAACTGAACAGGTTTATTGACATCATTTACCTCATTTGTTTGATCGTTGACATTCAAAAAAAGTGGTTTCCAGCCAGCAGGGAGGGCGTTGTCCAAGGCATAGCCATGATTCTGAGCAGTAATGAAAGCCTGTCTGTTTGTGATATTCAGAACAGGCTGATTCTGCCCTCTGGAAAGAAAAGGAGAAAAACAACAGGGAAAAGGAAAAGTGAAGAGGATAATATAAACGTATTCCTTATAAAGTAGTGAAAAAGTAAAGCCTATTAAAATTTAAAATTTCAATTGCTTAGTGAAAATCAGTCTGTGAGAAAAGTCACAGATTGTTAATCCCAATAATTTTCCCAACAAAAATCAATTCAGGAAGCTTTGTTGAGTGTTAAATACTCAGGTCTATTAAATTCTATAATCAGTTTTAGAAAAGGGGACATTGCGCTCATAACAAAAAGGGTTGTTCACCAGCTTAACAGAAACTAAGAAATACGAGTGACTTATTTTAAGAGAACTACAATAATTTTAAAGCCAGAGAGTTATGGGGTGATAACAAATAGAGGACTGCTTAGACCTGAATTGTACTTTATGTAGAGGGTGGACCATGGGGGAAAGCCTGATGTTTAATAAATTAATATTGTTTGAGGCAAAAAAAAAAATGAGAAACGGAGAGGATCTAAAGATTTCTCGGTTCTAAAGTCACACTTACCTTCTGAAAATGTTACAATGTTCTGAAATCAGGCTTAAAATCAGAACAATTTCCCTTGAAGAATCATTTGATTGAGTATTATAACCTCAATTTATGCCAAGGGAAGGAAAATAACTTTAAATTATAGCAAGGTTATCATTAGAGAAGCCTGCTTTCCAAAAATGCAATAAAAGTGGTATCAGGTAGTCAACTGTCAACCACGTAAGGTATGGCTATTTATGTACTCTAAAGAAATGACAGGTAAGTTTTCTAAGTTCTTTGTACTTAGTTAGTATGTCAGAACTGGTTTACTATAAGCAAAAGTGAAACTACCTCACCTGTTGGCCATGGACATCTTGTAGGTTTTGGCACCAGCAGCCAATCCTGTTATTAAGTTTCCTGTACTTATTCCAAACAATGGCTCCTTGCGATCACTCTCCAAAATCTAAATCAGGGAGAATTTTTATTAACCAATTAGTACAGTTCCAAAAAATGTTGCTTCTGAATGAATAAAAACAAGGTATCCTTTTTTCTTAAGAAGGTAAAGAGAATAGTAACTGAATTAAAGGGGAATATAAAAAAGGACATGATTGACAAACTTGTAGCATTAGAATTCAATAAGATGTACTTTACATTCAGACTAAACGAAATCTGATTTAATATTTCTTTTGAGACTTGCAGGTCTTATGGGTCCCAAGGTCATGATGAGGAACCATGAGTTGCCAGTTCACAACTGTAGGGCAAAATACATTTGGCCATTGGACTCCAGTTCTTTTAACTCAAGGACATGGTCCCAAAGTTACTTTGCCTGAAGAAAAACCCTATTTTCTCTGATATTCTCTCCTCATTGGTTCCCCTATAGAATGCCTCTACTGACACTGCCTCAGAAGTCACAAATACCAGCATTGAAAAATGCCTAAATAAATAAAATGTATCACAGCCCTTTCAGGGTACAGAGCGGAAGCCCCCACCTCCCACACAGATACACGTTAATTCCAGGTTCACTGCACCTTTCTGACATTCTGAATTAGTGGTTCTGCAAGAGCTGGGTTCCCTGGTCCTCCTGCGATCAAAATCCCATCATACTCCATCTTGGTGAAATCGTGATTCCAAGGAACTAAGTGCACTTCAGCTCCTCGCTGGAAAAGAGACACAAGAATGACGAATTTAATAACATGTTTCTTTGCCAAAGTATAATTTTGTTAGACTTTCTCTTGACTAACCATTCCTTAAAGGGAAGGAAAAATTTGTAAACATTTCAAACAATGCTGTGCAAAAATTTCTTTGGGGCCGGGCTTGGTGGCTCATGCTGGTGATCCTAGCACATAGGGAAGCTCAAGGTATGAGGGAATTGCTTGAGCCCAGGAGGTCGAGACTAGCCTGGGAAGCAGGGCAAAAATCCTATCTCTACCAAAAAAGATAAAACAAAAATTAGCCAGGTATGGTCCCAGCTACCCAGAAAACTGAGATGGAAGGATCACCTGAGCCCAGGAGTCACAGGTCCCAGCGAGCCAAGATCACACCATTGCACTCTAGGCTGGACAACAAAGTGAGACCCTGTCTCGGAAAAAAAAAAAAAAAGAAAGAAAGAAAGGAAAAAAGGGAAAACAATCACCATTAAAAGTTTTGATCCTGAAAAAATAGATAATGCACCGTCCTGCACTCAAGAGAAGTTTCAGTGCCTATAAATGCCATGATTGGACTGACAGGAGAGTAGGTTACCTTCACACTACCAATTGCAAAAAAGTACAAATCCATTTTCTGAAAATGTTAAGTTGGCCCACATCAGAACTTTTTCAGTCTTGCCTTTTTGTCTTATCAAATTTTAACCAGCCTTCTTTCCTAGGGTTTTCTCATTATCTGTAAAATTTATATTCGAATGGAAAATTAGAAATTTGTTTTAATATAAAAGCACATAGGAAGGTGTCTTTGAGGGTTTCCCATGAAGCATTTCCCGAAACAAGGATTTGAGAGAATAAAAGCTTATTTGGAAGGTACTTCCTTCTAATCAGAGAGGAAGTGACATCATGAAACACCCCAATAAAGTATGCATTAGCAAGCAGTTACCACTAGGGATAAGTGAAGTTTAAGCCCACTAGGGCACTCTGAGAGCCCATGTGGAATAGTTACCTTAGAGACTGTCTATCCATGGGACAAAGGAGCCACGGTAGTTAAACATTGGCTCTTTCTGAGTTTTGGTTGGGGGCTACTCCAGAGATCATTAATTCTATGCCATTTACTGCCTGCCAGTAGGCTCCAGCCATCAGGCAAAGAGATATAGATATTAGAAATTGGAAGATGGGCAACATGAATTAAAATGGTAACTTGAGAGTGAGATACCATTTCACTCTTAGAGTGACCTGTCTAAGGTCTTAGAGTGACCTTAGAGTGACCTGTCTAAGGTCATCCACAGCATCTGCTACCATGCATGCTATCCATGCAAATGTTTGTTAATAAAATTGAAAAGAATTTGAAATCATGATTTGAATATTGCTGATATTCTCTAATAAGGAGGTGCAATGAAGAATCTCCCAATATGCATGCTAATTGGGTGTTATGCAAATGTGTGTGTGTGTGTGTGTATGTGTGTGTATGGAGGGGAGATGTGTAGATAGAGACAGACTGAGAGAGGAGTGAGGAGAAGGAAAAATCCTAACCAAACTTTGTTTAAGAAACATTATTATGATGGTTAAGTTCTCCTTGAGAATTGTTAAGATTTAATTTTAACTGATTGTCTAACAGTTGATATAAAAGCACTGTGACAGTTCACATTGTGTCAGGGCATGATTCCTACAAACATGTGGTGCATAATAAATGTAGGCCCAAAGAAGATGCTATCAGACAGGCTCTAGGTTTTTGGTCATCTCTATACCACAAAGAAAGTGAACATGATGCATCTTAGACTGTCAGTCAATGACAAGAAAAGTCATCATTTTCTTCCACGTTTTAGTGGCTCTTGAGGTTTTTTTTTTTTTTAAGAAAAACCATAGCAGTCTATATCTTTAATTTGAACAGGGATAAATCTGTTATTTTGTAAATCAAAAGCAACAAGAAGAGTGTAGACCCCTGACATTCTGAAAGAATGCCTAAGTTCCTCTGTGACAGAGGAAATTGGCTGAACACTAATGGTCAATATGGCAAACCCTCACCTTTGAGATGAACAAATTACTTACCTTTACTAGCAGGCGGATTACATTGTTTTTAATCCCACAGTCTACAGCTACCACTTTTGTGGGGTTTCCTTTGCCGTACACCTTGACATCCTGCCATTTTAAAAACCAGAGAATGAGAGGGAAGTCCCAGCTATGGGCAACAGACCAAAACCATAAACACATCTGACAATGCTTTGCACATAGATTGGTAACAGATTGACTGTTAACTACTAGGGAGTGACTGGCAGTTAACAAACAATTTGTAAGACAGGCACAGCAAGTGCCACAGACTGTATCTTTTTTATGAGGAAAAAAAGACTTTACTGTTTTATATAAACTGTTGATTACAGTAATAACAATGATCTCTAAGAAACTGGTTGCGTCCATAGTTAACCATCTTTTCCATGTTTTGCCTCATTAACAACTACTAGCAATGAAATTTTTAAGTATTATTGCCTGATTCAGCACTAGACAGATGTGGCAATAGATACATTGTGCTTTAAATACCACTTGATCCTCAACTTGCACTAAAGATTGAATGGGGTAAAGCTGAATTACTGTACATTAGGCTTCTTCAGTGGGGCCTAACGGATAAAATCAGTATGAGAGTCACAGGAATTGCTAAGCAGGTATAGACCACCAGTTCCTTTAGGTTGCTGTGCAATTGTTTGCATTTAAATGGTAGATTTCATGAAAAGACCCCAGAGCATATCATAATCATTATCTATGTCTAAAGCATGGCTGGGAGGCAGATCTATTTTCACAGGCATTAACCCAAGAAGCAGCTCCCCAAAGTCATAAAAGGAGAAATAATAGAAATAGAGAGAAAGCCTAGAAGGCTGGGCACACACACTGGTTCCTGCTTTGAGAGTTGTTAGCTAGCACACTGTGAATTTAGGATGATTTCATCATTTGTTAAAAATTTCAGATGAAAAGTGCAAACTGAATATTGAAAAGAACAGTTTATTTTGACTGAAATATCTACCTCTCCATTAAGTCTAGATAGAATGTGAAATTATAATCCTTAGACTGTAGTTGAGGAAAAAATATATAAACTATATGTGTTTTTTTTCCTCCCACTGACTATTCTGAAGGAAAAAACATACCCCCATCCTTTCATGATCTGGGGGAGTTATTGCTGAATTGAATGCCACATGTATTCTTTCTCACCAAATAATTTGAAAAAGTTTAGATCTATTCTTAACCTTAGGCTTCTGCTGTAAAATAAAGCAATATTACCATCTAGTTGTAGCTACAGAAAATTGTAATTACAAGACAATGAATGAAGTTATCAACATTTCCAAGGCATGTAGCCAAACAAAACTCACAAAATATATGTAATCTCCTGATACAAATGCACATTTTATCACAGCTATAGTAACATTATTTAATTGCACTGGCATTAAGAAACAACAGAGCCAGCTTTCACCATTGCAGCATCTCCCTTGATTTGACATAGATAAAAACACAGATATGCTTATTTTTGCTGGTCTCTACACAAATACATTAAACACTATCCATAAGAATAACAGAATTTACACAAGACCTCATGAATTCTTGCATATATGGATTTGTGTTTGGACTTACAAGAGAGGAATATATTATGCAGCATTTTTCAACCTTCCTTGACCACAGAATTTTTTCAGATGAACTGCTCCACACCACTGTTTTCCAATTTAGGAAATGGTAGACTAAACCACCAAGGCAGTTCTCAATTCTAACATTCTATCATCTATCATCACCCTCTATCATGCTATGTTTCAAACTAAATCATTTCACAGGGAAATATGTAAAACAAAGGGAAGTCATATGAATAGGACCAATTTTAAAGTTAAAAATCAGAAGTGAATATTGCAAACACCATGATCAAATTCCATACATGTAAGTAATTACATATCTAACTTAAAATTCATTTTCTTTAACAACACATGTTTTGAATGCACATCCCTGCCCGACATGGACATCACGACTCAGTACTAATTTATAGGAATCCCAAACCCTTGTCTCTCATTTTCATGTGACAGGAGCCGGAATACCAGATAATATCAATGTGTGTTTCCTCTGAGTCTTACATGTTACTGGTCAGACTATTTGACTCTTAACTTTTTTTAAAAAGCCTTTAAAAACTCTCATGCTGGAACTCTTCCTTACGAAATGTTCTCTATACTCCTTCTGATTGGTGCTCTATCACAGCATGAATATTTTCCCAGATGAACAGGTGTCAGGAAGGGCGTGGGAACATCCTTTCTAAAGACCCTCAGTGACAAGGTTTGGTCACAGGAGGGGGTAGGATACCCATACAAGCAGAGTCTGTTTCCAGCATATTCACATATTCACATATTTTACCATTTCTGATTTAAAATTCTTGAATACTTACTCTGCATATGTAAAAGGTAGGAGTGAAACAATGTAAACTTATTTGAATATCATTACATGGTAGTATAGCGATGGTTACTAATAGTATAACTGTTAGTAGTATAACCATTATTTGTAGTATGTTGAAAGGCAGTATGAGATGATGTTTTCTGAAAGGTAGACACTAGACCAAGCCTTCCTACATATAAATCCTGTGACCATGCACACTGAGGAAGGTATTTAATCTCTCTACACCCCAGTTTCTTCATCAGTAAATGAGTTCCTAATAATATCCATCTCATATAATTGTTCTGAAGATGGAATAAGTTAATCAGTGTAAAGCATTTAGAAGAAACCTAGCAGATAATAAGTACTCAACAGATCGTGCCTATTTTTTATTAATAAGACATAGTTATTAATAATGATAATTTTATTATATGAATAATGGAGGTCATAGAACCATAAGAAACACTGATTAAAGGATTTGAAGGGAAAATAAGAATGTGCAATTTCTTTACCACCAACTCTAACTACCATTTACTGGCTTTGTATATTCCTTTATCTATTCATTATTTTTTGACCATGTACTATGTGAAAGGTACTATGGGCAGTGCTGAGGATGCAAGTAAGTAAACCATGGCCTCTCCTCTCAAAAAGCCAACCAAGACAAGTGAGAGAGACAATCTTTCCAAAGAGTTAAATTCAATATGATCCTGGCTATACTGAAGCTATTTATTAAATGACATGGAATCCAAAGGTGAGCTGAGTCATGGAAGCTTCACAAAGGAACAATGAGCTGACTCTTGAAACTGACTTCTTCAGACAAGAAGGGGAAGAAGAAAGCATGAGAAAAGGTTCGTAGGTAGAGAAGCAAACATATTCAGACCTTGTAAGATGCAGGCCAAATAGAAAATAGGTTCACAGGGAGTCTTGAAGAGGTTTCTTGAATTCATGCAACAGAAATCTAGAAATTGAGCTTTTTAAGGCTTTTCCATCAAACCCCCATCAAAATGCAAAGAAAAATAGCATGAGGTTAGCCACAGAGACTCTGGAGTCACTTGAATTCAAATTGAGGCTAAATTTGGGCAAGTTACATTTGATTTTATATAGACTTACTTGCTAAGCTTATTTCTTCATCTATGACATGGAGTTTTTACAAGAATTAACTGAGTGTTCAAAAAAACTTGGTTGTTATTATTTTCCTCAAAGACCAGAGCTACCACATTGAATAGACCATGATGATTATGAAATATCATAGGCAAAAAAGTGTATGTTTGCTATATCTAGGAATAAAATGTTGTAGTGAATAAACCTATTTAAAATCAAACTTTGTGTCCACATGTACTTTTTCTATTCCTTCCTGTCAAAGAATTTCAATCGTCTTTGTTGAAACAACACTCACTTTCTACTTGGATAAAGTAGAGTTTCTCTGAGAGACTCCATTGCCACACTGGTGATGGAAGAGAAGTTTGCAGCCATCTCTGCTATGGTATAAATAAACCCCAAGGTAGAACCAGCCAATAACAATGATGCCACACAGGCTTCCACAGGGCTAAATTCTCCACATGTAAAGCCCCGTGGTAACCAAATACATAGTCCTTGGAAAGAGAAGCTCTATTTTTATCTCCCATTGTATGTAGTAAAAACAGAAGGTAGCAATTTTCCTTTAAGTTTCAAAGTGGATCAAAAACTTTTCTTTACAAAAAAGTCATAGCAGTATCCCATAAACATCTCAGATATTGAATGACATAATCACTATGCTCAACCAAACTAGTTGAAATCCTTAGGGGAGAAAATAGGATGATCTTTTACCTGGCCACATTCAGTGCCTCCTTCTCCCATTTGTATAAGCCGCCTAGGTTGCTATATCTGTTCTTGCTATTACCGCTCGGTTCAGGGTCTCATGAGTTTTGTTCCAATAAGTTACAATAACCTTCTAGTTGCTTGCTCTTTTATTCAGTTTTACTTTGCTTCAAAATGACACTGAATGAGTTGGCAATAGTTTCTGGAAGTGCTGATTAGCCAATGATATGAAACCTTCTAGACTTAGCTTCATTCAGTCCATCTCCACTCATCCTTGCCCAAGTGTGTAAACCAATAGGTGTGAACCCGTTTGTTCAGCCATCCCAAACTGTGCGTAACTCTTCAAACATACTATGTTATTCTGTACCTCTATGCCTCTTGGCAAACCATTCCTTCTACCTGAAACAAAGTTCTTCTGCTTCTCCATCGACCTAACTGTTACTATCTGCTCTTTGTGTCTCGGAACGAGGCTCACTCTTCCATAGAGCCTTCTCTGATCCACCTATCCCGTTTCAATGCTGCCCCATGCATGCCCTTGCAGCATGCTATGCACACTCCAAGGACAGCATTTATCACAGGATTTTGCACATGGTGATTTACTTGCTTGCTTGTTCCACAAGGCTCTATGTTCCCCAAGGACAGAGACTGCAGCTCAAGAAACTCACTCACACCTACATTCGAAACATTAGTTTCCATCAAAACCAATGAACTTCTTTCTAAAATGTATTCTGTACCTTTTTATAAATGTATACTAAAGGAATTTCACTTTAGGGTGACTCAGTCATCATTATGAACATTAATTTTGAAACAAAGCTATAACACAATAAATCTTTAGTGTATGAATAAATACTTTTCCTGCACAAAATGCCCCAGACTCTGATTACTGTACCTGATTTCTGTAAAATTCTCTTGGCTCTCTGGCAGGTTACTAGCTCTGACTCCTCGTCATCACTGTACCTATCTTTGGCAATTCAGTGCTCCCTTTATTTGACATCGTTAAAATCCTAAGCTGAAGAATCAGAAAGGGTGGAGGGAACACTAAAATAATAGTAAAAATCCTCTAAATCGGGGCATGAAGTTTCCCATGTAAGCCTGTAAGTAAAACTTACCAGCTTTAAATGCACTGATTTTGTAACGTGTATTTTAGCCACTATGAGATCCCTTTTTTCCCTCAACACTGGTGCTTCTGGAAGATAAATTCTGCCTAAATGAAGATTTTGATATTTCAAGAAAGGTCTAAACAGGATCAAATAAAACTTAAAAATATAAAGGAAAACCCCTCACCTTGGTTGAAACCTCAGCAATCAAATTCTGTTTATTTGGATCCACAAAATCCACAGGCTGACCTTCAAATTCAATCTTCCCAAGCATGGTACCCTATCAAATTAAAATATTTAGTTAAAAGGAAGCAACGATGAAGGTGTTGACAAGATAAACTCAAAGGGACTTTAAACAGCTGCTCCAAGATTTAGATGTCTTTATAACTACTCATAATCATCAGTGGAAGATCTTCGTCTTCTCAAACTGAAAAGATTAAGTAATTTGCACATGCATTTTGGGAAATATTCTTGGAAATATAATTAGTTCTTCTAGGGCTGACACCATAGCCTGATGTAGGCAAAGTCAAAAGGCATCAGAATTCAGGTCTCCAGGCTCTGGGCTGATGCAAATTGGGATATTTAGTAAACTTACACTCCTCGGTGTATATGACCTAAAGACATTTCATGAGAGAAGTGGACAAAAAAAATCTATTGAGACAATAAGGAATCTAAAAATACCAAAAAAATAAAGAGAATGAGAATTCATTTATTGTGATAGTAATATTAATTCACAAAGATGAAATGCAACATAAGTCATAAACTTCTAGAATTTGCAACGAAAATATTCACTATTTTAGACATGTTCATGTCCAAGTGTTCCCAAGGGCCTGAATTTAAAGAATGTTCAACCCTTTGTAAAGTTTTCGCAAACTACTCTTGCTAGCTTGAACATGACAATGTCATCTTTTTTCAGCTATATCTTGAGATTTACTTATTTGTTAGTAAGTCTGCTTTTAGAAAAATGATATGCTATATTTAATAGTCAAGATTTTATTGAGGGGTAAAAATTCAAAATAATTCATTGATTTGCCCTTCTCTGACGAAATTATTCTATTGAAGGAAATAGAAGGAAGCCTTCATTTCCCTTTTAAATGTATTTCTTGGGGGAGAAGTCACTTGGGGGTAAGTGAGAGTAGAAAGTACCTATGTGTCATGCAAGCATGATGGTTATTTCAGTGCTATTATTAAATTCAGAGTGCTGCCTCTAAGTCTGGGAACATTACCTCAAAAACACCTTTCACTTCCATAGTAAATTACTAAATTTCATGGTGGCCTGTATTTACTTTTAGAATCCAAGTCACATAATCTCTTTTCTATATTTATGGATCCCTAATTTTGAAATTTGGTTTTCAGTTATCCTTCCCCTTTTCTTAAAACATTCTGGATGAAATACGATCTTATTTTTCAAACTAAGATTAATAGAAGTGAAAGCCATAATATACATTTTAATACGAACCACCATCACTGATAAACAATTATGAGGCAATACTATTTTGTCTGTGCCAATCTATTCAGCCAATTTTGAAAACCTAACTGCCTATGATAAAAGGAGGGCTCATTTTAACCTAACATATCACGTGAAAGACAAGTGTGGTCTTGTAAAGTTTTCCTGAATCATTAGGCCTGACTATATTTTATTCAACCTGCCAATTCTGCCATCTGAATTGATTTTTTCAACTGTATTCCTTTCCCACCTTTATAGTCTCATCATTGTTTACTGCTCACACACATCATTAGGCTGAGAGAACACAAGAATCTCCCTGGGATATATAATTTCACTAACACCTATTCTCAGGAAAATCATGGTAGAGTGAATAAAATCAGAGGTGGGATAGAATGATGGCGTAAACGCTCGCTGTCTTCCTTCTCGTCATGGGTATTTGGACATGTTTTTATTTTCAAAGCTGTTTTTCCTTCTGTTTACAGAGAGCCTGTATCCTAACAAGAAATCTACAAAAGATTTTTTTGAAGATTCCTTTTCCCATATGTACATTTTTTTTTTTTTTTTTTTTTTGAGACAGGCTCTTGTTGCCTGGGTTGGAGTGCAGTGGCGTGATCTCAGCTCGTTGCAACCTCTGCCTCCTGGGTTCAAGTGATTCTTCTGCCTCAGCCTCCTGAGTAGCTGGGATTACAGGTATGTGCCACTACACCTGGCTAATTTTTGTATATTTAGTAGAGATGGGTTTCACCATGTTGGTCAGGCTGGTCTCGAACTCCTGACCTCAAGTGATCCGTTTGCCTCAGCCTCCCAAAGTGCTGGGATTACAGGCGTGAGCCACTGCACCCAGCCCACATGCGTAGTTTCAAATTGTATCATTTACCTTTTTATTTTTATGTAATTATATTTAGCAAGAAAACTTTAGTTGCATTTGGGGAATTTAGTTAACATTAGTGAAGTAATGTTTCTTTCTGATTTGGAATGTGGAAATTTCAAGTAAAATAATAATAAACTCAACAAGCAGATGGTGATGAGATATTCTCAGAGAAGGGGTCAGATGTTGTAGCAATCAGACATGAAAGCAAAAGATCACCTTCCCTTTTATCACCTTGGTCATTGATATGGTCTCAACAAAGACTATATAATTGAAGTAACGCATGCAGGGCTTACTTGGCACATTCATGAAAGATAATGCATTAATTTAACAGATAACTCTTTCACAAGGACAAAACAAATAATAGTAACAATGCTGTACACTTCCTGGAGTGTATTTTTCAGCATGTAGGTTTTCATTTCAGGCAACGTTGTTATGCAATTTGTTACCTTTTCCACTTGTTTCACTAAAGTTCTATCACACGAGCTGAATTATAAATGCCTTGACTTGTTGGCATAATAAACACATAGTGGATACTCAATAAACTGCCAGGTGAATGAATATCAAGTCCATTTAGTTAAAAACATACCAATCAAATATTCAGTCTTGAAAATTACACTGAAAATAGTAAAGCAAAATAACAGAGACCCAAATAGCAGAAGCTGGCCAGATTCACTCCTTTACATATTAATGGATCCCTTAGGCATTGAGGGAAACATACATACATACATACATACACACACACACACACACACACACAGAGAGAAACATAGATTTGGCTAAAGATGATGATTATACCTTATCCCGAATTATTTTAGTCAGCATTCTTGTGTCCACTCCATAAATTGCAGGAACCTATAAGAAAAAAATTGTAGTGACAGTGAAATTGGAGGAAATTAAATCCAGCATATTGTTTCCAAGTTACAAACTTGGCCTCATCTATCTTTTGGGCAGTAAATAATTTCTCCACTCTTTCTTTTCTCTGACCCAGGGTGACTGTGTTGTCAGAACACGGTAAATTGTTGCTACAGTTAGGCATAGGACTCTTAATACCCAGGTTCTTTCTCAGAGTAAAAAATGAGAAATTCTGAACATCAATCTTCTGCTACACTTCAGTTGCTTTTAACCCAGGATGTTAAGTAAGTTAAATCACACTGGTGAACTTCATAAGCAATAATATGCAAATCTATGTTTTGAACCAAATGTTCCTGGCACAGAGTAGGCCCTCAACACATTTTTCTGAAGGGCCATGTTGAGTAGTCATGTTGTTCTAAAACATGATCATCCTATTAGTCCATCACGTAAGACCACCATTTGTTTTGTTTCTTTGACTAGGTTAGATAGAGACACATGTAGTATAAAGAAAGAGTAATGAGTTAGGAATCAAGAAAACAGGCTCTATTCCCCTGGAGGCTTTTTATTAAAACAACAATTTTTAAAGAAGTTAGAAAAATGAAAACATGTTTTAGTTTTTTTTTTCTTCTACTAATTATCTGAGAAATGTTTAAGCAATGTGTTTGTTCTCACCTGTAAATTGAAGGAGTTGAACTGGTTATTATTTTGGATTCTTTTCTACTCTACATGTCTGTGATCATGGAAGAAGATCCAAAGCACATTTAAAAAACAAACTTACAAGCCATTGGTTAGACTTACACTAAAACTATTAGTTCTGACATGGAAAAGCTATGAGAACAAGGGTCAAATAACAAAAAAGGAAAAGGAAACCTTGGGTTGTGGGGGCTGGGGGGAGAAAAGTGTGTCTCCCAAATGACGATTACAGATATTAGCTGCCTGTATAAGGAAGATGAATTCAGATAATAGTTGAGAAGAAAATGACGATGGCCCAGGATATGATATGGATGCCTTCTTCTCCCTTTTAAAATTTAGAAAGAATGAGATCTAAAAAGCCAGGATCGAGATTTTTTTTATTTGTCAGAAAGAAGCAATGTTTAGACCCCATAGATAGACACTCATTGGAGAGGCAGCACCTTCTTAGAATAAAATTCTGTCAATATCAGGCCCAGCAGTTGAACAAAAAGCAGCTACAGCAAAACTGGAGATGAAGTTAATGGACGCAAGTCCATACTTCTAACATCCAAACAAGGCAAATGCTGTTATTTCATTAGAAATTAATATTTACGGCTGGGCGCAGTTGCTCACGCCTGTAATCCCCGCACTTTGGGAGGCCGAGGCGGTGGATCACCTGAGGTCAGGAGTTCGAGACCAGCCTGGCCGACATGGTGAAACCCCCTCTCTACTAGAAATACAAAAAATTAGCCAGGCATGGTGGCAGGCTCCTGTACTCCCAGCTGCTGGGGGAGCTGAAGCAGGTGAATCACTTGAACCCAGGAGGCAGAGGTTGCAGTGAGCTGAGATTGCCCCATTGCACTCCAGCCTGGGCAACAAGAGTGAAAGACCGCCTCAAAAAAAAAAAAAAAAATAGAAATTAATATTTAAACTAAAAGTGTAAGATAAAGTTTTATAACCCTTTTCTGATATTATTAATACTTCAAATGAAATTATATATAATTACATGTCATAATGTTGAAGCCCAACGAAACTTGATGGTAATCTGCTTATACTCATAAGAATTAGAGATGACACAAGTATTGCATAGAATGATTATGTGACCTGCACAAAGTTACACAACCAGTTAACAGTAGAGCTGGTACTAGAACACTAGAACCCATGAAGCAAGTTCCATAACTACATTCTAGATAAAACGGTGAAGGAGAGTAAAAGACTCAATTGCTAAAAAGAGAAAATGCTAAAATTTTATCTTACCCCCTTTCTCCCAAATGTGAAATGCTACCAAGCATGTATGAGTGCCACCTAGTGGATAAACTGAAAATACGTGCTCATCAGCACTTCAGGAGGAATCCAAACATTTCAGCCTTTATATAGTAAGAGAAGGAATCCCTCTCTGAAATGCAAAGATCCCAAACTACATGATCTTCCTCTGTCTGCTTGTCACTTCTGAATCTACAGGCACCTTCTCAATCTTCCTTAGGTGATGATGGATGCCCTATTACATTTCTCACCTTTTCTTCCTGTAGCCATTGCCCTAAACTCTTGGTAGCCAGCCAATGGTTGTAGTCTTTACTATAATCCAGCACCAGCAAACCTGCAACCTAGAAAGACAGGCAGTCATTTTAAAGAGGTTATCACAAAATATTATCTAACTCTTGTGAGTCAATTTGCATTTGTTTTTAAGTTTTATGATATCCACTGACATGAGACTTAGGATTTTTGAAAACAAGAAGAGGCAAAAAAAAAAAAAAAAAAGCCCTTTTTTTAAAATACGTAATTGTTGCATTCACCATCATGAGAGGGAGCAGGCTTACCTGGCTTGGTAAATCCTGAGGTTAAACTAGGTCCCCCTTCTGACATGCATGGCAAAAAAAATCAAGAATTTAATTAACAATTACTGGTTTAATGCACATGATGAACAAAATCATTTTTAATTTACATTTAAGGGAGAGAAAAAAATTGATGGGAAATTGTGAGAAATAGTGAAAACTAAGTTAAATGATCAGTTGAAGTCATTCAAAAATGGAATGGTGAAAAAATAGGATTGAATTTGGAATATAAATTTTTGAATTGCTCATATGATATATATTCCTAAGATGGTATTCAAAGTTACCTTGTTTAGGAAATCTTAATATGTTTACTTTTAGACTGGCATGAAAGCTATCTTTAAATCATCCCCTAGAGATTAAGCTTAAAAAGCAAATAATTGATACAGAATTGATTACTAAACTCCTTTTAAAAGGTGATTTTTCCCCCATTATTTTATAGCACAGTTGTTATTTGAACTTATAGCAACATTTTTTTCAAGTTAAGCCAAGTTTCATCCAATGCATTAAAATTCAAAGTGCCCTAAGAAATGAAACTCAAAATACTGTCAAGTTAAAGATTATTCTCATATACCTAGGAATAAGATTGAATACTTGAGCTTAATGACTTGTACTACCATATTGAGGAAGAAACTTTGGCCATCCTAATTCTTAAGAATAAGTTAACTATACTCCCTCAAATTGAGACTTTTTAAATGACCATCACTGGTACTACCTTGATTCCATTAGACTCCAAATATTTGCTAAGTCCCAGTTCATCCAGAGCAGTAGTATCAGGAGCTCCACCATTCCCAATAATAGGGTTGGCCATTGTGAGAATCTGTCCCTTGTAGGCAGGGTCAGTAATAGCTTCTGGGTACCTGGGTAAACATGCCAAAAAAGTATCAACAAGTAATGTATGTAACTACAAAGCTATAATCTGCATACATGCTCTGAATTATGTAACCCTTGAAAATGAGAAGAATCCAACAAGAATGTCTCTAGATTTTAGCAAACCTAGGGAAATTTTACGACAGAATATAAAAATTTATACCATGATATAATTGATATAAAGAAAAACCAACTCATGAATACCAAGGTATATTTTCATATAAGTTTTATCCCCTCAATTTCTTTATATTTTTAAATTCCTTTAAAAATCCCTTTCTAGCATCTTAATTTTTAAAATATTGCTGCTCTATTTAAAGTTTGCAGATACTCTAAAGACTTCCCTGGCCTACCAGATATCATTGAGCACAAACTGATATTTACTGTTGAGGGCTGCCAGTTTCACCAAGATAGTAACCATCAAAAAATTGAAAAGCTTTTCTTGATATTTTTTAGGATACTGAATAGTATCCTGATTGTGTTAGTGGTGGTTGCATGAGTATATATGATTATTAAAATTTAATGAATATTTAAAATAAGTAAGTTAATTTATACGAAAGAATAACTCAATAAAGTTGATTTTTAAAATATTTTAATTTTAGAAAGAAGCATATAAGTTTGGGAGTTATTATATGCTAAGAAAAAAAATTCATCTGACAGACCTGACTTGAGGCCTTTCTGACTTCTAAGTTAAAAGATGCTGATATGTAATTAGGGAGGAATGCAGGAGGGCTATATTTTAAAGTTTGGGTGAGAGGAAAAATACAAATATATCATGTGTGTGTATGTGTGTGCATATACATATCATATGTGTATATATGCACACACACACACTCTTCTTATTCTTAAGAAGAAGAAACACTATTCCCATAAATACCAGGAGCTATCTACACTTTTTCTATGCACTGGAATACATTGCAATTCAGGGTTTTTTTTTTCTGCTCTCTTCCATGTTCACTTTCTGCAAAATGAGTTAAGCCAAATCTTTTTTGTGGATTACAACTGAAAGCGAATTTAGGTGCTCAGGGGGACAGAATCAATGATTTTGAAAGCAATAAAGTTTAACACAGGCAGTAGTCAACATAAATTCTTTAACACCATCCAGACTAGCGCCTACCAGAACTAACTTTGTCAACAACATACTTACTCTTCCAGCTCTGCAATCCCTAAGGGGACTTGAGGGCTGTGGTATTTATCCACAGCTTCCATCAATTAATTTCTCAGCTGTCTCTTATCTGTCAGGAACTGATAATTTTTTAACCAAGACCTGCCCACAATATAAATGCATTGCTTGAAGATGAAAAACAAAATAACCCCTTTAATTATCAACCACCTTACTGAGTGAGGCATGTAATGAATGAAAGCAGCATTTCTCAATGGAAAAATAGGGTCTATGGACTAATCTTATAAATGAATGCCTTTTCCTACATCAAAAGAACTTTAATTAATTTGATTTTACTTCTCTTTCTTCTTTCTTTCCATAAAAGAACTGACCATTCCCTTTAAACATATGCTTACAATACTCTTCAGTAAATGAATAAATACACTTTGTTTTAGAGAACTACAATGTTGGGAGCAAATTAATCCATCAGCTCCTGTTTGACTTGTGTGATGTGACAAGATTTATTACCTGTAATCTATCACAAAGAAGAAAACTCTAGTGCCCTCCATCATTCTGATCTATATTAAACAGTTGTTTGTTGGCAGGTATATTAACACAGCTAGTAATTAGTGCTGTCGAAAAGCTTAAATAATTGCCTGGTGAAGCAAAACTTTGCAAACAGGTTTCAATACACTGTAATTTAATGTTCTCACCAGTGGAACTATTTAAAAACCCATCTAATATTCTTCATTTCACACAGGGAGGCAAGACTTTAAGAAAGAATATAAATTAATAATATAATGGAAGTTTGGTCAATTAGTATCGGTGAACCTAATGCCCCCTTGTCTTTATGAGGCTAACTCAAATTTCTCTAAAGAATTTATCAAATATTTCATAGAATACTAGTTGGATTGAATCTCTATTGGAAACCCCTTCAATCAATCTAGTCATGTTTTTAAGACATGTTTAAATCCCCAGTTTAAATTAGTATCTAATCCAGCCCCCCACTTCTTATATGAAGAAACTAGAACTCAAAAAGCTTAAGTGATGTTCCCAATATTATATAGTTATCCTTAGAACTGAGACTAGAACTTTAGCCTCCTGATTCCCAGGTGAACAAACATTTATTAACTAGGTAAAACCAGTCACTTAATTTCTGTAGCAACTCTCATTTTCATTGCTGTACATGTTAGCAGGTCTTAAATACTAAGGCAGGTCATAGTTGATAATTACTGAAAATATTAGATCTACACAGCTGCTCTCTCATTGATTAAAGATAATAAATGTATCTGTTATTTCAACTTTCTTACTAGAGTGCAAAATTACATAAAATACCCAAGGACTTTCTTATCTCCTTATAGTATTTCATATTAGATGTGCAAAATTGATTCTTTCCTAATGAAATGACACTAGAATGTACTATCCATTCTTTTCCTTGCTCCAATTTTCACCTTAATTAGACCCATACCTCCCCTTAGATAAACCATTTGGTAATCTCACATAACCTGTGTCCTCACAATCTAAGTTTCTAGAATTCATTTTGTTCTCTTTATCCAGGGGACCACCAGCATGCCCATGTTGTCTTTCATTTACAGTAGCAGGACGTTCAGGTTTAACTTTCTTTCAAGGACGGCTGCAGTAGGCTATGCACAAGGCACGGTGCAACTTCAGGACAATATGAAGTCTAATTATGATGCAGTGATTTCAACTTGCCACCACGAGTGAGATCATCCGGTTATTTCTCTACATAGAGGAAGAATAAAGCCTTGGAAAAGAAGCATTACTCACCCTCCCAGGCCAGTATTAAAAACCACTTCACCAGCAACAGAGGATGGATGGCCAAAGGAGTAACCTTTCATCTTAGTTCCATCTTCCAGGACAATGTGTGCTGTCTGTGCCTGAAGAAACAGTTGCATGAATCTTAGCAGAATACACAATACAAAACACACAAAAATATTCCAAAGGTAAAATACACAGATATATTCAATAAAGGCATAGTATATTTAATGAAACCACAATGCCCAGATTTCCAGTTGCTTTCCTATTGCTTGTCACTTTTCTTCGGATATATGGCTCCTGTAACTGGCAGATGTTTTGTTTTGTTTTCTTGGAAGAGGAACTGAAGCATGCAGATACATTGTCTATTCTAAGTTTACTTGTAGCGTTGTTGACAAGCCAGAAATACTTCACTTTAGCTGAAATGTTATATGTCTATCTTTTCCCCTTTATCATTCTCTAGCTTTGCTCAAGAACAGCTTTAAGGAAAGTTCATGAGTTTGCAAAAACATTGTGAATTGTACCATACAGCTCATCATCACTCTGAGATTTAGAGCCAGAAGGAATCTTCAAGATTATCTATCAAATTGTGTTCTGCAGAGCTCTTGTGTTTGATGGAGTTGTCCTAAGGGTTGCCCTCTCCAGGCCAGAATTATGTTCATGAAGAAACTGAAACTTTATCACTCTCTTAATACTGACACAAAATCAAGCACTGTGGAACATTCTAGAAGTATATTGTATTTTGCTTTTTATTAGAGTTAATTATATCCATGTCTACTTCCTTCTCTATACTATGGCGTTCAGAATTGGATAACTTTGCCATAATAATCTTTGAGCCAGGGTCTACCAAATTCTTAGCTAAGAAGAGGAACAACTGGAAAAACATCTAAGAAGCAGACATCATTTACTCGTTATAAATACCCTAAATTCTGTTGTTGAAGCCATTTAAATCTAACTCTCAATTTCCATAAAATTCAGGGGAGAAAGAAATGTTTTCAACTACACCTTGGGAGACAAAATATAGACTCCCTAAGAAACTCTATAGGACAAGCTAATTAGAATGTGATTTTTAAAAATTAAACTATAAAGAAAAACATATCTGAAATAATTGAGGAAATTAGAATCATAAATTGATATTTGATTATATGAAGTATAATTTTTTAAGATTGATCTTAGGATTGTAGTTATATTTTTAGTCATTGCCTTTAAAAGATATACACTATAATATTCAAGGATAAAATAGTATGATATCTGAGATTTGCTTCAAAGTAATCAGCAGTCAAGGGGATGGACAGGGACATAGAGAAAAGAAGTCTGGCCATGAGTCGAATTTCCTGAAGTAAGGAAGATCATTGGGCTATTCTTTCTGGAAGGTTTAAGTGTAATCATCGAAGACAAAAAAAAAAAAAATACGAATTCTTCATTTTACTTCCCTTACAGTTTTAGGACTGAGGCCAAAGTGCCTAATCCTTTTAAATCTTGCCACCCCACCTCCACTCCCATTACACATACACATACACATACATACAAACACACACACACACACACACACAAACTTTAGTAGGCAGCAGGAACTCCATAAATGATTTCTAGACCTTTGTTTCTATGCTCCTTTTGCTTTATAACATGCACTAAACTTTTGAAATGTTAAAATGAAGAAAGCCCGTTATTTTTCTATAATAATTCTCTGTAGAAATAAGATGCCTCTTTTAGATCCGAAGCACCCGAGTCTCTTGTTATTAGAATGATTGTGTTCTGCAATGTAAAATAATGTCTTGATTACCTTTAAACCAATATACTATGTTCCAATATCTTGTTTATGTGTGAGTGTGTATACATATTAACTTACATTTACACACAAAACTATGTTAATGTTTTCCATTAAAATTGATGGGATATGTTTAAGATGTTCCTCTCAACAGATAATTTTACTAGTTTCTTTTTAAAATCAGAGGTACAATATGTGAATTTCAAGTTTGTATTTCTGAGAAAGATTGAACAATGTACTGTACTGCACATTTTATGTGTGTTTGTATATGTGTGAGTGAGCATATACGTGTGTTCCTGGGCAACATTAACCAAAAATATCTTGTCCTTTACTTGACTTATCAAATTATCTTTGAGTTAAAGTTTTATCTGTCTCCTTCGACCCAGTGTTTGAAATCTCAAGCTTGACACTTTAAATAGTTGGAGTTTGTCTTTATTAAATTTAAAAATATTTTAGAATTACTCAACACAAAGGAAACCACAATTATTTATTTATTTACTATGAGTGATGACCAGACTTCTACAGAAGAGATGATCTTATACAGAAGTCTGAATTCTGCTTCTGCACCCAGGAAAGCAACTTACATGTCACTTCTGATAACATGCTATTCTGATTCTAAATTTTGTTTTAATTTGCCAATTTTTGTCTAATTATAATTCAAGACAGAAGTTGAAGATTTTAGAAAGTAAGAGTGATAGTATTCGGTGTATTTCCAAAGATTATTATAAGCTATTCAAATATCTCTGCTAATGGGTCTGAGTAGAAGTGTGTTTGTTAGGAAAACTCCCCAGGTAACTCTGATGTGTTTTATTAGGTGAAACCTTTGGTCTAAGTAATAAAATTTACCATCGAAATATATTTTCTACTGGAAATACTGTTTTTTAGTTCTTGAGGAAATCATGTGTAAACCTACATGCTTTTACAAAACGAAAAGAAAAAGAAAAAAATTTTAGATAAGATGTAACTTTGATAGAACCTAAAACAACTGTATTTAGTTGGCAAAATTTGGGCGTAAATTGTAAATTTCACTTGTTTTCTGTGTATCAGTTTATCTATGCTACTCTGAACCATGCTTGCTTAAGATATTACCTTGGTTTATATTTTTATTTTGCTTGTCTCTATTCTCATCTGAGAATTTCAAATTATCCGATATCTGGGTTAGACACTTTCTAATCATTTTAAAGAAAGGTAAAAAATAACATAAGAAAATCAACACTTGTGAGCCTATTCCTATAATTCTGTTTGGGATTTTTCTCACTCCCTTCATGAAACTAGTTTTCTATTTTACTTTCCGTCTCTATATTTGAAGAGACATTTGCTATTGCCTGAAATAGTCCCTGAGATTGTGTTCAATATGTCTTTTTGTTGCTTTAATTATATTTTTGGTTCTTTGGGCAGTTTTTATAGATCTTCCAATCCTCTTTCCTACTACACATTATATTGTAACAAGGCCTCTGTTTATTGCTAAAGTACTCTTTATATTCCTCTTAACTACACTGGCCCCTGATGAATTTAAAATGATGAGTGCCAGTTGACTTATCTATGAATTGATGGACGAACTCTGAACAAAGAGCTATTATTTGGAATCCTTTCTTCTAAATAACAGTTCCCCAAATGCTATTTCATTCCAAGGAGTATAAAAGAAATCACCTTGTTACCATCATAAGATATTTTAGTATTCTCAGTCCTAGTTGACAGAGGTCTGCAGGCGAGGAATTAGATTATAACATTAAATTATAATTTAAGTGCCTACTGCCAGAGCACTTCACACTTTGAAAAGGGGAAATACAAAGGAAATCTTAATGAAAAGAAGTGTATATTCTTGTAGAATGTCAGGAAAAGTAACCAAAGGATTATATAAATGTGAGTTCTATAAAATAAAGGACCTTATCATGACATGATCCCTATGTGTTTAATAAAAATGTATATGCCAATAAGAGCATTTAGACATTCAAGTCTCAGACAGTGAACTCCTACCAAGTGTCAGGCACCTTGCTAGGCTCTGTAGATAAATGGATGAATGTCTCCAGTCTTCTCGTTTAGTAAAAGGCTAGATAAGGAAATGGATTACAAAACAGAGAAAACTTCAGTAAGGATATCACTGAGGCATCACTAAAACACATGGAAATGCAAAGATAAATATTTTTCCTTTGAGAGATTAAGTTTTAACACAAGAATTTGCCCTTTCTTTTCCACTGATGTTTTAAGCAATAAAAATAAAAATTTCAATACAAAAGCTTGCCAAATTTTGAATTTAAAATCCAAAATTTAAAGATTCCTTCCTCTTGGCTTAGATGTCATTTTCTCGGAGAGGTCTACCTTGACGCCCTCATTTAAAATTACAATATGTTCCTCAGCCCTCTTTCTCCTTGGTCTGCTCTTTCTTCATAGCACTCATTACCTTTTAACATACCATCTAGTGATTTATTTATTATCTATTTCATCACATTAGAAAGTGAACCTCATGTGGGCAGAGTATTGGGTCTGCTTCATTCACTATTGCACCCCCAGCCTGTATCGGTGGCTAGCACAGAGTAGACAAGTAACTAAGCTTTGTTCACACTTTAGTGAAATTATTTTAGTCAGATAATCTACTATTTAGCAGAATATTTCTAAATGATTAAATAATGACTTTGATAAGAGAGGAAAAGTTATAATAGAAAAAATATACAAGCATATGCTCTCCTACCCACACCCATCGTCCTGATTATTTCTTTCAATGCTGAAAATATTAAACACTTATTTTTTCATCTTACACTGCATAGAATTTTTTATTTTAACCATGTTTCAAACTCTTAATTCAATTTTCTTATTATTGGTGGGATTGTTATCTAAAATGTAGATATCTAATGCAATGTTTTTTCTAGCAGTGGTTAGTCTTACAAATATTTTAAAACCTGAAACATTAAGTTTCTTGGAGTCTCAATCTCTCTCTGTCATATTTTCCCAGTATATCTTGGAGTTACAACTGTCAAGTCACACCTGGTCCTACAGGCTAGTTACTTAAATAATACTCCAATTAAAAATAGTTCTACCTCATCACATAGTATCTAATAATGATAATGGCTATAACTAATAAATAGTCACCTATTTGCTTTTAGAATTAACTTCACACTATACGAAATTGCATGACCACCCAAGACAAAAATCCCATCATCACCTACTATTGCCTCCTAATTGTTCTGGCTGCCTCCAATCTCTCCCTGCTTCTATCCATCCTATGAAGTATAGTCAAGGTTTACTTAAACATTAATTGGATGACACTAATCCCCAAATTCCTCAATTCACATTCAAAGTCCTTTCATCTGGCCCGCTCTCTATATGGAATACCTTAGACTCCCCACCTCTCTTTGTCAGTCCTTTGTGCATAAATGTCTTCCTTGTTGCCTTTTTATATCCTGGCAATGCTTCCTAGTACCCATGGTATGTACTGAGTCAGAATTAATCACCGATTTTCTTGTGCTTCCACTGACTGCGTTTGGTGTATACTGTTGTGTGTTACCTTTTAATTGCTAAAGGTATTTTTCTACCATACTAGATTCTAACTTCTCAGTGTTGCATCTAGAAAGCACAATGCCTAATTCCATGTTGTATCCCCACTGAAATACCCCACTGTTGTCTACACAGTAATATTCTCACTACACAGTTGGTGAATGCATAGAAACGTACTTCATTATGTGACATTAGCATGTGACAGTGCTGACACTATGGTGTTTTCAAAATAATTCTTTGATGCTCACTGACTTCTGGTTATTTTACCAATTTTCATCTTCTCCTCTTGAAAGCAAAGACAAATATTTCACACAGGTATAGTTCATGCTAAAAGATAGAAGATGAAAGGAAGGAATGAGTTAAGGCTGGGTGGCAATTACTGCCCAAATGGTACCCTTAGGCTTTCATCTACCAGTCAGGTGTCATATAAGTAATGTCTTCAGAAGAAGACCCTAAAAGGTGATTTCTAAATGTCATTCTTTAGGTTTCCTCATGAATTGTTTCTATCATTAATATTAATTATCTATGTTACGTAGAAATCTAATCTTCCATCACTAGGGAAAAGAATAAAGCTGCATTAAGTATATATAACCCAAGCATTCTCTTTTTCTTCCTTTACTTTTCATCTAAAATGCTTGCCAAATTTTACTGTATGTCAGCAATAAATTTGTTTTAATTCACTGATGTGGTTTCATGCTGACAACATTACATTTCTATACCAAGTCCCCAACTATGTTATAACTAATAATTATCCCATTTTCTCCTTCTATTAAAAATACCAAAGCTATTATATTTTTATTGTTTTTGTTGTTGAGGTCTATGTATAATCCTGGTACATCTTTGGCATTCAATAAATGTAGGTATAATTAATTTTGGAAATAGTAACTAAAGATAATGTATACTTTAAGCTTTCTCTAGTGTGAGTTCAAATGTTAAAATGCCTCCCTTAATAAAAACTGTAATACTGATATTTGGATAAAGTAAAGCATTAACATTTCTTAAGCATGTCTGGTAGAAGTAGATTGTCCTGTCACTATGCTATTTC
Source organism: Mandrillus leucophaeus (assembly GCF_000951045.1). Taxonomy (NCBI): domain Eukaryota; kingdom Metazoa; phylum Chordata; class Mammalia; order Primates; family Cercopithecidae; genus Mandrillus; species Mandrillus leucophaeus. The sequence continues at coordinate 1,689,661 of NW_012108286.1, read as the reverse complement.
TACCTTCTGCCATTATTTTACTGATAACCTATTAAGACATAAACTGGGTTGCATAAATACTTATCTATGTTTATTAAAGTCTATATGCAGTTGTACAAATAAGTTGAGAATTTGGATTTGAATAATAAATTTATACTGTTCTGGGAAATGTATCTTACTTCAAATAGAATTATGAAGCTATGTTGAAAAAGTAGGGTTTGGAAGCATGTTGTGTCACCAAGAACTCCATCCTGATCAATTCCCTATGACATCCTTAATAATAGTTAACATGAATGTACTGAATACTATCTTTAAAGCCATTAGTGGGTTTTCTTATCTAATCTTCACACACACACACAAAAGATGTAGGTAACATTGAAATCTCCATTTTACACGAGCTAACTGAGCCTCAGAGAAGTAAAGATCATTCTACTAGCAATTGGAGGAGCAGCAGTTTCTGAATCCAGTCTGACTTATAACCTCTTTTTCTTTTTCTAAGCTTACTTTTATTTCTGCTTTCCAATTTCTTAAGTGAGGATAAAAAGAAATTTAAGCGGCCTGACGCGGTGACTCACGCCAGTAATCCCAACACTTTGGGAGTCTGAGACGGGTGGATCACGAGGTCAGGAGATGGAGACCATCCTGGCTAACACGGTGAAACCCCGTCTCTACTAAAAAATCTAAAAAATTAGCCGGGCGTGGTGGTGGGCACCTGTAGTCCCAGCTACTCGGGAGGCTGAGGCAGGAGAATGGTGTGAACCTGGGAGGCGGAGCTTGCAGTGAGCCGAGATCCCGCCACTGCACTCCAGCCTGGGTGATAGAGTGAGACTCTGTCTCAAAAAGAAAAAAGAAGAAAAGAAATTTAAGCATGAACTCTATTTAAATTTATTATAAGAGCCTTAATTCAAAATTGCCATGGATAAGCCACAGCAGGCCCAGGTCAACCAAGAACTACCTATCTATAAATCTGTAAATTGTCAGAGTGAAATGTCAAGTCATTAATTATTTGAGTCATTAAAGTCTGATGAGAACCAGCAGGTTTTGAGAACAATTTGCACTGATCCTAGGCCCTTGAGTTCTCAAGCTTTGAAGATTGTTAGAACCCTAGATGCTGTGATGAATAAGGAGATCTACCTTTCCGTCCCCTCTCCCTTTTCCCCAGTGCTAGAGGATTCAATTTCTAGATAACATAGATAATTATTCATATTAATAATGGAAAGACTTGCTACCTTGCTGTGAGGAGTGAGGTCAGCAAACCATCTCCTGCTGTCAAATTGTTCAGGGTCTGTCTCAGCTGTAGAGGGCTGCATTGCCCCATGACCTTCCTGGAATACCCCATGGCCAGTGACTGAGTCAGGCCCGGATATAAAGGCTCAGGTCCCGTCCAGGGAAGTCTGGTGGGCAACAGCTTCCTATCCAGTTGGCCATGGCTTTATCAAAACTGCATTACAGTTTAGTTCTCTGTCCAGTTCTACTTTCTGAAGCTTCACAGAGGCTGATCCCTAATAGACAGCATGCTCCCCAAACATCATCTCAGCATTTGTTTACAGAGAACCTAACTCATGCTAGGTACTTAAACCAAATGATCAAAGTCTTTATGCCAAAGTTAATGTTACTTCCAAGTTACCTGATGTTCAAGAGTGGAGGCCACATGTGAACATTCACTTAATTTGAACAACTAAGCACAAGTTTAGCATGCAACTGCCTAAAATAAAATTCATACAGAGAGAAAGAGAGATTTTTCTGTGCTTTCTAAAAATCTTACGTTTTTATGAGATTTTGTTTGAATCTCATAAAACACACAAATATGTTTAAATTTTTGAACCAATATGTTTAAATTGTGGCTACAATTAATAACATTATCTCCACCTTTTTGGAATTATGTTTGTATGTTTTTCTTCTCCCACCCATGTAGTTATATTCATAAAACATGTAAACATACCCCAAAGAAATAGGCCAGGGATTGTAGCTAATATGGATATCAAGAAAAATGCCTTAAGGCTAGTTTCCACTAACAGTCTGGCACTTTTTAGTCTGGAGCCTACAGGTATTGTGAATCTGCGAGTCAATCAGGTTATAAAATAAGTAGTGAAAAATTGTGTTCTCTTGTTACTTCATATGCATTTAAAAATTAAAGATTAAATTACTAGTCTCTACAGCCTAGTAATACTAAATGTTTCTTTTGTCTGCAAATTTATTGGAGGAAGATTCGTAACACTGTAGATTTTTTCACACACAATATTTAGGACTAAAACTGAATTTTCCTGTGTATATGTAATTGCTCCATGTTTAATCTTACTGTATAATTGTATTTAGTACTCCTATTTCTAAATTAAACTGAATTACAAAAATAACTATATGATCTCCATTCTTATATTACTTTTATTTTTTATTTCTTTATTTATTTATTGAGATGAAATCTCTCTGTCGCCCAAGCTGGAGTGCAGTGGCACAATCTTGGCTCACTGCAACCTCTGCCTCCTAGGTTCAAGCAATTCTCCTGTTTCAGCCACCCCAGTAGCTGAGATTACAGGTACTTGTGCCACCACACCCAGCTAATTTTGTATTTGTAGTAGAGGTGGGGTCTCACCATGTTGGCTGTGCTGGTCTTAAACACCTGACCTCAAGAGATCCGCCTGCTTTGGCTTCCCAAAGTGCTGGAATTACAGGTGTGAGCCACCACGCCCGCTCCCCATTCTTAAATTACTTTTACAATGAGCATTCTAAACTAAATTTAATGCTGCAATTCTTAATATTTGTAAAGTCTGAGGATTCTTTCACAAGTTATAAGTCATTTTTAATGAAAATACATTTTTGTGAGGGGGGGTTACATATAAGTAGAAATTCCAATAAACTCTCAATGGCTATTTGTTTGTTTGTCTGCTGTGGATGTTGGTATTATTGTTTCACCATTGTCATACAATATTTCAATTGTCTAATGATATTACCAAAGAGAATACTTCAAGATCTGAAATTTCTCTAAACATCTCATCTCTTTTAGGGGTTTTAAATTTTCCTCACAATTAAAATTCACTGTAAGCCTATATTTATGGGTCTGTTTTCCTTTCTTAGTAAGATGATTGATTAACTTTATGGGACCACAAAGAAGTGACTCCAATTTCTCACTTTAATACTCTCAGTTTGAGATTCAGTTTAAAAGGGTAGATGTTTCAAAGTCTTTTCCAGAATAGGAATAATGCAACAGCTATTAATGAGAGTCACACAGCTACATTCCCCTTGAAAAGGGTTTGAATATGTGTCCCTGGTGCTATGCTAAACTGATTTAGAGGGCTTAGTCTTAGGAAGTAACAGCCAAAACTCAAACATAATTTATAATTTAATCTATAAAAGTTTTTGAAGCAGCCTAGTGTTTATCATTATTGTTAGGTTTTCCTTTGCATTCAGTATTATGCTATTAAAAATCATCTACTCATTGTTCATGTATTGTTTCCAACTCATCAGCATTCTGAACTAACTCTAAGGATATCGATCCTTTACTTCGAACCAGTTTTCTTTGGGTCTTTTATATCAAGACGGAAAACAAGTCAAAATGAGACTTTTCTTGCAGCCTAAAATTGCGTTAGGTTTTTGTATATGTGGAACTTACAGGACTATAAGAGAAAGAAACACATTGAAACTGAAAAACAGCATGTTATGTTACAAACACATGACAATATTTAGGTTGAAGTGGAAGAAATATGTCAACTATAAACAGCATTGCCCTAAAATGTCCTATTTGTAGAATTGTTGACAGCCATATAAAGCAAGAATCCTTACTTATTCTTTGATTTAAACAACCTATTCTCAAAAAAAGAAAAGGAAAGGAAAAATTAAATTTGTGTTGTATTGCGATAACGTTCAGTATGTAAATGAGCTCGTGAGTAAGCAATAAAATAACAGCAGAAGAAATGACTTAGAACATTCTGAAGCCAGGTTAAACAACAACTATGGCATCAGATATATAAGTACAATAACAAAACTTCAAATTAAAAAGACCCATCTGTTGTTTGAAGCCTAATTAAAATTCTAACCAGATTTGCTAATGTTTATTTTGTTTTATGTACAAAAACAGGCAACCATGTGTCCTTGTTTTAACTGCAGCACCTACATGTCTGTAAAATAGGAAGAACAGAAATGTTTCTTCTCCTGGATAAGAGACTCCACCACTAAAATGTTCTGGAGGTAAAGCCTTAAGCTAATTCAGCAACATATTTCATAAAAGGTTGGGGAAAAAAAAAAAACAAAAAAAAACACCATTATAAAGTCAATAATCCCCTTAAGCTAGTAGTAAAAATGAAAATAATTTACTCTGGGATTGCTGTATTGCTGTTGAATCATTTCTCTACGTAAATTATTTGCACATCAGCAAAAGTAGAGGCCCCACATGTTTTTTTTTTCCATTTTCACCAAGGCCTAAAGCTATATAACATACTTGCCTTCTGGCTTACCTGATGTTTCTTAGCTATTAGTACGCCTCAGTACTCATCCTCTTAAAAAATAAATCTGAACTAAGCGCTGGAAAGTAGAAAGCCTAAAGCCAGAATTTATTTCGGGTAATTATTGTGTAGATAATATGGTAAAAAGTTACAATCAAGTAAATGAAATCTTATTTTTTTATTGTTGGAGTTATACTATTAAGATACGGATATTTGAAATTTAGAATTTCAGCACAATTTGTCTTTGAAATATTTCATGAGACTTCTCTGCAGTTACAAGGCCCAACACTTCAAAATTTTGAAGCACTGTAACAGCAGTAATCAATTAGGTCTTACCACATTCTAAGTTAATAATCTTACAAACATTCTAAGTTAGTATTAAGTCATCAGTCTTTGGTTAAACATAAGCCAACATTAGGGGGACAAAATCACAAGGTTAATTTACTTGAGTATTTTATGTTTGAACATTAATAAACAAAAGATTTAGATTCATGAACCATTTTATTCTAATAAGATTTCTCATTGTAAATGAAATATAGCACTTATAAAAACTTCATTACAAAGTATGTTCATAAAGTGTAGGATTATTAATATGCCTTACTGAGCATCTGCTATGTGGCAAGTTGTTCAGAATCCTGGAGGAACCTACATATCATAAGCTAATTTTTACTCTATGGTGATAAATTAAAATGGTCTTATATTTCATTCTGCATTATAGAAGAAACTTAGAAAAATTCTTTAGTAATGTAGCAACCCTACTGATTCATTTACGAGAACTTCAAATTAGTCAATTACCTCCCTGTGAAATTTAACAGATCAATGTATAGCATTTAACAAGTTGAAAGAAATAAAAAGAAAACAGAGTAGCCTTGAAAATATTTTTATAAGTTAAACTCATTTAGATCACATGAAGAAAATCAAATGGAAGCTAAAGATCCCTAGGGCTGAGGAGCCTAATGCAAACTTTGACCTTGGCCCGTGCAGCTTTCTTCGGGCCTCCGTTCATTGCAAATGCCCCAGGAACTACGAGTCACATCAAGGGCAGTCAGTATAGCATACCAAACTCCTCCTGAAGGCTCGAAGTAAATTCTAGCATGACCATTGCATAAGAGATATTGAAAACTTTCTACAGCACCCCTCAATTTTTGGAACAAGTTGGAAATACGAAGAAAATCTAATAGAGATGTAAAGGCAGAGGAATAGTCTCCATTTCCATAGCAATAAGACCTAATGTCACCTCTAGATCATCAGAAAGTCTGGCTAGACATGAGCAAATTAGAATGAGGGATAGGAAAGCATAGGTCAAGATTAGTACTAGTCCCTTAGGCAGTTCTACAGCCAGAATGCTTAGCTTCTGACCCAAAGCTGGAACTGGGGTACTGAGTGATGTGCTTAGGGCCTAACACCCAAAGTGGTACTCCATGACACTAACAGTGACAGCCTCCTTAAATTTTGCATCTCAGGTGTCTATCTCACTCACTTAACCTAGTCTATGACATTTAACCTATAGTTTTTTCAAGGGTTTTATGTCAAGAAGCACATAATTTTGAGGCATTATTGGTAACAAATAAATGAATCTATATTTTAGAAAATTGGGGATATAAAAAATGGAGAAAATAAAAATATTCAAAAGAAAGGCCATCTCCCAGTTAGAGAAATATTGCACGCCAAAAATATGTAAAGTTGTCCATCAGGCAAACTAATTCTGCAACAGCTTATTTGGGACTGAACCCAATTAATATTTCAAAAATGTAGATTGCCATAGATGAAATCCAGTCCTAAAAATGTGTCTATATGTAGTAAAAGTCCAATAAAATAGTTATTTTTTAAAGTGTGTGATAACCCTATCCTCACTCTTACATCTAATGTGTACAGAAGCTCCAATATAATAATGAGTTATATTTCCTGTGAATATCTAAAAACCTACTACAATATAAGTAAATGATTCTAATTGTAGGAGTTTTTATAGTTGCCAATTTCTAATCAAATGACAATAGCTCCTTAAGACTGAACTGAATAGATACTTCTATGTCAAAATCAGAATATAAAATCTTACAAAATGAATGCCTTTCAAAAGAAATAATGACTCCCAGTGCTTATTCATAGCTGAAGTATCAGAGAGGACACTTAGATTGTTAGGTTCCTAGCTTAATTATAACACAGGTCGCCATTGTTAAAAAATGAATGGATTAATGTTAGAAGGAGTACTTATTGAACACTTTTCTATTCATAGGGAACTTAACCTTTACAATTTAATACCTTTGATTTCCAAATTCATTTACAAGTAAAAATAAAACTATTTAGTCTTGATGACTTTCCCAGATTTGAGAACTCAGAATTCTTAAGTCTGTAAGTTTCTTGAAATCAGAGACTATCCTCTTCCTACTTACTTCTATTTATCATTCTTCCTGTATACTCCCATGGTTGAGGTTTCATGTTTACTAAAGAATAAATGAATGAATAAAAGAATGAATGAATAAATGAATGAAATAGGTTATTATGGTGTCTATTCTGCCTTTTGGAATTAAATTTGCCATACTGAAAAAAAAAGATTATTTGCTTCATTTTCCTTGAGTCTGATTTATTATAAGAAATATCTTCTTAGAGATGTTTAATATAAGGCAAAGGCGAACAAATCATTATTATAAATATTTCAGAATTCTTATCAAATACCTTGTCATTGCAACAACTTGAAAAACATAAGGACTCTTTGACATAACCCTCTACTAACTCCTCCTACTGTATAGAATGGAATTTTTTTAAAATATCCAGTTTTTGCTTAAAAAAGTTCAGTTTAATGGTTTAAATTTAAAACTTTAAAGATTTTTAAAAATTGTTCATGTGTGACAATCACATACTTTTTCAAGTAAATCAGTCATCATTTCCACTATACAGATGACAAAACTTAGGTTCAGAGAACATGTGACTTGTCCAAGATCAGAGCATTAGGAAATGCGTAACAGGGGTTAGAATCCAGATCTTTTTGTGCCCCATCCAGGGTATATCCCACTATACTGTTGCAACTTGTAATAATGAGCGCTGAACCTTTTCAATACTAATGGAAAAAGATTATGGTCTCTAAAACTTCTTAGTATTTACAATTTTATGGTTGTTGATCGTTTACACCCTTGATATCAACTTTCTTTAAAATACAGAGAACCTTGAAATTCTTTCCTCTTTCCTGTAAGTAAAATACAACTGTGTCAATTGACAAGGCACTCTACAAATATTAGCCACCGACAAATACCCAGGGAAGGGCCACATGAAATTATAAGTGCGTCATTGCTGTTGCCAAACCCACCCTCTCTGCCTGTCATCAAAGAGAGAGGAAAAGTGACCTCTAAATACGTCGAAAAAGCAACCCAATTTACAGGGCAATGATTATAGATGTGACCACAGGGTGTCTTTCACAATCCATTTACCGTCTATAACTAGACATAATGCTACTAACCTTTAAAGTGACTGTTCTCAGTGCCCTTCACTGACCATTATGTAACTACATCCTAATGATTTTAACTGTCTTTAAAATATGATGTCGATCTAAAAATAGTAAATTTGGCTATATTTTTCTAAGACAGTTGAGTTTTTAAAGTGAAGGCAGGAAGAAAAGTAGGTAGAGGACTATTTAAAATAAGTGAATAATAACACAAGTCCCCTTGGGCTGCTCTATGGAATTTTAATTCACTATTGTGAAGTTCAAGAACTTCTATTTTTTGTGCTTGGCATTCCTCCAAAACTCTGGCCAGTAATGATTGAATGTGAGTAATGGCTTTTACACCATGAAATGATGGCTTAGTCCTCCTACAAATTTGTCATTCTTAGCTGTGCACTGTGACAGACCCTTGAAACAGATCTGTCACCACGAGCTAGAACTGCTTTCACAGTAATCCATCCACATAATTAGACCATTTTGTCGTGGTTGTGATTGTGGTGGTGGTTGTATGGACTTATTGTGATCTTGGAGAATTGGATTCTAATCTCAATCATATCTCCGCCATTTTAAGTCAGTACTCACTCAATTTCACGGTTTCTGGTGTCTGATGAAGATGCGCCTATCCTTACCTACATATCTACCTTCTCATAGAGTGAGAAGAAGATATTCCAAGTCACCTAACTTTGAAGTATTAGATGGCACATATAATCATAGGGGATAACTTTCATTACTATTGATCTTCTCTGAGCTGATACATGAGTACACTTGAGGTATTACTAACAATAAATTCTCATAGTTTACATCTAGTTACAATGTCTTTGATGTTAGTTAGGCTTTCCCATCTTTTTCTATAATGAAACTAAATTCAAGAAAATGTCTATAACTAGACATAATGCCACTAACCTTTAGTGACTGTTCTCAGTGCCCTTTATGGCCACATGTAACTACATCCTAATGATTTCAACTCTCTTTAAAACATGATATCCATCTAAAAAGAGTAAATTTGGATATATTTGAATATATAACTACATAAAAGACATTTTCTTTTCTGGTTTTGTTAATTTAAAATGGTAATTTCCTACCCTCTTGTTAGCATCTTCTCAATGTTAAAGGCTGACGTTGTTAACACACCACTAAGGCTACTATATGTATTTCCTCCTTTTTCCTGGGATCTTGAGCTTGTTTCTCTCTCTCTCTCTCCCTCCCTCTCCTCCCCTCTCCCCCACCATCCCACTTCTCCCCTCCCCCTCTCCCTGTCTCCATCTCTCTTCCTTTTCTTTTACTCCCATTCCTTTCCCATTCCTATCCCTGGTGTCCACAAGAATCTATGAGTATTCCTTGGCCTTGCAGGTGTCAGAACCAAAACCCCACTGAATCCTGACTTGAGCAACTGAAACAATAGAAGCTTAGTCAACTCAATGAGCATACAAAGTATAAGCACAACACTCCAAACTATGAGATCCCATTTTCACATCAACAGAGGTTTTCTTTTGTTTTTTCTATTTCAAATTTTACAGCTTTTACTACTAAAGAAGCAATATATCTAAAGATAATATGATTGCTTAAACTTATAGTCACTAAAGATTATTTTCATTGGCAAAGTTCCTATGGAGTAATTTCAGGTTTCTCTGATAATGAACGTCTTCATAAAGTCATAGGAAGGAGCAGAGGTTCCTACAGGAATTTCATAATTCAATGCTGGGGGGCAGGAAGAAGGGCAATTAATGTTTCTTTCCTGGGCTTGCCCCCTCAATTATAGATACCTCTGGAGGGAGAGAATTATCAGCTTCTATCTGCCTCCATGTATTACTCTACAAAATGAAAATAATAAATTTGGCCTGTCCAAAAAAACAGCCAGAAGGAAAAGGAAACAGCTGAAGCAGTGTCTACATGATGACCTGAAAATATCAAAACCACATATTTTCTAATTATATTTAAAAAAATTTTTAATGATATTTCAAAAGAGAACTTTTCAGTAAGCCCTTTTTACAGAACAGAGCTTAACACACTATATACCATAATGTGGCTCACACACATATGAGCAGCCCCATTTTTTAAAATCCAAACTGTAAGCAATAGTATCTAGGCACAGAAAGCTATCTGTGAAAGAATAGATGTTTCTTTTCCAAGCAGTGAACTTACATTTTACATGTTCACAGGAATTGTCATCATTCTTTATGTTGGGTAAAAATTACTGTCATTTTACTCAGATAGGATAAAAACTAGCATTTGCTAACTCAGTAGGTTCCATAGTAAAGGAAATATTAATACATTAGTACTTCGGAGCTATATTCAAAACTGTATTTGCTTTGTAAGGGACACCTTTGCTTCACAGCTAAACTCTACCCCATACTATTTTATCAGAAACAATCAATACGGGTATTACCTTGACAGAAAGGAGCCTGATGCCAGGTCTTGAAAATTTCCATTTTTGGTGTGCTGTCACATTGGTAAAGCCAAAACCAGTCTTCACTGTCCTCACCACTTTGCAAGCTGTCAAAATCCTCGTCATTTTGAAGATGATTTGTGACTAAAATTAAATGAAATTACATATATTTTATGAGATTGTGTGATAAGACTTTTTTTAGTTAATGTAAAAGAAATCTGGGAGGGGGTACAGTCAGTGTTTAAGGCTGACTGCACAGCGATCTTTGAATTTCCATTCATTCTGCCATTAAATGTCTTCAGCCACAGCTCCTCCTTCTCTTAACCCCTCCTCCTGAGGTAATGTCCAAAGATGTTCCATGGGCATGTAGCACAAATTGCAACACATCAAATACTACCTTCTCCAGCTAAAATAATGCTGGGGTTGTAGAAAACCAGCCATCCATCAAAGGAATTGCTTATGCAGCTGAATGGAATGACATAGACATCATGGACAACCTTATCCTAAAGAGTAGCAACTTTCAAGATGCTGAGGGTCATAGGCTTTTACTTGTGTCACATGTGATACCTAATATGCCTCATAAGAGATTTTAGATTCCCAAATAAAGCTGAACCCTTGCCATTTTCTGCTGGAGTAAAAAGACAAGGTTCTTTTTACAAAAAATAAAAATCAGAGCATCCTACAAGTAGCATTTTTACTATTTATAAAAAGAATGTTAGAATAAACTTTTCTCCACAAATATACAATATGTTTTGGGTTAATATAGTAGTATACTACATTCTTACTATAGCATTGCTCTGTGTTTCAAAGCTAAAGCAATCAGTAATATCAAGTAAAACACAACTAGAGCAAAGTGGACTATTATATCCCTCTTATGCCTCTTAAATTTGTAAAAACTTCATGAAATGACAAACACTCATTTTAATATAAGCACTATTCCTAAGTCAAGTTTTTTTTAGTTATTAAAATGTTATATATAAAATTTTCAAAACTTCAGCATTCATATTTCAACATGAATAAAAAGTGATTCACTTCATCGTTCAGTATCATGTTTAACCAGGCCGTCAAGGGACCTCATTGGCTGGCACATGCTCTTGCTTAAGTCACATGACTATGTAGAACAGGAAGTACTGCAGCATTGTTCTTTCACACCCTTGCAAAGCAGGCCAAGGAATAAAGGCAATAGACTCATTCCTAGGGCTTCCCATAACAGAAAAGATGACATAAAATGATTGAATTGACTAATACAATCACACAGAATTAGTGCTAGAGTTGGGGTAAGGATTTTTTTTAGGAACAAAGTTTTATTTAAATCTTCACGCTTACTTAATATATTCACGTATGAACATTATTTGATTTCAAAGTGCTTCACGGCTCTTGGTGATAGAAAGCTAAACAAAATAGGCTCATACTAGTTTACACAAATAATTAATAAAATAACTAGTGCCATGAAAGTTGCCCAAATGCAACAGGAAAATAAAATGGGGAAAATAAGAAAGAAAGATCAAGTTCCTTGTGCACGTTCAGTAAAGTTTAAGCATAGAATTATGTTGAGCTGTGTTATATTGAAGGACGCAAGTTCACCAAGTAGATAAAAGGGGGGAAACCCCAGAAGGGATGCCATGGCATGAGCAATAGCATAGAGGCATGAAGTCATGTGGTGTATTTTGTAAAAGTCTAGATGCAGGGTACAGAATGGGAAAATGAACAGGTACCATATCACGGGAGACTTTGTATGCCTTAAAACGTTCAGTCAATAGTATTCATGATAGTCATGGAAGTATTTTGAACAAGAAGCAAAGGCGAAATTTGTGTTAAAGATCACTGCAAAATGATTTGGAAGAGAATGAAAATAACAAAAGGAAAACTCCCAACCTAGAGAACTGAGGACTGAGAAGCAGTACTTACTGGCTTAGTCCAATACCAGTTTACGCCTCGATCTCACCTCTTGGCTTTTTATTTGTGCACGTGTGTGTGTGTGTGTATGTGTGTGTGCTTGTGTGTAGTGAGGGTTGTCTTTCCTTAATTAAAAAAAAGGATATAAACTCAATCCTCATTATGGAAATTTTTCAGGATGCAAAATAAACTTAAATCAGTCATAGTCCTATTACCCTAAGGTACCCATGCAATGAATACTATAGCAGATTTCCTCCCTTCATCACTTATGTTTTAATCAAATATGACAGTGGAAGTACTGAGGAGTCCTGAGCTTGACCAAGGAAAAGATTTCGTCACCATTTATAACAGTTGACCACAAAGCATGATGAATTAAACGTGTTTTTCCAGAGAAATGTCAACAATTCTAGGATAGAATTCTCCTACTCTAAAGTCTAGACAGAAATGTGGGCATGAGAGTTTGAATGGGCTTCATTTTTATCAGTAAAGGGTCCCGGATGCAGACTATGGTGTGTATATATACATATTATGGTCCATGTCTTTAGTCATCAGAATGAAGGAGGAGAAGACGGAAGTTTTGTAAAATTTGGTTAAATATTCTGAATTAGAGACTTGGAAAATCCATCCATTATAATCCCACAATCATCTTGGAGATTGGAACAGCCAAAAAATAAAATAGTGGCTAGTTTCATATTTGAGTGTTCAGGCTAGACTGAAATCTATAACCAAACTGGAAAAGAATATATTACACATTAGTATGGGAGTTTACATTAGGACAAATCAAAGGAGTTGAGACTGTAACAGTCAGTTGGTAGGCAATGTTAAAGTCAAGCATGAAAAAATTTAGTGGAAATGTTACACTTTTGTGACAGATTATTTTTCAAAGCATTTTAAAAAACAAGCATTTTTCTGTTGGGAATGATTTTCTTCTCTGACCACATGTACACAGTCCCGCTTCATATAAGCTGTCTGCACGGAGCTGAACAGAGTGACAGGCATGAATGCAGGCACACATATCAGGCTGGGGACCCTGTGCACTTGTAAGTATATTCTTTGTGAGCCAGGTCATCAAAGATTCTCTAAACTTATAAGTCACTCACTGTAAAATGAAAATATTTTTTATAGATTTAGTCTTCTTTTCTATTAATACATTTTAAAAAATAGAAGCATTTAGTCTGTGAAATCCCTCAGGGCACTTTATTTTATGAATTCCTTATTGACATATCTGGTATTGAAAATGTTAAACTGTCAAGTACTAAGTTGTATTTAGTTTCATTTGGTATTTAAAGAAATATGGAAATACGGAATAATAGATAATAACCCACCCCACAAACATAATATCTGTTAACACTAAAGTATTATCTTCTAGCATTTATGTCAATGCTCAGAACATAGTTTTGAAAATTGTCATTGACTTGCATAATGCTTTTTGGAGGTAATATTATGTTAAATGTATTTTGATGTTATTACAAAGTTCTTTTAAAACCTTACTTGAAATGGCTACAAAACATTCCATATTCATTGCTTTTATTCCTGCTACAATATATGTCAATATTGCCATCTTTGATTAATATTTACAGATTTCTCTCCAAAGAGGTTGTACTCACCTACATACCAGTGCAATATATGGGTGTCCCTTTAAATATGTCCTCACCAACATTAGGTATTATCTTTGGTTTTATTTGCTCTGAGGCAGAAAATAGTATTTTGCTTTCATTTCTATTTTAAATCACTGGTGAAGTTGAATACTTCACAGTATGTTTTCAATTGATACTATTATTTTTTCAACTACTGTTTACATTTTTGTTTCCATTAACTCATTTATATTAATCATTATGAAAATGTCTTTAAAGAAACATAAAGAAACACTGACAGCCTGTGTATATCCTGATTTCCAGTATCCTCTTCATTTAGACAGTCCACTGACATAAGCAAGGGAAGACCTGCTATAGATTGAAAAACAAAACAAAACAAAACAAAACAAAACATGAAAACAGGATGTCTTAGAGAATAAAGGTCTTAGGTTTTGGAATGAAGAGAAAATAAGGGTGTTAGTAATTCCTTCTTCGAAGGTACAGAGACTGCCAACTGCCCTCTTGAAGTGTGTCTAAGTAATGAATCAAAAACAACTCTAAGAAGTTGGTGCATCTATCAAAAACTCTGTAACATAGCAAGCATGCAAGAGATGCTTCTGGAAAAATGACTGAATGAATGGATTCCTATGTGCTTAATTCCTGTCTGATCAGTGATGATTATTTAAGCAGGAACAAATAAAATTACATCAGTTAAGAATGAGAGGAAATAAGGATGCTTAGGAGTCATGAAAAAAAATCTTGGCTATCAATAATTCTATAAAGTCTATTTTTGAAGAGATACATTAAAGCAAGGAGTAAGGTATGACTGGAGAGCAAACAAATTCAGAGTAAAAGGAGGTGTAATAACTCCCTGAAGAAAGTTATACTGTTTTGTGTTTGACCAGAAATGTGTGAAAATAGAATGTAAAAGGTAGAAGTAATTAGGTTCAGTTCTGTGATTTTTATTAGCCTTAGTATCATAACAAGGAACACAGCACACATAAAGATATGGATGAAGAAGGCATCTCTGAGGGAAAGTGGTGTGGATTGTATCCACGTAAAAGGCACACACTTTCTCCTGTCACAGAAACTAGGACAAGCTGGTAGAAGGATTCCTCTAAGTTAAGACTTAAAGTTGTTTGAAAACCTTTCCAATATGTCAAGGATTGATAATGACAATAGACAGATATCAGGTTGTTAGATGATAGGGGTTTAAAATAACCAGATGTCCTTGGAAATCCAATCAAGTAAAACATATTCATTAGGATCCAATTGGCATTTTGAGGAATAGAAAGTGAGGAACCAATTATGATGAATATGCTTATCAATCTAACATTTGATAACATAAAGGTTGGAGTGATGCAAAAGAAGGTGAAAAATGAAGCTGGAAAAGAGACCTTGTAAAATTGGTTTCACATATTAAAGCTCAGGGCACATGTGATTTATTCTAAAATAACAAAAAAAGCTATCATTCATAAGACCCCATTTACAAACACCTTAAGGAGAACAAGTTAGTACAAGGAACACATATTTATAAAGAGTAAATCTTGTCACGCTAATTTCTGCTTTAAAAAGACACTACTACCAGACCAAGTAGACATGTTAGATGTTTATTCAAGAGCATGGATTATATATTCTAGGCCAATGTTATGTGCATACACATTTTCTAAAGAATGTATATAAATGAGTTATTGCAAATGTAAAAGGACAGAGTGGATTAATTCACCAAGTTTCTTGTGTATTTGTGAAATGAGAAGAACAGTGGGAAATGCCTTAGAAAGTTGAATCAGAATTCAATGACTTTGGAAAATTGAAGACATAGCCAAACACAAAGTGCAACCAAAGGGAGGTCACGTGTAAGTTAGTCCAAAAAGAGAAAGAAAAACAAGCTGTAAATAAATAAAAGTTGTAGAGGATTGATTTATATGGAAATGAGTCAAAAAGCATATGTAGCAATTATAAAATATAGCAAGAGGCCCAAAGTTAGTCATGTTAAGCTGTAATTTAAAAATCCAAATATAGAAAGCAGAACTTAGAGTGGGATTTAAGAAAAGAAACTCAATGTTCACATAAAAAGCTAAATATTGAATAAATTAAAATTCTAAAAATGGAGTTTGACCATGAGCTGACTATTAAATTTAAAATCATGTCACATAGGAGTCCTAAGCAAAGTTTTTTCAATCTTCCTGAAAGTAAAAGATAATAATAATTATTATTCTTGGGTAATAAATAAGAAAGACTCCACAATAGAAACTAAAACATTGGAAGTTATAACCACAATATATTAGCATATTATCTGCATCTATATAGAGAGATATATAAATATGTACACCACTTGCTATGCCAGGTGAAAATAGGTATTTAAATGAATCTGTTTGATTGGCTCCAGTGATGATAAGTATGATCCTGCCTAAAAGTTGAGGTACTTGCCACGTGTTGATCCCCGAGCTAGGCAATGGTATGCCTTCCTTGCTAATTTTAAAAACAATCCATGAAATAAGCTAATGCTATCCCTATTTTATAAACAATAATGATGAGTCTCAGAGAATTAAGTAGATTGTTCAAGGTCACACAGCTAATAAGTTGCAAAGCCAAGACCAGAAATCAAGTCTTAGTCAATGTCCATCCTCTTGGAGCATGTCAACTATATCTGGAAAAAACAGGGGCAACAGCATGGAATGAACTGGAAAGAGTGACCTGGTTAAGATTCAATTTGATAGGAAGAATACATGAGTATGGAGGTATCAAAGGCTGGATTTCTGATGCTCAGAAATGTTTGCATTTCCTGAAAATCGGTAAAACATAACTTCAGTAAAAGTCGAACAATGAGACAGAAGAAAGTAACCACAACTTCTCTGGTTTATTATGTTTTAAATTAAATAAATGATAAGGTAATATGGAAATAAAGCTATTAATTTTTCAGTAATCCACCTAATAATAAAACTAATTCACCTGGGAGCCACGTTTCTAGCTAGTTAACTGATTCAGCTGGACTTAGCTAAAAATAGCAAAGAATGTCTTATATGTTTCTATCTTGCATCTTCTTGCTTGAACTTATGTATTCCAGAACCATGGAATCTGGGTAATTTCATGCCATTAAATTTTTGTTATTGTTCAAAAATAAAATCTAGGATTTCTAAAAGAATAATCAATTCAGGGATTATGTATTGAGTAGTTTCTATGTATCAGACATTGTATATCAGGAAATGGGATTACTTTCTGCTGAAAGCTGTTTTGTAGAAAATTGAAAACCTGGTAAATGTACTCTCTAGATAGTTTTATATAGCTGGATGAAATCTTCAAAATTATTTTCTAATTCCTTTGTTTTATAGATACAAAAAACAAATATCTAAGTAACTCAAGATCATCTCATTATTCTTGAGTTATTTAATATTCGATCTAAAGCTGTTAGTAGACATCAGTATAGAAATGCAAGTTCTGAACAATTACTGCATTTCAAATAGAAATAATTTTGTAAATGATGCAACAACTAGTAAAGAAACTAACAATTACACAAATCAAACTCAACACTTAATCTTGGCTGAAAGATTTTCTTATAACTTGGTCTAAATATGCCTACAATATAAATTTTACAAAATAAAATGACTAAATCATTAGACAATGTTCATTCTAAATAGCAAAATACTGTTAAGAAAAGGTAAAAAAAATTCATCATCAGCCTTCTTTGCACAATGATTATCATTGCAAAAAAACCATTTTCTAACATGCTGAACAGAACAAACACCTCTGATGGGCTTGTTTTCTTAACTTTTGTCAAGAGTAAACATGGTTTTGCAAGATTCTAAAGAGCAACCCTAGCTGTGAGGTAGATGGTTATCTATGGCAATCCAGATCATGTGCCAGGACAGTACTGGACCCTCTTTAAATTAAACATATTTGAGGATCACAGAAACATGTGGTGTAACATGTCTTGAAGTTACCGACTTCGTGAAGTCAGGGGCAGCAATTTACACTGGAATGACGTAGAGAACAGCTCACCTACGCACATTCCTACTCCACCCCCTTTTATAGCAAATTTGTTATATTAAACCTGATTTCTTCCATGGCCTCCTATTTTCAGTGGAATGTGATTCAGGAAGATGTATTCCACCCTCCTGGAAATCGGACCAGTGCTTTCACAAACATTAAGTTCCATCTTCCCTAAAATTTTATTGCAGTTCCCCAGGAATGGATCACAGAGCTACTTCTTCCTCCAGATTTGTAGATTTCTAAGTCGAGTCATAGGGCAGGAGTGCCTTTTTTTAATTTTATATAGGCTAAAAATTTTCTGGAGAAGATTAGTGATCTGGCTTGAGAGGGGGGAAAAAAAGAAGAACAAGAAGGAGATGAAGAAGGGGAGGAAGAAGAGAAAGAAAGACAAAAGGAAGCCAACCCCAATCCTTGAATTCTACAAACTACTAACAATTAGTCAAAAGCGCCTACTTGGATGTTAATACCTGACATGCCTTTGAGTGTTGAAGAATTAAATGTCTTATTCTGGTATTGTTTTTTGATGTCATTTATTTTTAACCTATACTTGCCCTCATCAATATCATTCTCAGTTGATAGTAAGAAAAATATATAATGTTGTTGCTAATTTATCTTGCATTAGGGAATTGTTATTTCAAAAGAGCATTCTTGAACATCTTGTAAACTAAAAAAGCAAAGAACTTGGTATGAGGAAGTTAAAAACTATGTCACGATTTCAAAAATGTGTGTATAAAAATTAATTGCCATATTAGAAGTCGAGGTCAAGCAGTAATGATAGAAATTTTGTGAAATGATGATTAGACATATTATAAAATGTAAGACAAATGAAAGAAACAAAGGTACACAATAGAAAAAGTATTATTAGTACTGTATTAGTTACTCTGAATGGCATAAAAATATATAACTCAGAAAAAGAAATTCTTTTCCCATTAGAATAATATTTATGCTAAAAATAACTGCATTCTTCCAATTATTAAAGATTTTGACCCAAAAAATTTACTTGTCCATAAATGTCTGTTTTTCTATAAATTAAAAAGGTTAATTAGTACTTGATTAACTAATCAACATTTATCTTATTATAACACATATACACTTGAAACAAAGATAGCTGTAGGACTTTCAGGGACCAGGGCTGTAACATAGGAATATGAAGGCCCAGTTACAAAATTTTGCCACTCCCAACAGAAACTAAGTATTCTCTTAAATATATGTAGTGCTCCAAATTTGCAAATAGAATTGCACATTTTCCAGGTAAACAGATTCACTGATAAACCTTTAAATAAATGACAAATAAAAATACTTTAAGTAAAAGACTTTTTATTAAACATATTTTTTCTTTTCTATTCATACAAGGTTAAAAGACTTAAAACCTAATGAAAATTATTAATACCTTCAGCTAAGGGTCTTTTAGGAATTCTGTTTTTATTTGTATGGAAATCAAGGCACTTCTGATGACCATCCTGTGAATCCTACACCAAGAGAACTGCCATCCACTAGACCATATAGCTCTTTTATTTTTGTTCACTTTTAATATACTGGGTAAGAAAAATGAAAAAAAAAATATTGTGAAGGTAACCCAATATTTGTCTTGATAATATTTAAAACAAATTGAAATATTACAGTGAACTGAAATATCAGACTCAATTATGAAAATAAACTTTAACCCCAGGTTAAATTCTGAATTTTCTGCATTTTTACAAATTGTCTTTGCAGCTAACTCTGCTTAGAAGCCAGAATTAATTTCAATGAAAATCAGTTATTTAAAATGAAAGTGCTTTTTAAAATAATGTTTACATTTAAATAAAAGTTTATTATATTAACTGACCAAAAAAATAAAATAGCACATATGTTGATTTAGCACTATTTTTTAACTGCTATTTTCAGACCTTGGGATTTATACATATGTAAATTCTTTGGCTCAGCTCTTAGGCAAACACAATGGTGTGGGGCAGGGCTAGTAACAGGCCAAGATGGCTTTTCAACACTGAAAGTCCAGGCTGACTCCTGGCAGGGACCAGGGCCATCCAGTTATATTACGGTATTCTTTCACCACCTCAGTGATGGCAGCTGGCTGGATTCCAAATTGTTTCAGTACTCCCAATCTCTGACTACATTTTTCTCTTCTTTTCCTCATCTTGCCCTACACATTTATCAAAAGAAAATATTTAGGATGTGAAAGAAGCGGTATAGATAAGAAACGAATCAAAGGAGAAATGCGTGATTATAAAACAATAAAATATGTAACTGAACCTTACTGTGGCTTAACACACAGCCAACAGTGCCAAAGATCATATAACTTCTGTCTGCTGAAGTTTTCTCTTCATTAAATGGCATTGACAGAGAAAAACTATAAATAATAATTAATTGAAATAGACTGCAAATCACTTAGCCAATATAAAATGATGCAATATTTTATCTGATGAAGAAATCTAAAGTTAAGTATTTGTTAGATCAGTTTTATCAATTTGTCTATATCCTATCAATCCTTCAAAGCCATATGAAATCATACTCTTTTAATGAACTTTATGTATGTATATCTTGTTTGTATCATACAATTAATATATTATCCACATACTCTTATTTCACACATTGATATCTTCCTGGTTTAAATCATTAAATAGCTCTACATTGCTCAACTACAGTGCAAAGTTAAAAATATAATATTTTCATTTTTCCAACGTTTTAGGCTTTTATTTGCTTCATTCACATTGTGTGATCTAAATTAGTATCTTCACTGTCTGTTTAATACCGACAAATTAGAAAGAGTAACAGCCATGACCTCTCATAGTCCATAAGTAATAATTAATTCTTCAGTTCCTTCTATAAACACTTATTAAAGCCCTTTTACATGCCAAGCATGGTGCTAGATCCTGAGAATAAAAATAAGACTGGAACACAGACTTGTCCCTCAAAAGCTCCCTCTTGAGAAGCCTTTCAGTTTTACTCTTAGAAGTGGACAAAAACGTGTATTTTCTACTCTCGAGATTGAACAATAAAGAATAACAAAAAGAACTAAAAATTTAAGAAGCTCAAGACCCCAAAGACTCAATCATAACAGGCTAAATCGATACTCCTCTCCAGCAGCTCTCCCAGGATGAAATGTGATCACCTATTAACGCACTTCACAAAATAAAAAACCTCCATGCCATCTTTCATCTCATAGGAGTTGACCCACACCCTAGGAATCATTTTAGATACACCAATTTCTCAAGAGAACAAAAAGAATTACACTTTTTTCCCAGTCAATATTGTCTAAAATGTCTGATGATCAAAACTGAACAAATCAACTTGAATAAAATTGTAAATATCCTCTACACATGTGACTACAAAGACAAGGTAAAAATTATGAAATCTCACATTAACATATTTTAGAAAGCCAAATATTTTCTAATAACATATAAAAGATAAAAGCATGGTAAAATATATCTTGAAATGAATTTAGATTAATATTAAATGCTATAAATACATAAGGCATCATGTAAAAAATGTAAGTCTTAAAATCTATGAAATTAAACCTCAAAAACCTATGAAATTATAAATCTATAATTCATACATTTATAACTATAAATTCATACATTTATAAGTTATTGCTACTACCACACCCAATAAGAATGCCACAATATAATTACAAAAACACAGAGAAAAAATGTAAAGGCTCGTACCAAAGTTATATTAAAGTTATACAGGTTTAAAACTCAGGAATAATAAAATTTCTGAAGAACTCCTTATCAGAATCCAATTAATTGCTCAGCTCACCACCGTTCCTTCTTTTCCAAATCTTGAATATGAGCAGCTAAGAAAAGATGAGCCACATCAAAATCAAAGCAAACAAACTTCTGACTGTTAGAGCTTATACACAGGATGGCTGGAAACAGGATTGCCATGACCAGACCCAAGTCAACAAAGCCCTGTTTTAAGGAGATTAATCTTTTTCTTCAGACTTGAAAAAACCTGTGCTATGTCTGGGAAAATAACTACTCCACTACCTTGATACTGGATTCCGTGTTTCTTCCAGACCTAAGATAAGACACATTTTCTTATCTCCTCTAAGAAAAGAAATGGCTTCAAAGTTCAGGAGACAGGTCATACTGTAATACTAATAGGATGAGAGGCCTTGTCAGACCACCTGACTTAGAATTAGTATGAGGAGAAATAAAAATGTACTAGACACTTCAACTCCATAAACAAATTCTCAAAATCAATGTATTTCCTCAGTAAATACATTCCCTATATATCTTAAGTTTTAAGACTAAATATAACAACCATTTTTACATACCTGTTATATTATAATTCAGAATGCCATACCCCAGTTTAAATTAACCAGCAGAATTCTCCAAATTTTATCTGCATTTATATTTCAAGCCTGAAGAAAAAGACTGTCAAGGAATGGCTACCCTCTCAAACTAGTATGAGGCGAACTCAAATTAAATCCAGTTGAAAATAATTTGTGGCTTTAAAACTACTTCAAGTAATATTTACATATATAAATGTTATATGAAGAGTTAAGCTCAGCAACAAGCAGTAATAGGAGTTTTAACATTAAATATATAAAACATTCTTGAAATGAAGATGGAAAACAGCTACATGTTTGTACAGGTCAACTAGAAGCCTCAGAGCTGAGGTTTGACATGAATTCATTCTATTACAGTGGCTGAGTTATTTAACCTTTCTGTGCATCATTTTCTCATAAGAAAATTGAGTAGGATTAATCATCAAGAAGAGTTCTTGGCCTAAAGATGTATCTCATCAAATGAGCTGCATGCAGAGGAAGAATATTTACAGTAATACATTTCAGAAGGAAGTTTCCAGGCTTACAAACCTACTGACATGGACTGATTCCCAATATGTTTTCTTTAACTGCTAACAAGTGTGCAGCACGCTAAGCTAGTCAGTATGTAGAAGCACACTCTATCCCTGGCTCTGTCATAACCTCATTCTATCCTCAGCCAGGTCTATTAATCTTCCTATTTCCCAGTTCCTCTAAAAACTGCACAAGTCAGTGCCACAAAAATGGCAGGGATGTGTATGAGTTAATGAGAGAATATCCATCAAGCCCTATGATCCCAGAAGAGAGCACCAAAGGAAAACAAATTTGATTAAACCTCTCATCTCCCAAAGCTGATAGCCCTAGGAGAATTGTTAAGGAATAACTTGCGGGAGGGGGAAGTGATTCTTTCTTGACCTCCTAATTTTGTGTATCTAATTAACTCATCATTTATGCATTTATTTATTCATTCAACGAGTTGAGTATCTTTTATTACATACCAGATACCCCATTAGGCAATGGTGAAATGAAATGACATGGTCCCAAGCCTCATGATACCTCATGGGAGATGCTAAAGAAATATAAATGAATTGGAGCTTTCAGTATATTAAGACAGCTTAGTAATCAATCTCACAATATATAATTACAAATTTTATTACAATGTATGATTACAAACTCTGCAGGAATAAAGTAGGCCGTTTTGCTAGAAAATAATAGTGGAGAACAAAATTTAGATTGGGTGTTTAAAACAGTCCGAAGAAACTGAGATGTGAATGATTCATATTAATTAAATGGGTCATGTGGGAGGAAAAGCACCCCAGTCAGAAGGAACATCATATGTGAAGGCTTTGAGCTGGAAATTGATGATATCTTCCAGGAACTGATTGGTGAAACAGAAGGATATTGAACCAAGCAGGGAAGATTATCAGGAGAGATCTGAAAGGCAATCAGACTCCAGACCCTGTAGGTGTTGGCAGGGCATGTTAAGATATTGATTTGCCATTTATAGTGCAACAGGAAGTCACTGAAGGATTTTAACATGGAAAGTGAAATTATTTTATTAATGTTATGAAAAAGATTAATTGCTGTATAGAGATGCAGTGCATGCAAGGTAAGCCCACACAGGAAGTCAACTATAGTAGACCTGTTGGCTAGGTCTACCACCTAGATCCTATTTACGGGGCTAGTGCCCCCCTCTCCCAGCCACTGTGGGTGATGGTTGCTAATTGCTCACACCTAAAACCTTTCCCAGGAACTTACCCCGATTGAGGAGTGTTTCTTTAATCCATTATAGAGGCATGAGAGGCCAAACTCCTTTACCTCAAGAGTGAACAACTCTGCCATGTTGCTTGTGCTCCAGAACCTTCCCTGTGGATCAGGCTAAGGCTAGAATATACTTGAAACCATGTATCGAATTTACTCAAGTGATGGAGTTAGAAGTCAAACTGAAGTAGATCAGAGAGTAACTAGGATGTTAAAAAATAGACAAAACAGCCAGGCGCGGTGGCTCAAGCCTGTAATCCCAGCACTTTGGGAGGCCGAGACGGGCGGATCACGAGGTCAGGAGATCGAGACCATCCTGGCGAACACGGTGAAACCCCGTCCCTACTAAATAAATCCAAAAAAGAAAAACTAGCCAGGCGAGGTGGCGGGTACCTGTAGTCCCAGCTACTCGGGAGGCTGAGGCAGGAGAATGGCGTAAACCCGGGAAGCGGAGCTTGCAGTGAGCTGAGATCCGACCGCTGCACTCCAGCCTGAGCGACAGAGTGAGAATCCATCTCAAAAGAAAAAAAAAATAGAAAAAACATGAGAAGAAAAGCAGCTAAGTAAAAGAATAGAAGCTGGATGAGAATGTGGAGCCAAGAAGGGTTTTGTTTGTTGTTTTTATGTTTTTAATTTTTTGATGAAAGGTGACCAGGACACATTTGTAGGCTGATAAGCCTGCTCTACCTGAAAAAGAGATAAATTTGCATGAGAGAAAGAGTATAACCAAAAAGTGAAGACTTTGAGAAAGAGAGACAAGATGGCATCTAAAGAGCATGAAGAAGGATTGGTTTTTGATAGGAGTGGGGACCTTTGCACCCTTTTAACAGGAGGGTAGGAGGAGATATAGAAAATATACCTTCTCTTGCTGAAGGTTTGCTGATTGGGTAGTGTGAAAATGGGAGCATGACCCTTGATGGTTTCTACTTTCAAATAAAGTAAGATGTAGACTTTTCAACTGAAGGTTGAAAAGTTTAAACTAATTTCTGTGAAGAGTAAGATTATGCTGTCATTAGAGAACCACAGCAGGAAAGCCAATAGTCTTGGGTTCCCATTTGAGATCAGTGACCATGAATTTATAGTGACATCAGAATGTCCATGCACATGGTTTTCTTCAGCCATTCTCAGATACAAGGGCGCATGCATAGAGATGGAGGATTTGGCACTAAAGGTTTGAGTTTTGCCAGGCCAGTTAGAAATTGGGGTGTGGAAGTTGAGGCTATCTAGAAAGGAATGATTATAATGATAGACCCTAGATTTTAAGCTAGATAAGAAAGAATGCTCAAAGAATTGTTACACTAGGAATACTTGAGTATGTGAGATCAAAAAATAAGGGAGGAGGGAAAAAGGATGTTGGAATTTTGAAGGTGGTACAGTTTCTCGTAAAGAGTGGTCTAGATGTGACCAGCGGTTGGCACTGAAGTCAAAGGGGTGGCATAGGAATGGGATGATTTACTAAAGCTGCTTTGCATCATACCTTTGGTTCACACAACCCTGGTACTCCATGATCAACCAAAATCTGCCAAAAAACATGAATTATCTTTACAAAAATACTTAGCCATCATTACATTACAAAGAAATCTGGGTGAGTAAAGTGTGCTAAGTGAAACGCAAATATTTTCCCATTTTTCCCTTGGGGGGAAATGTACTTCACATCACAGAAATATTGGTTTAAATAAAGTTCTAAGAACATTTTCTTTTTGCTTTGTTTTTTAGGGCTTAATAGTACTAATGTGGCCTTGGACTTCTCTTAGTCAGCACAACTGATCAATCAGCATTTCACTGATTGCTTAATTCCTCCTTCTCTACATAAGAGGGGTAAAAGCCCTTGCAAAATGTGTTTGTTCTGTTTGTTATTCTGGACAAAGCCGATAACGAGTTGCAGCTGCTGTACAGAGTGTACTGCTTGCCGAGGCCATTGCTTTAACTTATAGATAGAAAGGAGCAGCCAGAGATGTGCCTCGGGCTGAAGCCAGTGCTGCAAATAGGACAGTGCTCTCAAGCTACAGTATATGCATTTCATTATCCAACAATTTGTTCCGGGAGGACATTTTGATTGGCCAGGCAAGAAATTCAAAATGAGAGACTTTTAAATATCACAACTCAGCTAAAAGAGCTCTTCTGTTTTCTGACCTGAGAAATTCACTTCTATCAGTCTCAATAAAGATGCTTGTAATATTAGGTGATGCAGACTCTGAACATGTGTCCCTCTGGACAGAGTGTACCCCTGATGATCTGAGTTTTGGGGCTATGCCTCAGGCTTCAGAATTCCTAGCGTGAAAGCTGCTTGCATATCCACCCCTCCGTCCAGCTGGGTTTTGTTCTGCTTTTCTTGTGTAACTAATGACTGTGAGTCAAAAAGATGGGAGGTCAACTACTTGCCCTTGACCATTAAATAGGTGTTTAAGCTAAGCTAACTAAGGAATAGCATCATTTTTCCATTTTGTGATATCATTTTCCATTTTATCCTAGGTTATTAACTAGGATGAGAAGAAAATAATAGTAGTCAATATTATAAAGTTTAAAAGAATACAAAGTAGTCAATATTATAAACAGAGACATATTTCTAGAACGGAATAATAAATGGTAGGGTTCTATGTTTTATTTAAAAAGGTTCCAAAATTACCCACTTACTGTTTTGTGACCTCGAACAAGTTGCTTTAACTCTGAACCTCAGTTTCTTCATATACAAAATAGGAATACACCACTATGAAGGTTTGTTAATAGAATTTAAACAGAATAAATTACGTAAAATACCTGGTGTTAGTAAAGAATTCTCTCAGTGACTCATAGCAAAAGTATAAATTGGTCTAGTCACTTTGTAGCACAATTTGTCATTATGCAGTTAAATGTAAAATGTGCATACCTTATGGCAATTACATTTTTTCAGGATGTAACTCAGAGAAATACTAAAACATGTGCACAAAATGATAGATACATACATAGATATATAGATATTCATTGCAGCATAAATGAACCAGTGGGAATAATATTTAAATGCATGAATGTTCTTTTCTCTTTGGAAATTATTTTTACTGACCTTCTCCACAAACTCACCTATTTCTTTCGGGTGGTTTGGAATTATTACAACAGGAAGGCAAAGAGAAAGAAAAAGTTAATATTTATCTTCTGGTAAGGCAATGGGATTTTGCAGTAAGAACATAGTGCTAACAAGTAGATTTAATCAGGGAGAGGGGAGTTCTTTAAATTCTTAAATTGCTTTAACTTATCATAACTCAATCTAGAGGATTCAGATTATATGAATTTTTCACATCTGGTGAAGTGGTAGGAAGAAGAATGGAAACACAGAAGTCAGATCAGATTATTTCCACTTCCACTTTCAACCCCTGATCCAGGGCCACTCTTTAAGGAAGTAAAGGAGTAATGTCGCAGGAATGACAGCAGCAGGCCAGCAGATACGTATTCCTGAGACAGAGCCCATGGCATTCAGGGCCTGGGAACTGGGGACCCAAACTGACCTAAGTCTCACTGTGACTATACAGAGGTTCTGAGAGTACAGGAAAAATTAAGAGGCTTGGGGACAAGGTAGAAAACCACTGCAGGTAGATCATAACAGACAAGGGATAAATGACCGGACCCCCTAACACCCCAAAGAGCAGATGGCACCAGCACAGAGAGCAGACCAGCTCAGCTGCTCTGCAGATATCAAGGAGGACTCAGAGGATACATCAATCTGGTTACCCTTTCCTTCTGCACCACCAAATCATGTAAACTAAACAACCAGGTGACAGCTTGAAGAGGAATAGGTAAGCAGGTCAAACTCAGAAAAATGGAACAAATTGACCAAGCAAGGACAGGGTTACCTAAATGGAGTATTTGGACTAGCAGCATTGGACTCAAGACAAAATTTACCAGATTAGACTCATAAATCAGATCAGTTATTTAAAAAATAAATAAAATAAGGTACTTTTTTGCACATTTGAACCTACTATGGCTAATTTCAAATCTTGCTTGAAAATCATCAATAGAGATTATTACAAAACACAATACGCCAATTTGTGGAATATTTTGCAGCAGATGAAAAGATCAAAGCAGATATCTATACACTGAAAATAAGAGCAAATACTGACAGGGCATTTATTGTATGACAGGCTCTGTTCTGAAAGCGTCACAGGTGTTCCCCATGTCACCCTTCAGCAGTACTATGAGGCAGATTCTGTCACTACTCCCATTTTACATATGTGGAAAGTGAAGCACATAAGTGGTCTTCTTGAGGTTCCCCTACAAATTAGTCATGAAACCTAAATAAAAAGAATTCTAAGACATGCCAGTGAGTGAGGAAAGCAATTTATACAACAATATACACAGTAAAACATTAATAAAACACACAATGTGCCAACCAGTACTATAATTTTTATCTGTAAGTGACTAGAAAAAGGTCTGAAAGGGTATATTAGTAATAAATTTTTCCTCTGATAGAGGGAATTATATTTTTCCCACAGGAAGATCTTAACCTTATTTGTAATGTTTTAATTTTTTCACATGGAGAACATAGCAATACACTACTCATGTTACTGAAACTTGATAAAATACATGAAGCTAAAATTGGGCATCTAAAAGCATGATAATACATAATATTTATTTTCTACTTTATCTCCAATATGCTTATCATGCAGAAATTATAACAAAACACAAGTAAATGTTTGGATAATTTGAAAGTTAATAAGTTGTACACTGTAGCCCTACCATCCCCACTGATGTCAAAGGGCTGATTTTTAATTATGCAATATTAATTAAATAGGGATCAATGTCATTACCTGAAAAAACACCAATACAGAAATTGTTATTGTAGACAAGATAATTTCTATTTAAAAAAGAAAATGAAGTAAATGATTAAAATTAAAATGCATAAGTATATCATTTTAATATATTAAATAAGTTTAGCTAATACAAAATTCAGTTCCCCTGAGTTATCTTAAAGATCACTTGAACCTCCATTCTGGGTTATTTCATGCAATCTGTAATATACAAAAGTAGGATATTTCAAATGTGGCATTATAATTATGTATGTATCTGCATAAATATTGAAAGAAATAAGGATACAGGTTTTATTATAATAGGAAAATAGGCCCTTATAAAGTTTATAATGACTTTTAAAACTTGAAGAACATATTAGAACAACACAAAAAATCTGAAAACGGCACCTTATTAATTTTGAATTTCATTAAGTAATTACTTAAGTATTCC
This sequence comes from Mandrillus leucophaeus, assembly GCF_000951045.1. NCBI lineage: Eukaryota > Metazoa > Chordata > Mammalia > Primates > Cercopithecidae > Mandrillus > Mandrillus leucophaeus. The sequence continues at coordinate 1,660,731 of NW_012108286.1, read as the reverse complement.
TACTTCAAATCCTGCCACAAACAAACAAAAGTAGCTAATGTAGAAGAGATAAAGAATCATTCTGTGCTCCCCAAGACCAGGAGGATTGAAGAACCCATATTTTACAGGAAGATAATCCATTGCTAATTACCAGAAAAACACAGTTAAGAGTTACGTGGTTTTAGCATAATACCTGATCTGTATAGTAGAGGATATATACATATATACAAATACATATATTTAACATTGTATATAGCCTGTAGTTCTATCTAATACAGTGTTGTTCTTTAGCCTTAAAAAATTCATAGTACTGGGGAGTAGTATGGAAGAGGAAACAGCACATGTCTTGTAGGATAACAAATTACCAGGAGTGTCTGCGCAAGGCCAGACTAAGCACAAATGCATCATCTGTCAACAGTACCTGATGAATCACAACATCTCTGATCCTAAAATAATCATTGCTGTTTTATAATTCTCATATAAAATGGCATACTGTTCAAAGAAATGTGGTGGCTTACTACAAATCAATGGTATTACTACATTCACCTTGGAATCAGGCTATCATATTTGATTAAGACTGCAATTGAACAGCACTTGAACAGTACACCTGTAACACCTAGAAAGCATTCGGGTATGTCAGTGCTTAATACTTCAGAGGGCTGTTTTGGCAGATGTTATTTATGCTATTTATGTGTGGCAGACACACCACTGGAGGAGGATGGCAGTTCATGCTAGAGTGTAAAATCCCATACACAAAGCCTTTGCTAACCCTATGCCTGTGTCTCCAACCAGACTGAATTACACAACTTCATTCCTCCAGAAGACACAGCAAATGCAAAAGAAAAAATATTATTCACATGGAAAGAGTTTTACCAATTTTAGCTGGGTGTTTTCCCTTTTCTTATCACTAGCCCTTCTCACCACTCATTGGTTTGAAAATTAACCCTTAGCAATGTACTGTAAACTGAACCTGCTGTTGATTTAAGGAAATAGAAATCCAAAATTCATAATTCATCCTTAGCCAATATATAATATCATTCTGCAGCTTATCAGCATGTCAAAGTACAAAAGCTTAAGAAATTCCCATTAAAATGTGTCTGGTATCATTAAAGAAGTGAATGGTGGACTTTATATCTTTTTGGGTTTCTTATGTGTTCATGAATATGGCATAAATTCATGAGTGACTTTCAACTGATTGTATCTCTACCATGTGAAACAGTGAAATCACCACATGGGCTTCTTTCTTTTCATATTTATTTATCTTGTACTATTTAACTTTAAGAAGTAATCTAAATTTTTTTAAGGTTTCCAGACAATAATTTATTCTTATGTTCTCTCTCTCTTACTCTCACTTCTCTCTTAATGGATATAAGATCTATCAGGCAAATTAAAGTGTTCTCTACAAGTGTTATTTATGACAGTAAATATCCACAGTTGGTATTTGTAGTTCCAGTGTTCTTTGAAGATCTACTAGCTCAATTTGGATTGCCAATCCATGGGGCTCATATCTAAAGAAGTACCTAAACGCGGCCGGGCGCGGTGGCTCACGTCTGTAATCCCAGCACTTTGGGAGGCCGCGGCGGGTGGAAAACGAGGTCAGGAGATCGTAGCCATGCTGGCTAACACGGTGAAACCCCATCTCTACTAAAAATATAAAAAATTAGCTGGGCGTGGTGGCGGGCGCCTGTAGTCCCAGCTACTCGGGAGGCTGAGGCAGGAGAATGGTATGAACCCGGGAGGCGGAGCTTGCAGTGAGCTGAGATCGAGGCACTACACTCCAGCCTGGGCGCCCTGCACATTGGCCTGGGCCACAGAGAAAGTCTGAGCAACAAAAAAAAAAAAAAAAAAAAAAAAAAAGAAGTACCTAAACACGATTTAAATCAAAATACATACATATATTTAAAACTATCCAGAAAAAAAAATCGAGGTTATTAGTAACTAGAGAACTGATTTTTCTCTCCAACTTGAAAATTGTATGCAGTTTTTAAAAATTGTATATGCATAGTCATTTTGCAGGAACTTAATCTCCATGTAGTCTATTCAGGATAAATTTAACTTAATGCATGTATGATAAGTCTGAAATAGACTTGCATTGGAAATGGCAGGATATTGTCAACAGACCTGAGCATGAATCCCAACTTTGTCACTTAGGAGCTGAGTGAATCTGGATGTAATCTCTCCAAATATGTTTTCTCATCCAAGAAATGAAGGTCATAATAGCACCTCCCTCATAGTTGGCACCCACTTTAGATGGTCTGTAGGTGGGCACCAATCTGACTTGGAAAAGCAGGAGTTGTGCTGCGTAGAACTTTACCCAATAATGAGGAAGTTTCAATGTCATTATCAAAAAAACTAAAGAAGGAAAAAGGGAGAAGGGATTAAACTTTTTTAAGTACATGTAGTAAGAAAGAGAAAGTGTTATAGCTGGGATAATGTTTTTGAAATATTAACAGATGTATTTTCTTCCCCAGGAGTCCTTGTGTTCCCTACCTTACCCATTGAACCAAACACCAGCATTCCTTATTTCCAGAGGAGAGGGTAAATACATTAGAGAATCACATTGTCATTCATCAGCTTTGATCTTCAAATCTGGCTTTTTTTAAGTCAGTAGCTGAGACCAACCTGGAATGCTAGGCTTTCTGGTATTATTGTGAAAAAGGGGATTTGTGGGTTCCAATGAGCCAGAGTTCAAATGACTCGATGTAGTATTTATAGTATAAAACTTAAAGAAGGGATGAAACATGAGGTTTTTTAAATGCGAAAAGGTAGATAGAAAGCTTTTAATGTGTGGAGGGCTTGGGAGGGGAACCAGGTGAGAGAGATTGAGCCTATTGAATCATTCTGACAGGGGTAGATGCCTAACCTGCTCTCAAAACATAGTCAGAAAACAGTACAAACTCTTGGGAAAACCACTCACTCAGCAAAGCACCAAAGCAGCATGGCAGGCATGGTGGAAGGACCACCACAAAAGCAGGGGAATGTTTTAGGCAGATGAACTTAAGAAGCCTCCTAGAGTTTCAGAGTCTACTTTCTGCATTATAGAAAGTAGCCATGAGTTCTTGAGCATCCCCTGAGGAAAGACAGGGAAGTGCTCAGCGGGCCTAAAGAGAGCCAGAGTTAAGGCATGAGGTGTAGAGCCTGAACATCTAGCCCAGAGGCCTAGGCAGGCCCATGCAAACCCAGCACGCCAGATGCTACACATGAGGTCCACAAGCTAGAAAAGAACTGCTATATCTCAGCAAAAGCCTACAAGGACCAGAGAAGACTCAAGGAACAGGACACTCCTCCCCTCCTGCCAGGATGACCTATAAGCCCCCCAGTAACTTAGATCATCTATGAGGATAATCAAAGAAGGGGCCAGGAAGAGAACGTAGAATTTGATTGAATAAACTAGATGTGACTAAATTAAATTGAAACAGCAAAAGTAACTGTTTTCAGCCAACTGAACAAATGAGGACTTGACCTAAGTTAAGTTCAGTAACAGAAAAATAAAATGTTTCATTTCTGTATACCTGAGTTATGACTGTAAATTTTAAACCCATTACAATGTCTTGTCAATTATATATTTCCATGTCAAGTAGATTCACTGAGACCTCTTCAAAATTTACTGCCTATTCCTTCTAAGATACTTTCAAGTTAACAAAAACATGCAATCAATGCTACATACTGCAGTCAATAACTGCCACAGTGGGACAATCCTAGAAATGTACAAATCTGGCCCACAGCGATATATAGTAATGACTTTGAGGAGTTGTTACAGGAGTGGACGGTCATTTATCTTTCCAGAGTGAGTTTGCATTAAGCAGAAGAGAGATGAAGTGATTATTACGGTTCCTCCTCTTTCAAAGGTGCCCTTCATTCCTCTCCCAGCACAAGTGAAGATACACCAGAAGGAAGCAGAACATCCATCAATCACTGCAGGGCTGGCTGCATGCCTAAGCAACATGTGCATCCATGAGCAGTCCCTGGCAAGCAGTCTCTTTGCCATTGAAACACTGCTTATTTCCCCACAGGGTATCCTGACACTTCTTTTAAGAAGCTGTGTGACAGCAGCAACAGAGTGCTGACTCATCAGAATATATGGCAGGAACATCCAACATGGCTGTATCACTCAAATTACACTTCGACTAATCAAGGAGCAACCAACAAAGGGCAGCTAAGGACACTGGCTTAATTCAACAATTCACTGGCTGATTAAACCAAGTGGAGAGAGTTCTAGCCTTTGGTTGCCCTGTTTCCCAATGGCTATCCTTTGAAGAGATGGAGGAACAAAAGATAATTTCTGATTACTCTGAAATGAACTTGCTCCCACAGTGTTTATAAATGATCATTTGATTAATCCCCCCGGTAGGCCACTGTCTGGTGCATGATCCCTCAGGTTCCTTCCAGAAACAGCGGCAGGGATCATCCAAGAAGCCTCTAAATCACAAAACTAGGAAATACTTAAAGTGACTAGTTTCCAGAAAATATGAGTTTGTATAGTTATACAGAGTCAGATAAAAAGTATGTTATCACTGTTTACAACCCAATGAATCTTGATATTCACAGCTTCAACTGGTACAAATATGTCTTAGGAAATGCACTGCCTTGTGAAGGTAGTACCTGAGAACACAGACTCAAGAGCCTGACTTCCTGGTTCATATTCTGACTCTACCACTTGCTAAATGAGTGAACTTGGGAAAATTGCCTAATTACCCTCTTTGCACCTCAGTTTTCCATCTGTATAATTAGAATAATGATATTATCTATATCGTAGCATTGTAGTGAAGATTAAACTGGTGATTTGTAGGCAGACTGCATGCAACGGTGTCTAGCATATAGTGTCATAGAACTATTAGCTACTCCTTGCTGTTATTGTAGCTATTTTTGCAATCTCAAGACCCTATTCATGGGGTTTCAGTTCTCCAAATCCCTTACAGTATCTACATTTAACCCTTCAGAAAACCAGAAACCATTTCCATGCATTAAGGTCTTCTTCGAGTCCAGACGACTCATCCATATGAAGTAGTATGGAAAAGACAGTGATAGGCCTCGCCAGGTGGCAATTCCCTGTCCTTCATGGTCACGCTACTCTCCAAGAAAATCTTACACCTGTAAAGTGACTTTCCTGCCCCCTCACCATTGCTCTTCCCCACATTTCTCAAGTTAATTGGCCCCTCATTCTCACGGTGTTGTCTACTACCCACATTAGCTTGAAAACAACTGAGATTAGTTCTTGCAGGATCACCTTCTTGAAGACCTATTTAATCTAGGAGGCCTGGTCAGTCATAATCAAAGAGTATGATCTTTAAAACTGAGTACTGTGTCCTAGCAAAACTTTAAAAAATATTTCCCATTTGGACTGTGGGTTGGCTCTCTGTCCAGTTGATAGATCTGCTTACCAGATATAAGGCACCCTGAATAGGAACTGTTTTATTGGCATTAAACTCACTGGTAAACACATATGTTTATTTAGAGATAGTTATTTCCTAAACCAAAGATTTTAAAAATAATTTCAAACTAAGTGAGCAATTCAATTTAATAGAGCAATTCAAAACTTTGAGCATTAGGACATATACCACTACAGGAAAGTTCAAAGCATTTGGGTATCTTTCTTGCCAAAAAACTTTAATTAAAAAAAAAAAGACACAGCTATTAGCTATTGCTATTCTTATTCCCTTTCTAGCCATCACCCTAGTCCTAAGAAGATACAGTATAGAAATAGAAAAATTTGCAGTTACCTCAGATTTACACATGGCTATTTCAAAACAACAGTAATTTGGAATTTCAAACTGCTAAGTATAAAGCCCTTCATTTAGTAGTTTATCAGGTGCTCTCTCCATTCTTCAGACTAATTTTTAACCTAATACCTTCCAAGCAATGTATTTCCCTTCCAAATAGCTCCAAGGTCAAAGACTAATTAGCCTTTTCTCTTGAAATTTGGCAATGATACAGACCTTGTTGCTTCCTTCACTTCAACGTTTTGAGCTCTCTTATAACCCTCCAAAATTATTTAAATACTCTCTAAAATGCCTCATAGTTCTTTGTGATCTGGTCAAGACTAATGAAATGCTTAAGCTTTCACCTCAGAGCCCCTAAATAAAAAAACCATGATGCAGAAATGTAGTGTTAATCAGAGACCTGACTTTAAAAGAATACCAAAGAATTGTGTGATTTTTCAGAGTTACCGGTACTCCACATCCTTGGAAGAAAGTATCATATAAACCAATCAGAAACTTACTCTCACTGACTTAGGAAACTTGAGCTGCTAACTTAATATGGAAGTATACGTTTTCCCAGCAAATAATAGAAAAAAATAACTATGTTCCAGTTGTTCACCTCACAAGAACAATGCAGTCTGGAAAACCATGTACCACACAAAGAAACATAAAAAATAGGGTTTTGACTATCCATGTGTACTTAAACTTTAACACCCAGGAGATCCTACCATCTAGCTAAAGTTTCACCTCGTATCAAGAGCAAATTATAATCTTGTTTCCAAATCCTTCTTGGTGGTGGATTGTAAATAATCCAAGCACATCATCTGTCCAAAGAGCATTCTACTATTAACTCCTCCCCATAAATGACCTTTACTTCTGCAGCTCAAAGTTACCAGAAATTCTCTCCTCTTTTTTGTCCTTTCTCATTGAGTAGGCCAAGTAAAACAGAGCTGGTAGGCATAACCTCCTCAAATCTGAACAAACACTTGAATACAAAACTTCGGGTTGGATTGCCTCATTAAAATGTTCCCGATTGATTACTCTTATTGTTCAGTTTTTCAGTAGGCATGGAATAATAAGTACCAAAGAAACAGAAATCCTAAAATAACTAGTAAATCACTTGACAATTGGGAGACCATTACACAATGCTAAATAGAAACCACAGGAGCCAAGGCTGGCAGAAGAGTACTGTTCAAAATTACAAACTGAGCAGAGAATTATCTGTTCTGCAGAGCTCGTCTTTTTTCCCCCCCGTCTTTGCCCTCTGTGGCTAAAATTGATTCCCCAGGGTTTTCAGCCCCAAGGCCATGATCTCTCAACCTGCTGACAAGTTGTGCCTTCTGTTATCATTTTTTCTGTATTAGAGATCAGAAATTTTAAATCACATCCTGGAGAGTTTTCAAACCTTGTAGTTTTATTCAACTGATGACATGGCAAGAGTTTTTAGGGCAATATTACCAGTTATTTGTCAAAGTATTTAAACAATACTTAAGAATAAAGATTTTTTAAAGTTTTCTTTCTCATTAACGTTTTTCTGATATTAACTAATGCAATTGTTGTCCAAGCTTACTGTGCATAGTAACTGCAAGGAATGATTATTAGAAATGCATATTCTCGGGCCACACTAGATCTGCTGGATCTAAATTGCTACAGTTAGAGGTAGGGATCTTTATTTTTAACAAGTTCTTCAGTTGATCCTGAAGTAGGTGGTTGTCAGCTACATACATAACAGAACTAGAGTGTGAATGGAAGTTGGGGCATAAAGAAGTAGAGAGGCAATATTTACGATGCTGTAGTAAGTTTCTTAAACTCAGTTTAACAGCTGCCTTTATCACTGTCACTCACAGCTACCACCTTAGGTTAAACTAAATAAACTTCCTCAGCCTCAGCTTCTTCATCTAAGGAATGAAAATAATTATACCCACCCCAACACATTGTTTTGTGGATGAGTTTACAGTGTTGAAAACACTTACTCCCTTACGTTAAGCCGGAACCAAAAGAATCTCATGTAAATCTCTCTCTTGTAAAGTGGTTAGCAGAATTCTACACAATGCTCAGTAGTTTGGCTATTATTGCAACATAAGAAAGGAAATTTGATAGAAAATAGTGAATAATTTTATTTTTATAGTTAAGGATAGAAGAAAAAGTATAAATTATTAAAAATCAATGGAATTTTTAAAAAATCATTTAGAAATTATTGGCGTTTTCCACAAATACATTTCCAAATCAGAAGAGTCTACCAAGTAAAACAGAGCTGGTAGGCATAACCTCCTCAAATCTGAACAAACACTTGAATACAAAACTTCGGGTTGGATTGCCTCATTAAAATGTTCCCGATTGATTACTCTTATTGTTCAGTTTTTCAGTAGGCATGGAATAATAAGTACCTGTCCTTCATGGTCACGCTACTCTCCAAGAAAATCTTACACCTGTAAAGTGACTTTCCTGCCCCCTCACCATTGCTCTTCCCCACATTTCTCAAGTTAATTGGCCCCTCATTCTCACGGTGTTGTCTACTACCCACATTAGCTTGAAAACAACTGAGATTGGTTCTTGCAGGATCACCTTCTTGAAGACCTATTTAATCTAGGAGGCCTGGTCAGTCATAATCAAAGAGTATGATCTTTAAAACTGAGTACTGTGTCCTAGCAAAACTTTAAAAAATATTTCCCATTTGGGCTGTGGGTTGGCTCTCTGTCCAGTTGATAGATCTGCTTACCAGATATAAGGCACCCTGAATAGGAACTGTTTTATTGGCATTAAACTCACTGGTAAACACATATGTTTATTTAGAGATAGTTATTTCCTAAACCAAAGATTTTAAAAATAATTTCAAACTAAGTGAGCAATTTAATTTAATAGAGCAATTCAAAACTTTGAGCATTAGGACATATACCACTACAGGAAAGTTCAAAGCATTTGGGTATCTTTCTTGCCAAAAAACTTTAATTAAAAAAAAAAAAGACACAGCTATTAGCTATTGCTATTCTTATTCCCTTTCTAGCCATCACCCTAGTCCTAAGAAGATACAGTAGAGAAATAGAAAAATTTGCAGTTACCTCAGATTTACACATGGCTATTTCAAAACAACAGTAATTTGGAATTTCAAACTGCTAAGTATAAAGCCCTTCATTTAGTAGTTTATCAGGTGCTCTCTCCATTCTTCAGACTAATTTTTAACCTAATACCTTCCAAGCAATGTATTTCCCTTCCAAATAGCTCCAAGGTCAAAGACTAATTAGCCTTTTCTCTTGAAATTTGGCAATGATACAGACCTTGTTGCTTCCTTCACTTCAACGTTTTGAGCTTTCTTATAACCCTCCAAAATTATTTAAATACTCTCTAAAATGCCTCATAGTTCTTTGTGATCTGGTCAAGACTAATGAAATGCTTAAGCTTTCACCTCAGAGCCCCTAAATAAAAAAACCATGATGCAGAAATGTAGTGTTAATCAGAGACCTGACTTTAAAAGAATACCAAAGAATTGTGTGATTTTTCAGAGTTACCGGTACTCCACATCCTTGGAAGAAAGTATCATATAAACCAATCAGAAACTTACTCTCACTGACTTAGGAAACTTGAGCTGCTAACTTAATATGGAAGTATACGTTTTCCCAGCAAATAATAGAAAAAAATAACTATGTTCCAGTTGTTCACCTCACAAGAACAATGCAGTCTGGAAAACCATGTACCACACAAAGAAACATAAAAAATAGGGTTTTGACTATCCATGTGTACTTAAACTTTAACACCCAGGAGATCCTACCATCTAGCTAAAGTTTCACCTCGTATCAAGAGCAAATTATAATCTTGTTTCCAAATCCTTCTTGGTGGTGGATTGTAAATAATCCAAGCACATCATCTGTCCAAAGAGCATTCTACTATTAACTCCTCCCCATAAATGACCTTTACTTCTGCAGCTCAAAGTTACCAGAAATTCTCTCCTCTTTTTTGTCCTTTCTCATTGAGTAGGCCAAGTAAAACAGAGCTGGTAGGCATAACCTCCTCAAATCTGAACAAACACTTGAATACAAAACTTCGGGTTGGATTGCCTCATTAAAATGTTCCCGATTGATTACTCTTATTGTTCAGTTTTTCAGTAGGCATGGAATAATAAGTACCAAAGAAACAGAAATCCTAAAATAACTAGTAAATCACTTGACAATTGGGAGACCATTACACAATGCTAAATAGAAACCACAGGAGCCAAGGCTGGCAGAAGAGTACTGTTCAAAATTACAAACTGAGCAGAGAATTATCTGTTCTGCAGAGCTCGTCTTTTTTTCCCCCCTGTCTTTGCCCTCTGTGGCTAAAATTGATTCCCCAGGGTTTTCAGCCCCAAGGCCATGATCTCTCAACCTGCTGACAAGTTGTGCCTTCTGTTATCATTTTTTCTATATTAGAGATCAGAAATTTTAAATCACATCCTGGAGAGTTTTCAAACCTTGTAGTTTTATTCAACTGATGACATGGCAAGAGTTTTCAGGGCAATATTACCAGTTATTTGTCAAAGTATTTAAACAATACTTAAGAATAAAGATTTTTTAA